>NC_069661.1:199946742-200249772 GCF_027244095.1 Hemicordylus capensis
GAAGTATTGTCATTTACCTTTTCTAAAAAATGTTTCTAAACATGAATTAAATGTCAACAGCCAGGAGATTGTCTCAATCTGTCCTAAATGGGGAACTTGTGAATATCTCTTATCATAGCATACATAAGGTGATCCAATGTGCCTTAAAGAAACACTGCCATGTCGCATGATGAGTTCAAGCCATGGGGAAAAACTGTATTAAGTTTGAATATGAAAAATCTTCCATTTTTAAAAGAAAAGAATCAATATCCTCATGCTGGAATCTACGAGGCTGATATCTGAAAATAACACTAAACCTGATGTCTTCAGGAGAATATAGAGAAGATCAAAAATGTTCCATTAAGGCAGCCTCCCAAACATTATGTTTGATTCTAGAACGATGTTTTACCAGCCACTACTGCACGGTTCATGTTTATCTATCACTAGCTGGTCGTGCAGTCCCGCATTTTTGCCTCAAATGGAACCAAGGCAGTTTGGTCTAGCCGCCATCAAAACACACACCCTCACCCGGTCCGGCCCTGGACCAGTTCGTGAACGTTTTTTTTCTTTAAAAAAAAATCAAACATGAAGCAAGTACCTGTAGCCCCTTGTGCCATGCATGCGCAAATGCCCTCTGCGAGGACACGGCCAAAATGGCAGCTGCTCACTCTTACAGAGGCCCCAAAGGGCCAAAAAAGCTTCACTTGCCCAGCCGCAGCGGTGATGAGGAAGGCTGGCTGGGGGAGAGGGAACTCTCATAGACACCCCTCCCCCCTGCGGCTACAGCAAGCCCCCTGAAGAGGCTACAGGTACTTGCTTCACGTTTAATTTTTTTAAAGAAAATAAAAAGTTCACAGACCGGTCTGGGACCGGACTGGGCAGGGGGGTGTTTCAATGGAGGCTGGACCGAACTGCCCTGGTTCCGTTCGAGGCCGATCCGGCCTCAAACCGAACTAGGCCAGACGGTTCCGTGCACACCCCTACTCCTGTTGGCCTACAACTCCCATTATTCTCAGTCACATTGGCCAGTAGCCAGGGATGATGGGAGCTGTAGGCCAGCAACAGCTGGAGGGCCACAGTTGGACACCCAATGGCCTAGAAGGAGTCAGCCAATGAGGCAGCAGTGGCAGCATTCTTCACAGCCAACAACCAGCTATAGCCAGATGTCTTTGCAGACCTCTCCTGGGGCCAAGCAGTCAAAGGAAACAGTGGGAAGGGATACCTGGAAAGCCATCAGTGTGCATGTGTGACCATTTGGCTTACTGAAGATAAAGGGAGCTTAAAAGAAGACACCAACTGAAGAAAGCCAGGAGTGCTTCACTCCTTAAGACAGTGGCTTAGTTAATCTTATTGACATAAATTAAAGACCCTATAATGCAGAGTTATTCCAGTTTTAACATACAATCACCTGGTGTAGTACAAAAGACTTTGGAGGGAACTGAGGAAGCAAATTAGATCCAATATTTGAGATCTATGATAATGAGCATGGCTTTAAAATTGGAGGAAGAAACATCTATAATCTGCACTACGCTGATGATGCCGCTCTGATACCTGAGTATGTGGATGATCTTCAAGCTCTAGTAATGAATGTCAAGGAGCGCAGTGAAAAAATGGGACTAGGACTAAATGTAAAGAAGATAAAACTAATGACAACGAGTACAGCAACCAGCCTCAGAATTGACAATCAAGACTCTGAAGAGGTGGATAGCTTCTGCCTTTTAGGATCAACTGTCAACAGTAAAGGATCCAGGAGTCAAGAAATACTCCACAGACTAGAACTTGTTAGGGTTGCAATGAAGGCCTTGGAAAGGATATTTAGATGCCATGACATGTCTATACCTACAAAGATTAGAATCATTAGAACAATGGTTTTTCCCATGACACTGTATGGATGCGAAAGCTGGACTTTGAAGAAGCAAGATAGAAAACATATTGACGCTTTTGAACTTTGGTGCTGGAGAAAACTTTTAAGGATACCATAGACAGCCAGGAAAACAAACAAATGGATCATAGAACAAACCAATCCAGAATTTTTACTCGAATCACAAATGACCAGGCTCAAATTATCATACATCAGACACATTATGCGTAGTTCCAGCTCCCTTGAGAAGTCAATAATGCTGTGAAAAGTTGAAGGAAAGAGAAGAGGACGACCAGCAGCAAGGTGGGTGGACGCGATTATGGCAGCAATAAATGCACCACTGAGAGACATTAAATGCCAAGCTGAAGAATCTATCTATGTGTAGTTGATACTGACATGACGGCACTTAATCAATCAAATCAATGATGATCAGATCTCCCATTTCTTTAAATGGGATATGTAACTAGCAGTTTGATCAGGGTCTGGACAATTTACATAAGAAAAAAGGTGGGGAAAGACGTGGTCATCTCCCCTAGTGTCATGGTCCTGATGCACACGTGCGCGCGCGCGCACACACACACACACACACACTACCCAGTGGCAGGTTTTAAAAGAAATTTAACTTGACTTCTTATCCGGAGAGGAAGAAGAGATGAATAATGCAGACTATTATGGACATCTGGAAGAAAAGTTTTCGTATATGAACTGAGATAAAAGCTGACTGAAAACACTCAAACTGGATGATAAATCATGTCAAAGAAATCCCATAGCTCATAGCTCAGCATGTAATTGTAAGTTTTCTACCAAAGTCAGGTGTCCAATTATATGTCAGCATAAAAAACAAACCACTAATTAAATAAGGAAGATGCCCTGCAAAACTAAACATAAAATAAGTAATTAAGACTGCACTAACAATAAAAGACATGTGCCACTGTCTAAAGTGCTGGGATACTTTGGGCTTTGATTTATTGGCCTCTTTTTAGATGAACTATATTCTAGATCTCCATCCGTGTATTCTTACTTTGAACTCACACAATAGAGCGAACTGCATCTCAAAAACTTCTTGTAATGATAAAGGAACGTGAGGCACAAAGACTGCTTTATGTACACTGAGGACAATACTGATGTACCATAGATCAAACAGTGACATCAGTTCAGAAGTACTGCACATGGCTACAAAGACAAATCAATTCAAAAGTATAAGAAAAACTGAAGTCTCTTTCCCCACAATCATTGGTAGGAAACTTAATTTTGTATTAGGAACTTTTCTTAGCTTTCTGTAAATTAGACATTACTCAAGCACTTAAATGCTACCATTGATCAAAATGATCTTTGTAGCAAAATGTATTATTGGGGGAAACTTCATGATTTCATTGATTTCCACATTGATGGCATGACCCAGCCTTCTGCTGGGGTGGACAGCTTTGCCTTAAATGTTTCTGGAAATGGCACAAGGCAGCCACAATTGACTGGGATGCCAGTATGGAGTGGGGTTGGCTCATGCATGGGGGTACCATTAATAAGATAAAGGGAGATGAATGTCTCCTGGCCCACAGCCTCTGATGGTCCCCCATGTTGCCCCTGCCCCACACTCCAAGAGGCTCCAAGACCGAGCAGCCTGCCACTGCTTGCTGTGATACTGTTCACGCTCTCTGTGGTCACTGCAGCTGCAGGAACAGCTGACAGAGAGGCAGCAGCTCAGCTCACCATTCTGGGGTTGGATCAGGGTGTGTTTAAGAACAGTTAAACTCCCTGTGAGTTTTGATCCCAATCAACATTTCCTGGGCAGCAGCAGAGTCAAGAAAGGGTTAATACGATCAGTGAGAAGAGTTTCTGTTGGGTCTGTGGGGAGAGCGGGCTTAGCCTGCTCTCCCCACAGACGATCCTGCCCAGAGCCCTGGGTGGCCGGATCGACCGCCCACACAATTGCCAATGCATCCTGGAGAGACCTCTGAGGCTGGGAAGCTGCTTGAAGCCACCTGGTCAGGAGTCTACTTGTGTGTCGTCAAGTGTGTTGCCCAGGTGTGCAGTGACACACGAGCAACAAAAGGAGGTTAACAGAGCACTTGCTCTGTTAACCTCATTTAAGGGGAGGGTGTTTTAGGTAGGCTAGCCACCTTGGGAGCACTGGGCTCGCCCGAGAGCCCGATGGTTCCCACAATCAATGGAAAGTGGGCTAAGCTACCTTAGCCCACTTTCAGTTGATCGTAGGAATAGCCTCTCTCTCTGCTAGTCCAGCCTTCTCCAGAAGGAGCTTCCTGACTGGTTTCCCTGGGGTCTTGTGCTCCTTCCCCCACCCATTTTCTGACCATCATTTTGGACATCCGAGTTGCTGCTGATTGAGTTGGGATGTGGCACAAGTTGGCTGTTTAGCTTGTCTCCCCCCAGGAAAGTAAAACCCACACCCTCAACCCTTGCTTAGCCAGTGTGTTTCTCTTCAGAAGTAATATCAGTTTGGGTGCATGTGAGTCATTTGTGTATGTGTGTGTTTGTGAATGTGAATGAAAGTTTTACATGTGTGGTTTGCTTGAATGTGTGTTTTACTGGAGTGCTTGTCGCTTTTATAAAGTAGCCTCTGTCCTGAAGTAGACTTTTTAAAAAAGGTATTAAAAGTCCCCCTTTTGTAGACTTTTCAAGCATTTTTTTTTTTTTTTGTATTTTGGACTTAAGAGAAGAGGATTTGCCCCATTTCATTTCCCTATGGTTCACCCAAGTTTCCATTCCTCCACCTGGAGTTCTGAGTTGGGGAGGAGAGCTGGTCTTGTGGTAGCATGGATGAATTGTCTGCTAAGCAGGATCCACTAGGTAGGTAGACTACATCTGTGACCACTGAAACATATACATCTAAAAGGGATGGAGGAGAGCAAAGGCATGCTTACATGCAGTTTGAAGCCTACTCTGGGAAGAGCAGAAGCAGCTTCAGGAGGTGAGCAAGCTTTTCTAAACAGAACCACATCTAGCCTTTTTCTCCTTCCAACTAACTACCAGGAGGAGGGGAGAATCTGAGGGGCTGGTTTCTCTCTAAGGGATAAGGCCTAGTCTGTGTGTTATTTGCCAGGGCTAGCATTTGTCAGGGCTAGCAAACACCAGTGTTTTTGTTTGTCTCTGCCTAGAGGGGGTGGAGTCAGCTAGGGCTGTGGGAGGCCCAATGTTCCTTTGACCCACATCCCTGTGTCTCAGTTTGAAACCTACTCTCTAGATAAGAGGTGAAGGCCCGAGAGCATAGCGAACAGGGATAGCAAACAGGACATTGGAGTTTAGCGGGAGTTTAGCAGGAAGTGTGCGGGGGAGCCTGGAACACAAGTAGCCTGGTGGAGATGAGCAGGTAAGTACAAATCCCTTCCTCATTTAATTACTGATCTCTCCCTCATATTCTTGAGAAAGGCTGTTTGGCTGCCCATTACAGCTGAGACCTATCCTTCTAATAAACTATCTCTAAATATTTTAAACAGTCAACAAAACCAGTATGAATATAGAAAGTCAGCAGGGGAGGGGGCACTTCCCAGTGTATTGTACAGAGTGCCACAGGTATGACTATTTGCCCCATGGGCAGAAGTCATGGGTGTGTGCTCAGTGCAAGGAGCTCCTGGCTCTCAGGGAACAAGTTCGTTCCCTCGAGACCAAGATGGTGGATCTGGAGAAGCTCAGAGAGACAGAGAGGCATGAGGCATGAGAGACAGAGAGGCAAGACCTTCAGGGGTGTGGTAGAGGCATCCCACTCCAGGGCTGATAGCTCCTCTGCTGTCAGGGAGAATGAAGGTCTCGGACAAGGAGGACATCAGTCTGAGGAAGAGAGAAATGCTCCTTTAGAAGTTACCCTTTCCGGGGAAGATGAGCCCATATCCTCTCGCACAGGGGATACTCCTCTGGGGGGTGGGGGCCTCCTTGTAGTGGGCGATTTGATCATTAGAGGTATAGAGAGAGATGTGTGACCCACGTGTTGACAGCACAGTGACTTGCCTGCCTGGTGTGAAGGTTGTGGACATCACGCAGCATCTAAATAGGTTATTAGGCAGCGCTGGGTAGGAGACAGCTGCTATGGTGCACATCGGCACCAACGATGTGGGGAAATGTAGTCAGGAGGTCCTGGAGGCCAAATTTAGGCTGATAGGTAATGTTTTGAAGTACAGGGCCCCCAAGGTAGCATTCTCAGAAATGCTACCTGTTCCACGAGCAGGTTCTGTGAGACAGGCAGAGCTGAGGGATCTCAATGTGTGGATGAGATCTTGGTGCCGGGAGGAGGTGTTTACATTTGTTAGGCGCTGGGATACATTTTGGGGCAAGCAAGGCCTTTAGAAAAGGGATGGGCTGCACTTAAACCAAGATGGAACCAGACTGCTGGTGCTTAAAATCAAAAAGGTTGCAGAGCAGCTTTTAAAATGACACCTGGGGAATAGCTGACAGGAGCTGGACAGTATCTGGTTCAGCAAACACCATGCTTTAAAGTGTGAGGCTGCAAAGGATTCAGAGAAAACACAAGGGGACAGAGCAGAACCACATAAACAGCAGACAGAAGGCTGTGCCAGCTGGTCAAAGAGTCCAAAGAAAGATAAGGTAAGATTCAGCACATTCAGCTAAGAGATTCAGGTAAGAGATTCAGCATATAGGTGCTTATATGCCAATTCCAGAAACCTCAGAGCCAAGATTGGTGAGCTGGAGTGCTTGGTTGCTAACACAGAAATAGATATCGTGGGCATAACAGAAACATGGTGGAACAGTGAGAACCAGTGGGACACTGTTATCCCTGGATATAAGCTCTATAGAATGGACAGGGAGGGGAGACTTGAAGGTGGAGTATCACTGTATGTTAAAGAAGGGATAGAATCTAACAAGGTAGAAAACCTAGGTGGACTGGAGTCCTCCACAGAAACCTTGTGGGTGACAATACAAGGCCTGAAAGGAAACATGCTACTGGGGACATGCTATCACCCTCTGGATCAAAACGTTGACAATGACTGGGAGTTGCAGCATGAAATCAAGGAGGTGTCAAGGAGAGGCAGGGCAGTAATAGTGGATGACTTCAACTACCCACACATAGACTGGGAAAATTCACAGTCAGGTAATGACAAAGAGGTCAAATTTCTAGATATGCTACTGAATGACTGTGCCCTAGAACAGTTGGTCTTGGAACCAACCAGAGAGAAGGCGACCTTGGACTTAATTCTTAGTGGCACCCAGGACCTGGTGCTGATGTCAGTGTCATCAACCCTTTAGGGAATAGTGACCATAGTGCGATCAACTTCAGCATACATGTGGGGAGAGAATCACCAAGGAAGTCTAATACAGACGCTTTGAATTTCAGAAGAGGAAATCTCTCCAAAATGAGGAGTATGGTGAAAACAAATCTGAAAGGGGAAATCAGGAGAGTCACTTTGCTCCAGAATGCATGGAGTCTACTCAAAACCACAATACTAGAAGCCCAGTTAGATTGTATACCCAAAAGGAGGAAAGGTACCACTAAGCACAGGAGGATGCTCACATGGCTAACAGGTAATGTCAAGGAAGCCATAAAAAGGAAGAAGACTTCCTTCTAAAATTGGAAGGCCTGTCCATATGAAGAGAAAAGAAAGGAACACAAACTCTGGCAAAAGAAATGCAAGGTGACAATAAGGGAGGCGAAAAGGGAGTCTGAGGAACATTTAACTAAAAGTATCAAGGGGAATAACAAAAACTTCTTTAAATACATCAGAAGCAGGAAACCTGCCAGGGAGGCAGTTGGACCATTAGACAATGAGGGAGTGAAAGGGATGATTAAGGAGGATATGGAGGTTGCAGAGAAGCTTAATGAGTTCTTTGCATCCATCTTCACGGCAGAGGATACTGAGCATATACCTGTTCTTGAACCAGGCTTTTATTATAATGCCCTTATACAAATCTATGGTGCAGCCACACCTGGACTACTGCGTACAATTCTGGTCACAACATCTAAAAAAGGACATTGTAGAACTGAAAAAAGTGCAGAAGAGGGCAACCGAGATGATCAGGGGCCTAGAGCACCTGTCTTATGAGGCAAGGCTACAACACCTGGGGCCCAAGTCCCCTCGCTGGAAGCATCTCCAAGACAGCGCTGAGAGAGACTCCTGCCTGCAACCTTGGAAAAGCCACTGCCAGTCTGTGTAGACAATTCGGAGCTAGATGGGCCAATGGTCTGACTCAATAAAAGGCAGCTTACTATGCTTATCTATTTTTAGGTTTCTAATGTTATTACCTGCCTTGAAGATTTGAATCAGCTTCGAAAGATGGAACAAAAATGGATAAATTAATTAGTCTACAATTTAAGGCCCTTATTTAACACTGTGACTTTGGCAAGCAGCTAGTTTAGTTAATCTAATGCATGTGTTAGCTCCAATTTCAAGGAAATTTGGAAGGAAATAGGAAGCCCACTGTGACTATCTAATTATAGGGGCAACTAACACTCAGGCAATCAATATTTTACAGGATAAGAGCATGAAATCAAGGCTCAATTCAAATTTAAATAAACAAAACTTAGACAACAGTAGTTATTTATTTTTCTTATTATTATTATTTTATTTTTATATGCCACTTTTAACCACCAATGGCCAACTCTATTGCTATTAAAACAGAAGATAGATAAATAAAATTGCAAAATACACTTTTCCCCTTCCATATTTATGTTGTGTGTGTTGTTTCAATAGTGGCACATAATAATGCACATGCACACACACTGCTTTGATACTGCCATCCAGAACAAAACTCATCCCACTCACAGATGGAAAAAAATGGCTCACAATACTTGAGGGTTGGGGAAGAGTGGAGCTAGCTAGCATCCTGGATTGTTTGCTAATTTTAAGCTGTGGTTTGCCTGGATATCACTTCACCTGTCTTTTCCAAATAAGAAGTATTGTGTGTTTAAAATAAAATAAAATCCCACCATGCTACAGCCTTGACAAAAATTATTAAGCTTGGAACAGAAGCTTCAATTGGAACCCACAGAAGGAGAGGAGAGCTGGTCTTGAAGTAGCAAGCATGAATTGCCCTCTTGTATTTCACAAAGCTGATAATGTTGTATTATTTGGTTCTGCTGTTGTTTACACCTTGTAACTGTAGTCTCCTGTCCTCCGTTAATCTGCTACACTATATTACATGTGTCCAAATTTCCAAAATCATCTCCTGCTGCAGAGATAAGGGACCAGGAGAAGGATAGGAAGACAGTGAGGGGCCCATTTTAAAATCTTGTCTCTGGCCCATTTTAAAATCTTGTCTCCAACCTTGTCATGCCCCTGCTGGCCTATTGCATTGTTCCCTCCCACTGGTGTCTAAGTCTTCAGTGGTGCAATTTCCCTCCTGCCTACCCTAGGAGCATTGCTGTTGGGGGGCCACGTAGTATTCATTCATTCATTCATTCATTGATTCATTCATTCATTCATTCATTTTATTTGCTTCTTGGTAGATTGGCAAGGGTCAGGGCATTTTTTGCTTATTCCATTCTTTCCCCTGTAAGACAGGTAACAACTGAAAGGTTCAGTGTAGGCTTGGGATAGGAATAGGGTAGATTTATTGGTGAGCACCCTTGGATCGATTTGGTCAGTGTGGGAGACTGGTCAATTGAGCTTTTGAAGCTTGGCAGCATGAGGGCTATGATTGCGACTCTTTCCTACTTGGGGCCTTCACCAACCTCAAAGGCCTCTGAAATGACTCCGACCTCTTAGGGTTACCAGTGAGGAGCAAGGATTCACCTTGGGCTGATCCGTTGCTCTGAATGAAGGTGATCACCCTCAAGGTTTGAGAGATGGCACTGTCTTGCCTGAGTGTAGATCCACACTGTTGGGTGTGGAGCATTAAAACTGCTGCAGTCACATTATTATATAATTTTAATAAAGTTATGGCTCATTGTCCTCAAAAGCTGTGTTTTATTTGCCTCATGTCCTTGGTGTGGGGTCAAAAGATATATAGTTCCAGTTTCTCATTCAGTGAGGCTTACTCCCAGGTAAATGGGTATAGGATTGCAGCTTTTGCCCTTCCCAGAAAAAGACCTGCAGATGCTTATGATTCAAAATTATATTCTTGTTAATGAGGATGGAATTAGCTACTATAAAACTTTTCACAGATTTTATAGATAGCCAGAAGGAGGAAACAAATACTTTAATTTCACAGTTAGGTTCATCACTTATACTAAAGAACTTGATGCTAAATATATTACGGATAGGAAACTTTCTTCAAAATCAAAAGGAATTTTGGCCCTTAATTCCAAGTAAATGAATAAATAATCTGGACATAAATGTAACTCGTGGTAAGAAGAAGTTGTCTCATTATGGTGGCCAACTTCCTCATCTGTGTCACTCATTCTTTCATCAGCACTATGTTTGGGCACGGAGCCGTCAGAGCTAAGGAAATTCTGGTTAGGTCAGAGTGTGACAGTTCCTATTTGCAGCCATGTCAGCAGTCATAAATGTGTCAGACCTGTTCTGTGTTCCCTAAAGAGGCTTCCAATATTGAATTGCATCATGATGGCTCTGCTGTGTCAAATGCTGCCGGAAAAAAATGAGATCCACATATTTTAGGACCAAACTTTCATATTCAGGAGGTGAGTAATTTAAAAAATTTAGAAATGGACACCAGTGGGTGACTGTATGTTAGTTGCAGTACAAAAAAACACAGGTTCCTAAGTTCTATACTGTACTCATTAACATATGGTGGATGGATGATCCAGCCATCCAAAGTTAAACACTTTGAAGTTCCAGTCATTTCAGAACTGGTTTAACCTGTCTTTAAACAAAGCACATACGGCAAAACAACATGTTGTCAGTGTAGCTCCATCTTCTTCTTCTTTTTAATGCACCAATAGCAGCTTCCCTCTGGGGCAAATAGCAGCAGCAGAGAACTCCAGTATGGTGAGGGCAAGGTTTAAAACTTCCTTTCCTGCATTCTGTGGTTGATCTGGATTTTTCCCTGCAGCTGGTATTGAAAAAGTACGTTGAAAGACAGCTACACTAACATGAAATATCACAGGAAGTGGCCCTTAGAAGTACTTAAATGTTGACTGGAATGCGTTCTTAGTTTTGATCCATTAATAATAATACCCGTCCAAAAATACATTGTTTCTATATACTGATATAGCGTTGCGGTATGGTGTATACAATTCTGTGCAGCTTGTTTTCCTTACCATCTGCCAGCAAGCAGCTGGGGCTAGCAGACTGTGGGGCTCCCGGTCGGCTTTGGAGAGGGGAGAAGGGATCACCAATGTACTCGCACAGTGCATTATGGGAGTTCTGGGGTGGGGCAACACAGGACAACATGTCCCAGCACCCCGAGCCTCCACACTGCTGGCTGTAGCCAACAATCATCTGGGCAGTCAATCCCCACACACAAGAAGGAGCCCTTGATCATCTGCGGGGAATTAAGCTTTTTATGGCTTCCTCCTCACTAGCCCTCTTGCCCTTTCTCACTGATTGTGAGAAAGGGCTCTCAATTGTATATATCAGGGGTTGGTGGCATTAAATGGCTTGGAAGCTACTAGTAGTGTCCAGGCTTTTCTGAAACAATTCATCAAGTATTGGGACTTGCTTCTCCTGCCCTTTTCTTACAGTCAATACTGCAGGTCTGATTGGCTGGCTGAGTGGGAGCATGGCCAAGCTTTTTTAAACCCCATCCCCCTGATTGCTTTCACCCATATGAATCTGCCCAAATCTTGAGATCATTCACCACGGCCCTACGCTGCATCCTTTTGCTATTGCATGTATGGCAGGTAGTCATAAGGGACAATGGACAAGGCCTTTTCTGTGGTGGCACCAGCACCACAACTGTGGAATATCCTGCCTAACCAAGTTCACCTGTCCATCACTGTTCACCTTTCAACAAGCAGTTATTGAAGTGCTTCACACAATCAGTGTGATGTGCCGGAGGGGGTTCTGTGGGGAGACCAGGCTTAACTCGCTCTCTCTGCAGATGAGCAGCCGCTTGTAGGTGGGCAACAGGATCGGCCACCGATACAACTGCCAGGTCCGTCATGGAGCCAACAGGGGCAGTGGGGATTGGGGGCCATGCACCCCCAGAAGTTCCAGGATGCCCACGTGAGTGTGCAGGGCATCCTGGAGAGACCTCCGAACCTGGGAGGCTGTTTGCAGCATCTTGGCAGGGGTCTCCTCATGTGTCGCCATGGCGCAGAGCCGTGCCATGGTGGCACACAATCAGAAATCCCAGGTTAGCGGATCACTCGCTCCGCTAACCTGGGCTAAGGGGAGGGCTACTTTGGCAGACTAGCCACCAGGGAACCACTGGGCTCGCCCGCGAGCCCGCTGGTTCTCACAATGGGGAAAAACTGGGCTGGGCTTCTTGAGCCCATTTTATCCTTCATCATGAGAATAGCTTCATTATGTATCTTTCCCAAATGACATTTCCCCCCTTCTAATAGGGTTCAGATTGCTGATATTTTTAGATGGACTTTGATTTGCTAGACTTCATATGCATTTTATGTATTTATTTATTTGATATATCTGTTTGTTGCTCGGGATATTTTTCTTAAAATAGAAATGGGGGCTTAAACAACAGAAAATAAATGATTTGGCTAGTCTCGGTGGCAGTAGGTAGGCAGGAAGATTAAGTTTTTCAAAAAGATGGAAATACAATATTCAGCCTAAATTTAAGAAGCAAAAGCACTTTTGATCTCAGTTTTGATAGCTCGGTTCAGGTAAGGCTGATGAGCAATCCAATGACTATATCAGATCTGGGGAAAATGATAAACATTGCATCTTGCAAGGACAGCATAAATTCTTCTGCCAAATGTTTCAACATAAAAGGCGGATTGCTCTGATACTAATTGTCTTTAATTGGTACTCCCACAAAGTGGAGCCTTATCTCAAATCCCTTGATGAATAGGACAAAGATTGTTGCTATTGTGGTTGTAATTAATCTTGGTATGTTTAAAAGTTCATGCAGATATGTACCAGCATGAACTAGAACTGAATACATCAATTCAAATAGAAAATAGGATTTAGATCTGCCTACTGATCAGACAAATTATTCAGTCTAGCAGTCATTTTACATTTCATATATACCTCGTATGAAGTGTGTGAAGAACAGATTATTAGTCTATTTAGTCTATTTCACCTGATCACTATGACCTGAAGATGAAAGCATTGCTAGTAACTAAAATATGAAACATGCTGGGAACATCCTAGAGAATTCCAGTAGACTTAATGTAATACCAGGAAAATCTGAATCAATTAAATATTTTACAAGAACTCTGAAAGATGTTTGCTCTCTGCCTTTCACAAATTTCCCAGGAAAGAGGTTAACAAATGAAAAGCAACTAGGGAGCAGTCTAAACCCTATTAGAAGTCTCCCTTGTCATAAATACTGGGCAGAGTAACTATGTTCTTGAATTAGGCTTGGAATAGTGATGGATCCACATCTTATGATCGGCTGTAGCCATCATGTGGTTTAGACTATGGCATCTTGAACTGTGCCTGGAAGTCTATGGTGTACACCTTAACTCTGGCGTGATTTGCCAAAATAAGGGCACTGTTCTATTAAAACACTGGGTGCGGTGGGGCGCCTCAGCCACACAGGCAAGCCTATGAACATACAGTTTGTGAATGCACAGGGTCTGTTCCTGGGTCCACCCAGCACTCTCCTCATGTGGAGGAAGGAGGGCAAAGTGCATGGAAACATAGGAAGCTGCCTTATACCAAGTCAGACCATTTTTCTATCTAGCTCAGTATTGTCTACTACGGGTGTGCAATTTGGATTTTCGGTGTTTCAATTCAGATCCAAATCGAAACACCCCCCAATTCGTTTTGGATCCAAACCTGGCCCTTCCGAATCACCCCCGATTCGATTCGGATCCGAATTAATCCAAATCTGAATCTGAATTAATTCAGATAAAAAATGGGTCCTTGGGACAAAAGGGTGGGGTGTGGTGGTAGTGCCTAATGGTTGGAAGCTAACACCCAAATTGCAGAGGGATTGGCCAAAGGGCTGATTTTTGGTGAATTTTTGAAGTTTTAGTGTCTTTGGCACAGATCGGGGGCAGAAAGTGGGATTTGGGCCAAAAGAGTGGGGTGGGGTGGTAGAGCCTAATGGGTGGAGGCTACCACCCCAATTTCAGAGTGATTGGGCAAAGGGCTGATTTTTGGTGAATTGTTGAAGTTTACACGTCTTTAAGGTTTTCCCCCATTAGGTATAATGGAGGGTGTATTGCTTCATGTCAGGGGGAAAGGGGTGGCCTAGAGCAGTGTGGCATTGGTGGTAGTGCAAGGTAGGGGCAAGGAAGCTACCTGAATTTTTTCAAAGGATTTGGGCAGAGGGCTGATTTTTGGTGAATTGTTGAAGTTTATGCGTCTTTAATTGGCTGTTTCGGGTTACAGATCGTTCTGTACCCGAAACGTTTCGCACATCCCTATTGTCTACCCTGACTGGCAATGGCTCTCCAAGGTTTCAGTCAGGAGTCCTTCCCAGCCCTACCTAGAGATACCAGGGATTGAACCTGGCACCTTCTGCACACAGAGCAGATCTCTCTCACTGAGCTACAGACCCAGGTCTTAGGGGAATATCTTACAGCAGATAGTGCTCACATGTAGGCACCCATCAAAATGCAAACCAAGGTGAACCCTGCAAAACCAGCTCCCTACACTACTTTTCTTTACCCCTTTCCTTTTCTATTAGGAAGAGGGAGATTTTTGAAATAATAAGGAAGTAGGGATATGATTTTAATAGGGGAAAAGTTGAGGGGTGCTGTTGGTGCACTGGTTCAGACAGCAAAATCTCATAGGCAAGGACCAAATTTATCTGGCCAGAGAAACAACATAACAAGGTCATTCACAGAACCATTTCAGGTAGGGCTAGTGAGAAGGCGGGGGGGG
This sequence comes from Hemicordylus capensis, assembly GCF_027244095.1. Taxonomy (NCBI): domain Eukaryota; kingdom Metazoa; phylum Chordata; class Lepidosauria; order Squamata; family Cordylidae; genus Hemicordylus; species Hemicordylus capensis. The sequence goes on from NC_069661.1 coordinate 199,961,404, forward strand.
GGCAGGACACAACCTCCCCCCCCCCAGTCCTTGCTGCTCTGGGATCACTTGCACCATGAATCACATGCAAGCAGACTACAAGTGGTGAGGAGGTGGGGAGAAGCAGGCTGTGGCCTCCCACTTCCCACAATGTACCATGTGAGGAGCACAGTGCATTGAGGGATTTCCCCACTGCTATCTGGCTACCTGACTTTATGGATGCTCAGGCTGTAGGTAATGCAAGTGTCCACATGACTGGGAGGAATGTTGTGCACCCTTCTACATCACTTTTAGCCCAGGTAAGAAACCCAAACTACCCAGTTACAGAGCACCGGGATCAGGACCGATCCCAGCACTCCACACAACCAGCCCTACCCGAGTAGGGCTGTGCAAACCCAGGTAGGTCTGGTCGTGTGAACAACCTTTATATTTGCTAATAGCCAATGAGGGTGGAATTCATGCTCAGTGACAAAAGCAGTGGTAGGAACTCAGCTTCTGTGTGTTCACTACAGAGCAGTGGGGATGGAGAGCAATTTGCAGCAGCTAACATTTGCCAAGTGTTATGTGCCACTCTTTGGGAATGTGCTATTTGCATTATTTCTGATGTGAGTCATTCTCCTGAAGAGTGGGATGCTATTTTAAATATTTGTGCTCCTATACTTGTGCACAAGGTCCCTGGTGCTTCTCTGGGGCAGCGAGGGCAGCTCAGGACTGACCGCCTTTCACTGTGGAACATGTCAGCCACTCTTTCTCCCCAGCAAATTATGCCCATCGTGCTACATGGCAACAGAGATGCACCAGCTGGGATACCCAGCCCTGTGTCTTTCACTAGCCATGACTACCTATGGCAGTCTGACTTAAAGCTGTGGTCAGCTGTTCCCCACCATGCCACTTCTAAAAAACAGAGAGGAGGAGCAGAATAACGGCCACTGGCCATAAGCCAATGCATACTCCACTGCATGCACAGAGGTCAGAGTGTTGCCAGTGGGCATGAACCCGCTTTTCTCTCCATGTGTTCAGCATATGATGGAGGACAACGACCAAACAGAAGTGGCTGAATGGCTTTCAAAAAGGTATCACTGATGCTGACCACCATTGTGCCTGCAAAGCAAATAATTCTGGAGAGCTCAAGCCAGTGTCCGGCTGCTTGCCACTGTGTCAGGCCTTGACCATGCTTCCCAGGCCACAAGCTGGGGCCGCAGTTCTGGTGCAAGAAGAAAAAGATCAAATGAGTCCAGAGGCAGAAAACACAGTCAAGAAGGACTAGGGGTCAGATGTGCCAGAGGCAGAAGATGTCGTCAGAGGTGGGCTGGAGGGCAAGTATTGGATCAGGACGGCCCTGCATGGGAATCTGCATGACTACCCTGTCTGGTGAGTGTGGCGGTTTTGGTTAATCCATTCTTTGATCCAGGCCAGCTTTTGAATGGGGCTTTAGATACTTGTATGCCAGTACTGGAGTAGAGGCGGGGCTAACAAACAGCCAGCAGCAAGAGCACTAAAGGCAGACTGCACTTGCCTTTCTCTGTAAATAATATCTATCTCATTAAACTATTAATATTCCTGATTCCACTTGTCCTTGCATGCCACAACAACTCTTTTCCTTGGAGTCTACCATGAGTTGCTCAGACTCAAGAGCCAGGCCTCACGTAGTTCTTATACATTGGCTCTCCAGGTAACCTGAATGGCCCAGGCAGACTGGCCACAGTTTCCCTTCTTGCCATTGTCAGGGGGGCACTGTGAGGCAGCAAGGCTTAAGCCAGCCAGTCTCTCCCCGTATATGCACTAATTAAAGCAATGATAATTGTGTTTCAATAGCATGCTTACCCCACCCATCTCCTTGTGCCAGGGGCGTAGCTATAACTGAGCGAAAGGGTTCAAAGAACACGGGCCCCCAGCTCCTGAGGGCCCTCCAGTTCCATCTCTCCCTATTTTCTTCATTATCTCCCTCATTCTGGGGGTCCACCAGAGAGAGGGATGAACACGGGCCCCCTCTCCGCTAGCTACGCCCCTGCCTTGTGCCACTGAAAAAAGGCAAATTATCTCCACACTGCAGAACAATGCATCGTGGCCCGATGTGTGGGTTCAGGGAATTTCTTCTCTCTATCAAATGGGTCCAGGGTACTTAAGAGAGTGTCTTCTGTGTCACAAACCCTGCTACCTATTAAGACATCTGGGGAGATCCAGTTATGGTTACCAGTGGCTCGCTTGGTGGCAACTTGGGACCGGGCTTTTTCTGTGGCTGCCCCAGGGCTTTGTAATATACTCCCTGTCAAAATAAGAGTATCTCCACCTCTGATTGTTTTTAGGAAGACCCTCAAGACACACCTTTTTTCTAAGGCTTTTAACTGAAATTAAAATTAAAATGTTTAATTGTTTTTATCCTATGAAATTGTTTTCATTTGTTATTCTGTGAAATTGTTTTAATTGTTTTTGCTCTGTTTTATATTTGTTGTTTAAATTGTGTACACCACCTAGAGATACACATATCAGGTGTATATAAATATGATAGATAATTTAGCAACTGATAATTAAAATGTTTTAAAGGGGGCTAAGCACCAGCTTTGAAAGGATCAGTGGCCAATTTGACTGACTGAGACACATTTAAAATAAGATCATCATCATCATCATCATCATCATCATTATATAATGTGGCTTTCTAAAAATGCTCATTTCTTCAATTGTAGCAAATCTTTAAAACTTGTGTGATGTGTAGCAGAAGCAAAGCTGTCTCAGGCAAGCTGCTCTCTTTATGATTTGTGTTTCCTATCAAGCATGAACAGACATCATAAAATGTCAGGTCAATGGAAGATATGACATCAGTTGATGGCTTACTCTACATCTGAGTTACTAAGCATGTGTCTTTATCAAGGCAGACAGGTGCTTCCTGCCCTCAGAGGTACTCCCATTTCTGTTTATATATTCATAACATATTTAATAAGAAAATTCAAAGAAAGAAGAAAAAGATTAAAAATGAGGTCTCATCCATATTGCAAGAATAGAAGGAAATTTGAATATTTTGGTTTTACATATGCTAGTGGTAGCCAATTAACTGGGGTGATTAATTGGCTCATCTCTAAATTGGAGATTCAAATGGTGGGTTTTAAATCAGATTCCAAAGAGAGCTCCCACTTCAGAAATTTAATGTTATTTTAGCAGCAGCTTAAAATTTACTGCCAGTGTACACAATCTACCCAATCTCTTCATTTAAGAAATATACTTAGTTGCACTTTTTACCACACTAGTATCACTTGAAAAAGCCACCTAATGGTGTAGCGGGGAAATGATTTGAATAGGGAGCCAGAGGTTGCCAGTTCAAATCTCAGCTGGTATGTTCCCCAGACTATTGGAAACACCTATATCAGGCAGCAGCGATACAGGAAGATGCTGAAAAGCATCATCTCATATTGCGCAGGAGGAGGCAATGGTAAACCCCTCCTGTATTCTACCAAAGACAACAACAGGGCTCTGTGGTTGCCAGGAGTCGACACCGACTCAACGGCAGACTTTACCTTTAATGTCTACTTGGCTGCATCTACTTCACTTACTTCACTCACGCACAATAATCTGTTAACTCAGACACCAGGGCAATATCCATCCTGTCATTTGTGAGGCTTTCTTATGTATCAACTCTCTGTGAATGATGATGATCTATTCTTGTAATATCTGCATTCTCATGCCATGTTAGCCACTTTTTAAAAATAAGCAGTAGGGATACGCACGGACCATTTGTCACTGTTTGGTCCCGATTTGGACCAAACCATGGGTCCACTGGCCAGTTCAGCTGAACCAAATGGCTAGACCGGTTGGTTCGACAAACCAGCTTGAACTGGTGCAAAGGGGTTTGCAATCGAACGGCTCAAACTGGCCCAGTGGACTGGTTTGCGATCGAACCGGTTCTGCACATCCCTAATAATTAGGCAGTTAAACTTTCCCTTCTGTCTCTCATTCTGTGAGAGCAATTTGAATCTCAATACCTTGACCATGAATCTTTATGCAATCTCAACTAGTTTAGTTTTCCCAGTGACTAATTCCTTGCAATAGACAAATAGAAAATGAATGTGTTTACAATATTTATGGGATGAATCAGGCAAGATCTTGCTGAGGGTTTGCACTAAGTTGTTTTACTCTCTCCCCCTCCCTCCCCCTCCCTCCCTCTTTCTCTCTCTCTCACACACAGCAGTAGCCTGCTAATAAGAATTTTCCTGAAAAAATTGTGTTTTTTAATAGATAAGAGTATAACTCCCCCACCCACTTTAAAATATGAATCCAGCTACCCTGTAATCATCCCCTACCACACTTAAGTAACTTTGCTAGTTGGGGAAACCAGCATCAGTATTTTAAAGATGGATCTTCTGGTTCAAATGTACTCCCAACAGTTAATGTGCCCTGATTATGTCAGTAGTCTACAAGTAGAGTACATAGACACCATCCTGAAAAACACCAATTACTCAGCATGTCTAATTCTCTCAAGGTAGGATGAAGGCAATCACACCACAATACACCCACTGGTTATTTTGCATTAGAACCATTTACAAACTCCTGCAAGCTGCCATAAAGGTGTTTTGGTCACAGTGCTAGTTTTACTGAAGTTATACAGGTAATCCTTCTGTCATAAAAAGCACTATCTGCTGTCTTCATTTACGTCCCTATCAGAATAGTTATACTATCAGATAGTTCTAAAACTATCAAAAGCTCTTTTTGACAGTTCTCCTTTTCTTTCACCTGAAAGCAGATTACACTATAGGGTCAATGGGATTTTCTAAGGCCTTTTCACATGTGCAAACTTCACATTTGCTCCACATGGCCCAGATAACAGTACCGCAAGCATGAAGAAACATTAGTGTTAATCCAGCACTAGATAGAGGCAGCCACAGATTTTTAGCATCACAGTGGAAAAAATGAGTGGCTGCCATGAAGAAATGTCTTAATATTCCTCCATTAATATGAATACGAATATGACAAATATTTATGTACCACTTTTCTACCAAAGTTCCCAGAGCAGTTTACATAGATATAAATAAATAAATGAAATGGCTACCTGGGCTGCCCATGAGAATGGCAATCTGGGCTGCCCGCCAAGATCCATGCAGATCATCATAAGAACATAAGAACAGCCCTGCTGGATCAGGCCCAAGGCCCATCTAGTCCAGCATCCTGTTTCACACAGTGGCCCACCAGATGCCACTGGGAGCCTACAGGCGGTACTGCAGTGCTAAACCTAGCTCTTAGCTGAGGTTAAGAGCACAAACACACCCTTAACCTGGCTCCTGGGATCATGTGTCAGTGCAAGCTGTTTTCAACTCACGTTGACACAGAGATGGGTGCCTAGAATGCCTGTCACTTGGGGGAATACTCCAGTGCACTGCGCTTGGTGCACTATGGGATTCCCAGACAATGTGTCCTGGATTCTGTTTACTCGCACTGCTCTTGGCAGCGCTGGCCATGTGACTTGTGTGCTGCTAGGGCTGGGGCTCAGAGCAGTCATCTGGGGGACGGTGGATTGAAACCTGCCTCCCCTCCCCTCCCCTCCCCTCCCCTCCCCTCACACCTCAGAGATATGACATGAGCCTGTTGCAGGGTCTAATCTGGAAAGCACCCAGGTAAGGCTGGGTAAAGTTCCTTTCTTAAACCCTGGAGGGCTTCTGCCAGTCAATATAGACAATACTGAGCTAGAAGGACCAGTAGTCTGAAATCCATGTTACGTATTGGTGGCAGCTAGTGCTGGCATGAAGACTCTTCATGCAAAGAGTGGCTTTCAAATGTTATAGGCACTCACTGACATCCTGACTAAAGTTATGGCCCTATTTCAATTTTGCGCTGAACTGTAGTAGTCCTTTAGATCAATTCCTCTTACTTTTGAGTAATTTAGTCAAGATGTCAGCCAGTGTGTGGAGCTGAAACCATGCAAGAGCGATCTTGCAGCACAGCATCTCAAATGCTGGCTACAATGCTGGTGTCAGGCCCATTACTCAAACTTTCGAGACCTCTTAAGGCATTACATAAATGTGTACACTATTACATAAAGCCCCTGCCAGTGCTGACATGCTCTGCAAGTCTGCTGCCTGCTATTCATGAAATCGGTGTTTACTTCAGGGACCAGACAACTGGGGCTTCTGGTGTGCTCCTGCTGGTGCCACAACTGTGTGTACAGAGCATATGGTTACAAAACACCTGAAGAGGCTTCTGTTATGAATATTAGGGGAGAAATATAATTAGGTTGTACTAACTATAGTCCAAAAGTAGATGTCTGAAGAACATTGTGGCCTATTACATCTCTGGGCTTAAAGTTTACTCACTGGAAATATAGAGAGACAATATGCACTTATCTGCATACTCTAAAATCAAAACCAGTTAATTACTGCCTCTGGGCCTGGATCCAGTTGCATTTGCAGCCAACTAGTCATGTATACCAAATGGCTGCACAGCAAACTTCCAGGTTGGACTACTGCGATGTGCTCTATGTAGGGCTGCCTCTGTATGTCATTCAGAAACTTCAGTTGGGTCAAAATGCAACAGCCAGATTGGTTTCTGGGTTATCCAGGAGAGACCACATTATGCTTGTTCCTAAACAGTTGCACTAGCTGCCGACATATTTCCGGGCAATGTAGAAAGTGCTAGTTATCACCTTTAAAGCCCTGAATTGTCATGCCCCCACTCGAGGACACTGGAGAGAAGTGGGAGGCAAGCGACTTACTAGAAAGTGGGGAGGCACCTGAGGAGGAGCAGGCTGGTGATGTGAATGGGGAGGTAATTGAGACAGGCCAGGGTGAGTGTTTGGCGCAGGAGAGGTCAGCAGGGCCACCTGACCTTTGGAGAGAAGGGTCAGGATCTGAGCCAGAGTTTGAACATCCATTATCTCCTCAAAGTCACAGATGGGAAAAACATCAGCAACAGGTGAGGGAATTATGGAGGAGTAGTCAGCTGGCGAGAAGTCAGGAGCCAGATTGAATCTATGGCAGCTGGCAAGGGTGGAGTGTTGACTAAGTGCATGTGGCTTCTGACTATAAATTGGGCAGCCTGTGCCTTGAACAATCTGCTTGGAGCTTTTGTCAGAGAGATTGTGACTTTGGAATTTGGGCTTCTCACTCCTCACTTCTGTATTCTTGGTGAGACTGTTAAACCTGACTATTTAGCAGTAAAACTGAAACTTGAGCTACTGGCTATTGTGTCATATATTTCTGGTCAGTGTCTTCCATCGAGTGAGCTCATGATATGAAAGGCTTAGGTCTGGATTACCTGAGTGAGCACCATTCTCTACAAGATCCCCACTGCTCATTGAGATCATCGGGTAAGGTCCATCTTCGGGTGCCACCAGTTCATCTGTCGGTGACCTGGGATGGGGTCTTTTCAGTTGTGAACATAAGAACAGCCCTGCTGGATCAGGCCCAAGGCCCATCTAGTCCAGCATCCTGTTTCGCACAGTGGCCCACCAGATGCCACTGGAAGCCACAGACAGGAGTTGAGGGCATGCCCTCTCTCCTGCCATTACTCCCCTGCAACTGGTACTCAGAGGCATCCTGCCTTTGAGGCTGGAGGTGGCCCACAGCCCTCCGACTAGTAGCCATTGATAGATCTCTCCTCCATGAAGTCATCCAAACCCCTCTTAATGCCATCCAGGTTGTTGGCTGTCACCACATCCTGTGGCAGAGAGTTCCACAAGTGGATCACGCGGTGTGTGAAAAAGTACTTCTGTTTGTTGGTCCTAGACCTCCTGGCAATCAATTGCCCCTGGGTTGTGGAACACACTCCCTGTGCATATAAGAGGATTATCTTCCTTGGAGGCCTTCAGAAGAGCCATAAAGACCCACCTTTTTAGCCTGTCTTTCAGTGATATCTAGTTTGAAATGCAATATTTTAATCTGGTTTAAAAGTTTTCTGGTTTTAATTGTTTTACTATGTGTTTTTTATTTTAATGTAAACCACCTTGAGCCACTTTAGGAAGAGTGGTAAATAAATTGAATGAACGAATAAATGAATGTATCAAAAGACACATCCAACCAGTAAAACATAAAACCAAAAACCATCACAGTGCAGCTGAGAGCATCTCTCTTGATGGATTAGTGACTAACATCCAGACTAAAAGTAGGGATGTGCACGGAACTAGTGGGGGCCGGTTCGATGGCAGTGGGAGATAACTTTAAGGGTGGGGAGGATGCATCCCCCCCCACTGTGTTTCCCCTGCCCACACTCAATAACAGTCTTTCAGGGAGGCAGCGTACCTCCCTGTTGCGCCATTTACCGGATTTTACTGGAAGTTTTCAACGCGCCTGCACATGTTTGGCACATGTGTGCACACGTCATGCACACACACTTGACATGTGTGCACGAGAGTCTGACATGCATGTGTACGAGCACAACATGCACAGGTGCATCGAGTACTTCCAGTAACATCTGGTAAAGAGGGCAACGAGGCAGCAGGAAGGTACGCTGCTGCCCCAAAGGGCTTTTAGGAAATTGAGTGCCTGCGGGGAAAATGTGTGTGTGGGGGGGGGGGTAAGTGCATCCTCCCCTGCCCTTAAAGGCAGACACACACACCCCGCCATTGAACCTTCGAGCTGGCCGATGTTCGAACCTGTTCGGAGGCCTGTAAAAGGGCCGCCGAACAGGTTTGTGCACATCCTTAACTAAGAGCCCTTTCTCACAATTGAAGAAAGGACTCAAAAGGGGCAAGAAGTTTTGAAATGCTTCCTTCCCCCGCAGACAATCCTCTCTCCCTTGCTGAGCAAGTGGATTGCTCGCCCAGACAATTGCCAGCTTCTGCCGGCACCACAGAGATTTTGGGGCTGGGAGTCCCCCGGAACTTCCATAATGCATCTCACAAGTGTGCAGTGCATTATGGGGAGGTTCCTGATGCCAGTCAGGAGGCTATTTGTGTGCAAGTCCCGTGTGCAGCCACGCAGCACTGACATGATCCATTAACCCAAATTCAAGGTATGCTTGTACCCTAAACCCTGATTAACAGCTGGGGCACCCAACTGGGTTTGCCACCATGCTGCTGCCAGGAGCCGCGTAGCTCCCAGCAGTTTACACACACCAGCAAAACCATGCTGGGCTTTGCTAGCCCGGTTTTGCTTGTGTGTGTGAATAGCCTCTAAGTTAGCCATGACAAAGTCCCATTGAAATGAATCAGGCTTAAGTGAATAATGACTAACTTGTCTCATGATTTCAGTGGTGCTTAATCATGACTAACTAGTTGGGATGTTGCTCAGTATTTATTGCTTGATGCCTGCTTTTGCCAGTAAAATAGTTGGATAATTTTAATGAATTAAGATCAGATGAATCAAATGAAAGATGGTGAGGGAAATCACTCCAAGTAGTCTCATTGAAATTAAAATGGCAAGCTAGGCAGTGCCTAATGATAGCCTCCCTTTTGTGTGGAAGTACCTCAAGGGATCTCACAAGCGAGATCCCTTTATGATTAAAATAATAAAAACAATAAAAAATAAGAAGCCACAACACCAGACAATCTCCCCTCCAAGAAAACAAACCCCAGTGCAACAACTCAGAGAGTTTTCTGAAATAAAACAGGTTTTGATGACTCACAGCTTGCAGCAAGGATGGGAGATGTAAGCTGCATTTTTGGAGGGGAGTTTCAGTTCCACCAAGATAAGAGTTCTGTCCGTGGTAAGCCCACCATACTTCAAATGTCGAGAGGACTCAAATGAAGGCTTCTGAAGCCCTCTTCTTTAAAAAAAAAAACCAACAACCCAGTTTTTCTTTTTGAAACAAAGGTTCATATGGGAGCGTATGATTCAGCTATCCTGAGCCCAAGCCATTTAGGGCTTTAAAGGGTTGGTGTCAGCCTACACCTTTAATTGGGCCCAGAGAGCAACTGAAAGCTATTGCAGATGTTTGCAAAGTGTTATTATGTGTTCTCTGTATTCCACTCCAGTCAAGAGCCTGGTGGCCACATTTTGTATCAGCTGAAGTTTCTGAAAACTCCTCACGATGCTGTAGGGGTGGAGAAAACTATCACAAGAAATCGTGAGAATAAATAGCAGCTATCTCTGTGATGTCACAGGAGACCTACCGGGTCTTTTAAAAAACAACATGCTTGCCATTTTCCTAACTCTGCAAAGTAGCACAGTGGAATTACAAACCCATTAGCCTGATTTCAGTCCCTGGGAAGCTGTAGCAATGCTAAGAAAATAGAGCAGCTACTAGTAAATGACAGTGCTTTGTTAAGAATGAAAAGATGATTCCTTCTTTAGCCCCAATGGCTAATGTTACATATTACATAGAAATTACACCAGTCTGAATCTGAATGACACTACCAAATGTATATGTGTCATTCCTTCTAAAGTACAGTGTGTACTATTTAGACTTAAGAACATAAGCACAATCCTGCTGGATCAGGGCATACTCTATCATTCTGTTTCCCACAGTGGCCCACCAGATGTCTCTGGGAAGCCCACAGCCAAGAGATTAAGGCATGCCTCCTTTCCTGCTCTTGCTCCCCTGCAACTGGTACTCAGAGGCATCCTGTCTCTGAACCTAGAGGTAGCCTATAGCCGTCAGGACTAGTAGCCATTGATAGACCTGTCCTCCATGAATTTATCTAAGAATAGAAGAACTTGGTGCGTGACTTGATGTGTCAAAGACACCAAATACTATTTCCACTTTCATAATGTGAATTCAATTATTATTATTATTTTTTTTAATTTAACATATTTGTATACCACCCACTACCAAAGTCTCTGGGTGGTTTAGAGCATAAAACAAACCGAGAATAAAACAAATCAAGAATTTAACAGTTAAAGCATATAAAAATCAGATTAAAATATCCATAAAAACACCAACTAAATAAAAAGCTTGGCTGAAGAGATGTGTCTTTAGTTGTGTCCTAAAAGCCAACAGTGATGGAGCAGCTCTAATCTCACCAGGAAGTACATTCCGTAGTACAATTACAGAGAAGGTTTAACTGTTTCAAGGGTCTAAATAGATGAAGGATGCAATCCTAAGTACCTGAAAATTAAGTTATAGGTATGTGCATGAACCAAGGTTCATGCGCAGGTTCAGTTCGCCCTCCACCATGCCATGCAGCTTTGCTGTGGCTGAACTCCATCAACAACCCATGTGTGGTGCCAGGGCCATGCAGATGCCATGTGCACAGGCGCCCAGTCCCCAACATGGCCACTGGGTGAAGGCTGGGAACTGGCCGAAGAGAGCCCAAACAGGGCGAGGGGGTGATTTAGAAGCCCAGTGGGGGAGGGGAAATCTCCATGGAACACCCCCACACACACCACTTCCAGGAACTCCCCCGAGGAGAGTACAAGGTTAAAAAATGTGTTGGTTTTTTTAATTACAAGCATTTTTGGTCTGAAAATCCCTCAAACTTTGGTTCAGTTTGACCCCCGAACCGTTGAATCCCTGAACCAAAATCGCGAACACCAAAATCGCGAACAGCGAACCCCTGAACCACTTTGCACATCCCTAGACATGCTTAGTTGGAGTAAAATAGGGCCACTTTATCAATGTACAGCATAGTAAGACCTGTAGACAAACCTCTCCTGATCTCAATGTGTGGTGTAGTTCATAGCAAAGAATACGTTCCCTTAAATACCCAGGGCCAAAGCTGTTTAGGGCTTTATAGGTTATAACGAAGACCTTGTATTTTGCCTGGAAAATACTGGCAACCAGTGTAGATCTTTTAAGATAGGAGTGAATAGGTTAATAAGCAATTGACCTTTGTTTGTCACACACACACAAGCACACACACACGCACACACCTTGTTGAATAGCAGGCTTTATGGATGGCCTGACAGCTGTACCAGGAGTAGTTTCAAGTCAACTTGCTACAAGGGATCTGCAAGGAAAAGCTGAAGACTAGGAGAAGAAAACAAACTTTGCCTCCAGACTTTTCTTGGACTGCACAAACCAATCTTTACTTTGTTTCGGTTTTGACAGAATAAATCAGTTAAGTTCTAACTCTTGTCAGCTTTCAAGCAGCGCCAAGTAGTAATATAAGAAATGAAAATATATTTAGCAAGAGAATGACAAGGTAATGACACACAATGACAAAAGTGTATAGTTTTTGTTGGACAGCCTCATCACATTGATGCTCCACTAATTAGTGGAAGCAGCTTGAGTTGTTTCACACAAAAACTAATCAAGGTCGCTTAAATATTGCCATGTTATCCATTAGGAGTTTATTTTGTAAATGTAACATTTCTCCATATGCCAATAGCTTGCAATAGACTGATCCAAAATAAACATAATTTTAAATAAAAGCAACTTTCCAAGCAGAATATAATAGATTGGTGAAATCAGGGACATTATCTTGTTTACAATTTTCAGAATGATTTTTTGCTTACATCTCTGTGATGTAATTTCCTGGCTTCAGTTCAGGCTTGCCTAAAATGAGCTCATATGGGCCCAGATGGTTCCAAACTAATTCATTTTACACTCAGAAGCATTCCAAACTCTCTCAACATGCCCTCAGTGATGTGATCGAGAACATAAGAAGACATGGAGACCTCCCACCCATAATGCCCTCAACCCAACCAACCCGATAACATCCCATTGCTGCTCTACTTTCTTTCTCCAAAGGTTACCTGGTGGCAGCACAGATAAATAGAGATTTTGCAACAATCTTGAAAATACTTTAGCAACATTCTGGCATTAGTAAGGTTGCTGAGGCCATAGGAAACTTGTGGTGGTTTGCGGGGATTTCCACAGACGATCAAATGTGTAGCCGTGGGTGGCCAGATCAGCCACCCACATGACTACCAGCTCTGTCATTGAGCCGGTGGGGTTTGTGGGAATTGGGGGCCACTCAGCCCCCAGAAGTCCCAGGATGCCCCACGCAAGTGGGGGGACCCCCAGAACTAGGATGCTTCTTATAGCCTCCTGGCCAAGGGTCTACTCATGTGTCACCATGTGCAGCGGCGACACACAAGCAAATAAATGAGGTTAACAGAACACTTGCTCCATTATCCTTGTTTAAGGGGAGGGGGATTTAGGCAGGCTACCTGCCTTGGAACCACCAGACTCGCCCGTGAGCCCGATAGTCCAATGAGCACCAGAAAGCAGGCTAGGCTCTCTGAGCCCACTTTCTGGTGATCGTCAGAATAGCCTCTGTTTCCCAAGGTTCTTGGCATCCACCTGTTGCAGCACTGCTGTAGTGTCTAAAAAAAGAAGCAGAAGTGGCACCAAATAAGTTTTGGTGGAAAGATAGGGGAAAGATGTAATGGCAAGAAGGGTTGATGCCAAGGCCAAGACAGATATAATTACTAGTTGAGCCCAAGCTTCAGAAAGATTTGGACACAGCTCATAATGTTTCAAACTGGGGAAGTTCATACTCCTTACTCCCCAATTCCAAATTTCAGCATCACCGCCTGTGATCAACAAAAATATCAATATATTACCCCAGAGATTAAAAGGGAAATGGGTTTATACATTGTGTATTTTTCAGTCGCCCACTGCTTTCTTCCCCCCTGCCACTTTCTCTTCTCTCCCTGACGCCACTGCTTTCTCTCCCCCACCGCCCATTGCTTCTTTCACTTTCTCCCCTGCGGCCACTGCCACTGCTTTCACTTTCTCTTCCCCGCCACTGCTGCTTTCTCTCCCTGCCCGCCTGCCCATTCGCTGGCCTGTCCATTGGCATTATCTTCCCCACTGCCACTGCTTTTTTCTCCCCCTCCCTTCACTCTCAAACTCTCGCGAGAGCTGCCACACATGGGATTAGCGATGACTACATCTAAGATAATTATATATATATAGATGGTTTGTTGCCAAAAATAGAGAGGAACATACAGAGGAAATATATTAGTATGACATAATCTTACAAAGTGGTAGTTATGCTGAGCATGTCCAGGCTATAGCTAAGGTGTGTTCCTGTGCTTCCCATTATAAAAATTCTCATTATAAAAATGAGAATTATAAAAATTATAAAAATCCCATTATAAAAATTTATATGCAGAAATTTTCAAGCTGAAACTTGAATACCTGGGACAAGTTTAGTATTTGGAAATTTGAATGACATGAAGCTATAGGGCCAGGGATGAAGGCTATGATTGCAGGAAGTTTATATCCAATGGAAGATTTTAATATTATGCCAATAAAGTATGCAAACGAACTCAGAAGTATTCACATGGCATCTCTGACAAAATTACACCATAATACCATCTCTTTGAATTGATTTACATGTGATTTACCTGTATAAAAGCTTTGAAAATATTGTAATTCTCAAAATGAAATGTCTTGAGTAATAATTACTCAATATCTGCCATATGACATTCTATATCCAATTATTTTGCTTGTCAAAAAGGAACTGAAGACATAAACTGTTTTCAAGGGAAGAATGTCATAACTAATCAAATATTGGCCTACCTGAGTTCAAATCAAAGAACCCTCCTTTTTATTTTTAATTGTTGTACATCAATCAGTTTAGTGTAGCTTGTTTCAGTGGACCATCAATACTGGGAATGGGTGACAGAAAGGAAGGAAATAATGTTGTGGTAAAGCAGGGATGTAGGAACATAGGAGGCTGCCTTATACCATTGGTCCATCTAGTTCTATTGGTCCTCTAGCTCTATTGGTCCATCTAACAGTATTGTTTACACAGACTGGCAGCGGCTTCTACAAAGTTTCTCTCTCAGCTCTGTCGTGGAGATGCCAAGGAGGGAACTTGGAACCTTCTGCATGCAAGCATGCAGATGCTCTTCCAAGAGTGACCCTACCCCCTGAAGGGAATATCTTACAGTGTTCACATGTAGTCTCCCATTCAAGTACAAACCAGGGTGGACTCTGCTTAGCAAAGAGGACAATTCATGCTTGCTACCACAAGATCAGCTCTCCTCCAGTAATGTTTACAGTGAGGCACAGTATGCCAAGGTGGTTTTTTTTAAAGGCCTTAGAACTGTGGCATTCGTGACAGTCTTTATCAATGATTTCCAAGCTCGTAGGAAGGCTCCCCGGAAGGAAATAAACTGATCGATAGTTCATTAAGAGGGCTCATGAACTGAAGTTAGATCTCCAGTGATAAAAGCAGGACCCTAGGCTATATTCCATTTAACTTTTAACTTTAAATCAAAGTTCCATCTTTGTGTAATTTAACAGCAGATAAGATACATTCTTGTCTGTCCTTCAAAAGAAGAATGCTACTGAAAGTGCTCTTGTTTTCCATGTAGCATAGTGACCAAAAAGATCTCTGCTGCTGTGATGAATCCAGAAACCTTGGCTGAGAACCCATGTGACAATATTATAGATTGCATAATTCATTTTCTTCAGAAATTGATTGATTGATTGATTAAGTGCCATCAAGTTGGTGTCAAATCTTAGTGACCACATAGATAGATTCCCTCCAGGATGATTTGTCTTCAACTTGGCCTTTAAGGTCTCTCAGTGGTGCATTCATTGCTGTTGTAATCGAGTTCATCCACCTTGCTGTTGGTCCACCTTCAGAAATAGGTGTTGGCAACTCTTCACTTGGGAACAAGAGAGTAACTTATTCTATTAGGGTATTCCTGACCTTTTTTTTTTTTTTTTACAAGCTATACTGCATACTTATTCATATTTAACATTCACAATGATCTGGGCTAAAGATTCAGAACAACATACAGTATTTGGGATTTTTCCTGCTCAAAGTTTTTTAGGATTGTAATAGCACCATCAAACTCAAACAACAAATTTAATGCTTACCTATTACTGGGCACTATCCGGAGTAAGCTGAAATATCAACGACTGGTAATACATATACAGAAAAGAAGTACTATTTAAGTTGGTATTAAGCTGGTCATAGACTAAAATAAAGAAACCGAAGAAATAAATGAATTTCTAATGTTCTATTTCTTTATTAATATGTAGACACTGTTCCAAAAGACTAGCCTCATGTCCAGATACCGGAGAATAAATATAAATAGCCAACTCTGTGGAATTGTAGGGCACTAGTGACTGCTTTGTTTTCTATCATGGGCTATACTATGGAGCTATTCTCATGACAAGAGATTCCTGGACAGGACAGGGTTAACCCAGGGATGTCTAGTCATCCACAGCAGCGCGAAGTCTCCTGACCCAGCAGCTCTGTCCCTGGGTAGCTTAGACTCACTAACCAGGCTAAAAGTGAGATAGGCTATAAAGTGAGCCCCTGCTTTTATTTTGGTCATCTGCAACATAGGTGTGGTTTAAACTGGTCCAGGGCTGCCGGTGGCAATCTTTATCAGAGAGTCAGGTAGAGAGAGGGGCCAAGCAGAGCAGAGCTGCTGCAATACTGACGGCTGCCTCTCTGCTGCTTCTGCAATGCATTGTGGTATAGTTGGAGGAACCAGCTCCTGATTTCAGTACTGGAGATCACTGCAGCACCATTTGTGTGGGTGCATGAGTGGAAGAGCTCTAGCTAGGGATGTGCTCGAATCACAGTTCGAATCATGGTTCGAGCACATTACGGGAGTGGCACAGGAGAGCTTTTAAAAAGAGGAGAGCAGATCCTTACTGCTCTCCACCGCCCCATGCAGTTTCCTGTTGGGGCAGCACTCAGTCCAAGTACCCCCACATGACGCCAGCACACACATGGTGTCTGCACATCTGCAGGCATAGTTTGCATGGTCAACAACACCATGCTGACCACGCAAATGGCATCCACACATGGGGGTACTTGGGCCGAGCACTGCCCCAGCAGCAAGCTGCATAGGGTGGCAGAAAGTATGTAAGGACATACTCTCCTCTTTCTTAAAGCTCCCCCATGCCACTCCTGAAATGTGCTCGAACTGCACTTCAAACCATGATTTGGGCACAGCCCTAGCTCTGGCCATCTAGGAGGAGGTAGTTAGGATCCTGCCTTCCCTCCAATTGTCCCCAGACCCCAGCCCAAGAAGACACGGAGACATTTATTGGGTGAAAAGGGCCACGCTTTATTAAAGAACAACAGGCATGGCGGACTGAACATGAGGTGATTAATCACCGTCAGCAAACAGAAAAAACAGTGCAGGCCCCTAGGCATGGGGTAGGATTTCCCCATCCTACCCATTGCCTCACTGGGCGACACACCCTGGCTCAGGAAAGAGGCAGGTACGTCCCACCCCATTCCTTCAACGCCAACCACCCCTTTGTCAGAGGAGATCTGGACATCTCCAGGTCTTCACCCCCCCGGACCGCACAGCCCAAAGGTGGGTGAATTCCTGAAACAGGTTTCATGGCAATCAAATTTCTCCCCGTGCCGCACAGGCCACAAAGGAGCGATTGACCAATCCACCTTTAAATATCCAAGGGTGCTCACCGATAATATAACCTCCCTTACCCTTCAGCCCGCACTGTTATTGCCACCCAGGGGGGTTAGCCATTGCTTGACCCCCCTGCCCCACGCCCATCCAGAAGCTCAGCAAGCCCCCGCCGAATGTTACGTAGATATAGATCACAGCCTTGAATTGAGAGATGAACGCCGTCCGCCCGATATAACTCTGGACAGCGGGCAGCTATGTCAGGCTGCCACACTACAGCCCCCCCCGGCCGCCAATATTAATTTACTGATTGCGGCTGAAGTCTTCCTCCGGACTTTTTCCAAGCTCAGCCCACAACGGGCATTCCGCCAGACCCTACGTTGAATCCAATTGACCCATAACACGCGCACCCCAGGCATCCAAATTTGCAATAAAACTAAATCAGCGGAAGCTTGCTGGACAGGCCAGTCCGCCGGCCTAAGTCGTTCTCCCCCAAATGTAAAACTAATATATCGGGAATGGGAAAGCTAACTAAATGTTGCCTGATCACAGGTAGCAATTGGTTCCATAGCATGCCCCGCATGCCTAACCAATACAAAGAAGCATTTCTCCTGAAACCCAACTGTGATCCCCAGTGGGAAGTGCTGGCTCGTTTGAAGGCCCAAAAGACCAACGAGTGGCCACAAATCAGGACCTGTACCGGAGCCGCTGCTCCACCAGCACCTGTCGAGAGAACAGAAAGCAACAGAAGCCATTAGAGTCCGCTGTCAGCGCACATAGCTTCTGACCGCCACGGACCTCCACCTACCAATCTTCTGCACCTTAGCCTCCTGAAGGCCTATCCGCATGGCAGTAGTAGCTGCCCCAATACGGAAAGAGTGCAAAGTGAAGCCCACCAGGGCAACCCCCGCTGCCACCAGGGCCTTCTTGATCACAGCCAGGAATTGGTACTGAGTTAAAGGAGTTAGGTCCCTATGAACAAACAAACACCCCTCTGAGGCAGGGCCCAGATCCGTGTAGTGCCATAAGGCAGCAACAGGACACAGTTGGGGGTCCCCAGCCGCCGCCAAGCTGACTACCTGACCCTTGCCCCACTGATCCATCTTAGAGCGGCGAAGGAACAACCGAGCCTCATCGCCAGAGAAAGAGAGGTCTAAGAATTGTAAACAGCGATCCCTAGGGGAACCCTTACTGTGTGGCAATAACTCCCTGGGCCGAAAGGCACCAAAGAAGGCCACCAGTACCGCTGCGTGAAACAGTGACGCTTCCCAAGCGTCTGTACAGCATCCTGACAGCTTACCCACTGTGGCGGCCACCATATCCTGTGTAAAGGGGGGCCTAGAGTCGCCCAGACCGGGGTCCCCCCTAGCCCAGCCCTCTAGCATGCGCCTCACGCGAGGGTCAGAAGAAAAATCACTAACCCCCTTTACCTGTGCCTCGAAGGCCAAAGCGGCCAAATAGTCACTTAGAGTGGACACGGCGCGCCCTGCCCTATGTAAGGTGACCAAAAACTGCTGCAACTGTCCTACCGGAACTGGCCAAACCTCAGGTAAGCCTTCATCCCTCCGAAAAAGGGGAAAGGCCTCAAGCTTGGCTGCGTAACTCGCCCTGGTGCTGGGCGCCAGAGACGCCGTTATGGCCTGCTGTGCCTCGACCTGCCAAGTTGCCACAGAAAGGCCGGCACAGGATCCGGGTGTGGCGCAGCCTCGGGAGCTAACTCCCTGAATCTGTCCACCTGGAAACGAGACAGAGCGTCAGCTATGTCATTTCGAATCCCTGGGACGTGACGGGACCTAAAGAGGATATTAGCCCATAAACACTGCAAAACTAAAGCTCACACTAGCCCCATAACCCTAGGGAAGCGGGAGGTTTGTGCATTGACAACCTGGACCACGGCCTGGTTGTCACACCAGAACCGAACTGATGAATTGGCGAATTCATCAGCCCAAATGTGGACCACTACCATAATCGGGAAAAGCTCTAAAAAGGTCAAGTCATGAACTATTCCTTGGTTTACCCAGTCCAAGGGCCAGCGTGCAGCACACCATCGGCCCCTAAAATAAACTCTGAACCCCACACCTCCAGCCGCGTCTGAATGAACCTGTAGATCTGCTTCAATAAGCATCTCGGTCCTCCAGAAGGTTACCCAGTTGAAGCCTAGCAGGAACAATTCCCAAAGAGCCAAATCAGCCCTGACACCATGCGTAATCCGGGCCCTGTGATGGGGGGCACGAAGTCCCACCATGAGGTCACACAATCTACGCAGAAAGGCCCGGCCAGGAGCCACTACCCTGCAGGCAAAATTAAGATGTCCCGCCACTACCTGTAGTTCCCTGAGGGTGGCCTTACGGGCACACCCTAATGACCCAACTAGTTCCAAAAGCACCGATAGCTTCACCTGGGGAAGCCTAGAGCAACCTGTAACCATATCAAGTTCTATTTCCAAGAATGAAAGCTGGGTGACCGGGCCCTCTGTCTTGTCACCCGCTAGCGGTACCCCCAGCTCAGCTGCCAGCTCCATAAAGGAGCGCAGCAAATGGTGGCATTCCCTTGATCTGCCTTTGCCAACGAAAAGAAAATCGTCTAAGAATGAGCCGTGGATATAAGGCCTGCCCGCCGCCTGACTGCCCACTCTAGAAAAGAGCTAAACACCTCAAAGGCTGCACAAGAAATCGAGCAACCGATAGGTAGGGCCCGGTCGAAGTAAAACTGGCCCGCAAAGGCGAAGCCCAGTAACTCAAAATCGTCAGGGTGGACTGGCAGCAGGCGAAAAGCGGACTCGATATCACATTTAGCCAAAAGGGCGCCCGGGCCCTTCCCCCTAACCACTTTGACCGCCTCATCAAAGGAAGTATAGCGGACCGAACAAAGACTATCTGGGATGCGATCATTGACTGATGTACCCCTGGGGTGAGAAAGGTGGTGAATTAACCAAAATTCGCCCGGGACCTTTTTAGGGACGACACCTAAAGGCGAAACCCGCAACTTGGGGAAAGGGGGGCTGTCGAAAGGGCCCATCACCCTACCGGCAGCCACCTCCTTATTAATTTTTCTCAAAACGATATCCTCCTTGCCTATCACTGACCTAAGGTTGCGGGGACTACTCAACCCGCGGTGAGAAGAAGAAGGGACCCGAAACCCATCCCTAAAACCCTCCAATATGTACTTAGCTGCGGCCTGATCCAGGTAGTCAAGCAAAAGCTGCTCCAAAGCTTCAAGCCTGATGGGGCTGGGCCCCTTTACCCGCAGGGGGTGGAGGGGGACCGCCCTTCCTACCGCTACCAGACCGGAACTTGGACCCGGGGCCCCCAAACCTCACCCGGGGGCAAGAGGCACTTGGGTGCTTGGCCCCGCAGATGCTACAAGCGTGCTTAAACCGACAGGGGGAATGGGAGCATTTTCCATTGGAGTTATACTCCCAGCAGACCAGGTGGGGTTGAACCCACTGCTGGCCCACCCCTGACGGAGGCAAGGCACCTGAAGGCTTGGACAAGTGCCCACTATCTGATCGGTCCCCTTCCACAGGACGAGCCGGGGACATGATGACTAGCCACCATTCTTGGAGGGGTGTGTCCCAAGGAAGGTTGGGATCCAAAGCCGCCTTCATGCGGAAACTTTCATCATAGCATATCCAGGAGGATCCCGCAAAATCAGAAACTGCACGGTGGATAATATCCATGTATTTCAAGAGCGACGGCCCACGCACAGGCTGTGCCTGCACTATCACGCCCATATAAATGGTGAAGCCAGATAACCAATTATTCCAGGTCTTCTCGACCGGTTTGCGCTTTGTGGCTTCGTGTTCTTTACAAGATTCTCCCTCCTTGTGTTTAACTTCGGGCTCCCTGAAAAGTAGGCTAAAGCTGTCTACATACTCGCCCTTTAATATATTTTCCTTGGTGGAAGGCAGTAAGTGATCCCCAAGAGGGAGCCCCATACCCCCATAAGGGGCGTGCTGTGTTGTAGGTAATATCCCCATAGGGTAGTAACCCGGCCTGCTAGCAGGATCCAGAGCAGCAGTGGGAACGCCACCGGGAAGAGGCAAAGCACTGCCCAAAGGCCTATTGCCCATCCAAACCTGTTCTGCAGCGCCCTGCATACCCGCAGTGACCCCCGGAAAAGCTAAAGGGAAGCCCATGCCCCAAGACTGTGTGTAGGAGGACCAGTACGAAGCTGGTCCCCAGCTCCCCATGGCAGGCATCGGCCAGGGAACAGAATGCCACTGGCCGGTGCCACCGGGAGGTGTAGGTGCTGCTGGCTCACCAGGAAGCACTGGCATAGTCGAGTCCGCGGGCGGTTAATCAACCGGTGTAGCAGGTTGCGGCTGTGACGGCAAAGGCCGCTCAGGAACCGGCTCCGAGGGAGATGGATGCGGCAACGCAGGAGCAGGCTGTCCAGGAGATGGTCCACCAGGCGCTGAAGGTGCCACAAGCCGGCCGGGAGGGGGCGGGCCAGCCGGATCCATCCCTTTCTCCAAAGCTTCCAACCTGATGGAAAGGGAAGTTAATAACTGACTCCGCACAGAACCCCTAGTACGCTGGGGAACCTTGGGCGGAGGCACACCCCCTCCGCCAGAGGGACCTGCACCTTTGTCTGAAGGGGCAGCTTTGGCCTTTTCCAATGCCTCCATTCTATTAATCAAGCTGCGAATCACACCCATTTCTTCATCATCCTCCTCAGAGGAAGACGGTGGAGGGGTGGGCCTCCTAGGCTGCCGAATAGGCCACCCCCTCTCTTTTCTTTAGCCTTCCTAGGCATTGCCACCCAAATCTAAAAACCAAGCCCCAAACAATTGTAAAGAGGAACACTCCCCAAACTGAACCCAACGTGCTGCAAAGCCTCAGAACTAAATAGAAAGAAAGCCCCCCCAGCAAACCCAACAAACAACGCTTCCAATAGCCAGTAAAGCAAAATAGAAATATTACAAAAGAGTAAAGAGAAACCCAAACACAGATGACACCAAACCCTGCTTAGAAGAGCCCCCCTGGCGTGTCCCAAACACCCCCCAACCGCCAAGGAGCCTGACAAACCACGGGGCTACTGCCCCTCCGTGAAATAGCCACGCCGCAACAAGAAGGCTTCTCGGGCCGGAACAGGCCCCATCGCCGAAGTTGCCAACGGGACTGAGGACGGCGAAAATCGCCCCCCCGACAGCGAGTGAACCCGATCGGATACCACCTATGGCCCCCACGGCGGTTAAAACCGCCAATAAGCCACCACGCTAGCTGTCGAGCAACCCCCCCCCCCCCGATCCAAGGAAGGAGCCCGCACTGAGAGCTCCTTCCTCCGTGACCGGCAAAGCCGAACTGAAGCTGCTGGGGTGTGGAACGGCCGATTGCGGCCGAAGCCACGCCCCCAAAACCCAGCCAGCCAATCAGGCTGCTTCTTGGCCTCGTGCTGAACTAGGCTGGGACAAGCTCCCTCCCCTCAACACGGGGCGAAGGGGAGGGGGATTCCCCCACAACACTGAGTCTATATATCCTTATTAAATGAAACATTTAAGGTACAATCTTTCTTCTATTAAAGTTATCATATTTTCATCTTTAACCACATTTTAAATCTACCCACACTGTATAAAAAAATAACACATACTTGATACTAGTGGGACTCAAACACATGACTCAAAATTAAGAATTAAGTGCTTGGCAAAGCTGAGCTGCTCAATAATTACCCCTGCTTGAAAAACCTTCCTTATACTGTATGTCTGGCAGAGTAAAAGTTCCCTTGTGATGGGACCATATAATCATTTTTTATTACAAAACACCAATGTATACATTTTTAGAAAACAAAAACGTGAAATACATTTTGTATGAAAGAAAAAAGAAAGTTGCTTATAGGTATATTAACTGAAGCATTTGAATACTTTGAAAATCTCTGTCGTTAAGATCTTATCATAAACACCTTCTAGTGAATAAACAAAAGGAATTTCTTTTAGTTGTAGCCAATTTTTATTCATTTTATTGCTTATTAGTGATCAGGTAACTAGGCCTGCTTTGTCGGCTAAAACTCCAGTAGGAAAAACATGATATATGGGTGGGGATGGTGCGCTATAAATTTAAAATCCCATGCTAAATGTGCTTATGATAAAGCTCCGACAATTGTAATTGACTGTAATGCAGAGATGACATCTGATTACTTCATTAAAGAATGGGCTCTTTTGTTCAGCTAACAATCTGGCTCTGAAATCTCTGGGAAGAAAAGGAAAAGGCTCTTTTACAAGTAGAATAATGTCACACTGGAGGGCTCACAAACTCGAGTTTGATTTCCAGTCATAAATGCAGGACCCTAGGCTATTCCATTTAACTTCTAACTTTAAATCAAAGTTCCATTTCCATGTAATTTAACAGCAGATCAGTTACATCCTTGGCTGTCCTTTGTGGTTACCATGTAGCTCAAAGGATCTAGTTCTCTGAGAATTCAAAAGGTTGGCTCCAAAGATGCGTTTTCATATGCAGGAGGTTTCTTCCACTCACACAAGGGCAGGAGGAGAGCTGGTCTTATGGTAGCAAGCATGACTTGTCCCCTTTGCTAAGCAGGATCTGTCCTGGTTTGCATTTGAATGGGCAACTACATGTGCGAGCACTGCAAGATATTCCTCTTAGGGGATGGGGCTGCTCTGGGAAGAGCATCTGCATGCTTGCACATAGACTATTCCAAGTGCCTTCCCTGGCATCTCCAAGATAAGGCTGAGAGAGACTCTTCCCTGCATACTTGGAGAAGCCGCTGTCAGTCTGTGTAGATAATACTGAGCTAGATGGACCAATGGTCTGGCTGCTAGGCACACAGGCAGTTTTCTGTGTTCCTATGTAAGTATGCACCATATGCTAAAGCACAGCATGAGACAAGTGGCATGAAATCCAAATATGTTCTTCCAATGAAGAAGCCTGGGAATTGCTATAGGGTTTTTCTGTTATCTCGCTGCATAAACTATTGCACAGGCTCTTGGGCAAAGGTTTACATATGAGTGCTAGCAGTGATTTTCCTTCTTTTCACGGCTCCTTGGATCCAGCACAAACTGTATAAAGAACATGATCGCAATGCTTCTCAATTTCTGTATTTTCCTCATGCATGTACAATGGATGCCTGCCCTAGTTAGATACCAATAGTATACTAAAACAGTCTCTGTGCTCATAAACCAGCACTTTAGAGAAAGCTTGGGAAGCACCCTCCTGTATCAAGTATCACTGCAATAAAAGTTCTTGCAGCTTCTCACCAGCTGTTTCTGTGCAGTACAAACCTTCTCTGTCCAACTTGTCTAAAGTGAGTTTGCCATCTTAAAACTATATGACACAATAAACTGAATGCTTACCACTAATTATAGGACGTATTGTCCAATGATTGAATACTGTAGGTGTATATTTGCAGATGACATATGGATGCAGATGGGGATTTTTAAGGGGATCTCTTTCTTTGCCTTGGCTCCATCCCTTACTCTAAAATGTTTCCTGCTTTTTGTATAAGCAACCTCTTCCATGAGACTCCCATCTCAAAATATATGGCTTAGTAGGGGTAGCTCATTTTCACATGTACAGTAAGCATTTAATGATATATTTATAGTGAATATGCATTTACAATACTTTGTAGAATAACTCTAGGTTCAATAACCACGTATGACTCTTATGATAAGATTATAATTATTTTATATATATATATATATATATATATATATTTAATGTAATTAAAAAAAAGAAAATAACATGATTACATTATCATCTTTTGAACTTTCAAAAGTTACATATAACAATCCGGAATTCTGCTTCCTTCCTTTGTCAACACACACCCTCACAACAGATATTACAGAAAGATGTAAGTAATGTATCAATCAATCCTCAGTACTAAAAAATCCCAAATCTTGGGTGTGGATGTTGACCCTGTGCTAAACTGTAATTTATAAAAGGTTCCCAGGTTAACACAAATGTTTCATCTGAAGTATTCCCTAAATAAGCAGTGATCTTAGCCATTGAGGCATATTCCCATAGCTTTAGTAGCCATTCATCCAGCGTCGGGGTTGCCTGTGATCTCCATTTGGCAGCATAGAGAATCCTGGCAGCAGTAATCATGTACAAGGACAACTCAGTGTGTTTAGTAGGTATATAAGGTTTAGTCATATTTAACAAAAAAAAAAAAAGCTCAAATGAATAGGAAAAGACATATTTAACAACAACAAAAAAGCTCAAGTGAATAGGAAAAGTTTGTATTTAAAATTTGTTGCATTTTAGAGTGAATTTTCTTCCAAAATTGTTGTATATTGCCACAAGTCCACCACATATGATAGAATGTCCCTGCATGGTTCTTACATTTCCAACAGCCTCCAGAATCATTACTGTCTATATGATAAGATTATTAACCATGAAAGATGCTTCTATCACATCCCGGAGGGTCTAATACACATACCTCTATGCCTCCCTGAGCTTCTACAGGTCAGCCATCTTGACTTCAGGGGAACAAACTTGTTCGATGAGAGCCAGGAGCTCTTTGCACTGAGTGCACACCCACAACTTTTGCCCCTCAGAAGATAGTCATACATGCAAAACTCTGTGCAATACACTGAGAAGCAACTCCCCACCCACAACCACCCCTGCTGGAATTCTACCATCATAACTGGTCCTATTGGCTAATAATAATAATAATAATAATAATAATAATAATAATAATAATAATAATTTATTAGGGATGTGCGAATCGATTCGGATACAAATCAATTTGTACCCGAATCTAGCTGATTCGGGTGATTCGGAGACAAAATGAATCACCCCTGTGGTCCATTGGCTAGATTCGGGTACAAATCGAATCGTGGCTGATTCGATTTGAATCTATTCTGGTTTCGGACCCATCCTATTAATTTCCCCAGATTCCCAGCTTTCATTAAAAAAAAAAAAAAAAAAAGCTAACCGCTAGCCCTTATAGAAGTGGAGTTATGGAGCAAAATATGTGGTCACTATTTTTCAGGTGTTCGGACTCTTTGGGGTATAATAACTTTGACTCAATGAATCCTTATGAGGATTCATTACACACCTTCATTTCTTCTATTCATTTTGACTGTCTTTTAGACAGTGCCAATTGTCAACTGCCATGTGCCAACTACACCCCACTCCCACCCGCAAGGCAGTGAGGTACTACTCAGTTTAAGTTAAGGGCCTAATGGGTAGAGGCTACCACCTAAATTGCAGAGGGATTGGGCAAAGGGCTGGTTTTTGGTGAATTGTTGAAGTTTTCCATAGGAAATTGTGTAGGTTTCAGCAGCACCATAACTGCACTTGGGGGGTGCTGGGGTGGCCCAAGGTGAGTGGTGGTGTAGTGAACAGAGGGTGCCAGCCACCCCCATGGGTTACTAGCCCATGGAGTTCAGGGTTCTGTTGTTTCTGAGGTGTTCTGAGTGTAGATTCTCTGGTAGCAAATGAGATTTTCAATACAAACCATGAATCCACTCTCATTTGCTACCAGAGAATCTCAGATTACACTCAGATTATATAATCATCATCATCATCATCAACAACAACAACAATATGGTGAGACGTAACTTTAATAAATCTATACCGGATCGGTCATCGCCCGGGTCAACAAGGACCGCGCCAGGTCCTATAATCCCTGGACATCTGGTGGCAAGTGGGCAACAGGATTCAGGATCTTCAGTTGAGCAACCAGGGCTGAAGACAGCAAAGTTACTGGAAGAAACGTCGCTTAACCGAAAAAAATATACGAAAAATGCCAACAAGGAAATAATGATCTGATATTACAAGTCTAGTCCAACTAGAAGAGGTTATTTAAAAAGAATGTACCAAATTTGGAAAGAGAAGCATCCAGATACAGAAATAACAGAACAAAGGCTAGCAGACCAGAGAAGATTCATAATAAGAAATAAAGTATTCACAGGAGTTGAGCTGGAAGAACTGCAAAGAGCAACACAGGCTCAAGATATGGAAGAAGAATTACCACCAACTGAAGAAGTTGCACAGGCGCAGGTGGAGGAGGTGTTGGAAATAGAGGATACCACCGTTGCTGAACTGTTTCAAAATCAAAACCAGGCAACCGCCCCTTTGCCTTCACCTCAAAAACCCAAATGCCATTTAACAGAAAAGCAGCAAGAACTAAAGCAAAAAATAACTGAGCACATGAACCAAACAACCACCAGAGTTCGACTTCCAGCTCTAAAAACAGTTGCCAAAAAACAACTCGCTCAGGCATTAAAAGATGTCAATGCTGCACTTGCAGAAATAACAAACAATAATTTGCAAGAAACAAACCAACTAATGTACAGTGCAGCAACAATAACCACACAAGAGATCAGATATAAGATCAGTGGACCTGTAAAAAAAGAAAGCAGTACATCACCTAAATGGAAGATTAGATTAGAAAATAAAATCTCCAGGCTTAGATCAGATGCTAGTAAATTGAAAGATATGAAAGACAAGAAGCTGAAGAATGAAAACACCAAACAGTATCTGATCCAAAAATACCACCTAGATTCAAGGAAAATTAGAGAAGTCCTGGAAATAATAAAGCAGCAAATAACAGCAGTGTCAAAGAAGATTAGCAGGTATGAAGCCAGAATTACACAACACAGGCAGAATCTCCAATTCCAGTTGAATCAGAGATGTTTCTACCAAAGTATAGAAGGAGAAACTGCAAGAAACGTAGAAACACCAAATAAAGAAGAAAGAGTGCAATTCTGGGGGAAATTATGGGACAATCCAATAGATTATAATAAAAAAGCAGGCTGGATGAAAGAGGTCAAAAAATGTAACCAACAAATGCAAGATCTAATAATAACACCAGAATTAATAAGGGAAAGAGCAAAGAAAATTAAAAATTGGACTGCGCCAGGCGATGATGAACTGCATGGCTTTTGGCTTAAACACCTAACAAGCCTTCATAAAGAACTATCAAAACAGTTCAATCACATTTTGCAAGGAGGTGATGTTGAACAATGGCTAACAACTGGGAAAACTCATCTCATAATGAAAGACCCAGAAAAAGCTGCAGTTCCAAGTAATTATAGACCGATCACCTGCCTCCAACCATGTTCAAATTATTAACTGGAATAATAGTAGATGAAGTGATGCAACACTTATTAACTAACAAACAGCTTCCAGTTGAACAGAAAGGAAATTGCCCGAACACCAGAGGCACAAAAGACAACAGCTGCTGATTGACAAAATGATTTTAGAAAATTGCAAGAGAATAAAACAAATCTAAGTGTTGCATGGATTGACTACAAGAAAGCCTTCGATTCATTGCCTCACACATGGATACGAAAATGTTTAGAAACAACTGGTGTCAGCAAAAACATTCAGATATTTATTTTAAAAAGCAATGAACATGTGGAGTACACAGTTAACAATCAATGGCGAGACACTTGGACAGGTTAGCATTAGAAGAGGCATTTTCCAAGGGGACTCACTATCCCCTCTGTTGTTTGTAATCGCCATGACCCCACTTTCACAAATACTAAACAAAACAGGCCTCGGATACCAAACATCTAAAACATCAAGTAAAATCAACCATCTGCTGTACATGGACGATCTGAAGTTGTATGGAAAGTCCCAGTCAGAAATCGAATCACCGCTAAACACTGTCCATATATTCAGTAGCGATATAGCAATGGAGTTTGGACTAGACAAGTGTGCTGCATTAATAATGAACAGAGGGAAAATAAGAAAAACAGAAGGAATAGAACTGCCCAATGGAAGCAAGATCAAGAACCTGGAAAAGAAAGAAAATTACAAATACTTGGGCATTCTCCAGGCTGATTACATCGCACACACGGAAGTTAAAAGAAACACTGGAAGTGAGTACATCAGGAGAGTTAGAAAAATCCTCAAGTCCAAACTCAATGGCGGGAACACCATACAAGCCATAAACAATATACAGGCTATACCTGTTATCAGATACAGTGCAGAAATAATAGACTGGACCCAGGCAGAGCTAGAGACGCTAGATCGTAAGACCAGGAAAATCATGACCATCAATCATGCTCTGCACCCCCACAGTGATGTCGATAGGCTATACCTCCCTCGCAGCTCAGGTGGAAGAGGAATGCTGCAAGTCCATCAAACAGTAGAGGAGGAGAAAAGAGGCCTTGAAGAATATATCAAGGACAGTGAAGAAGATGCACTTAAAATGGTCAATAGCGCAACACTATTCAACACCAATGAAAGAAAGCAGACCTACAAGAAAGAACAAGTCAAGAACTGAGCAGAAAAATGGAAAAATAAGCCCCTGCATGGTCAATATTTGCACAATATAAGTGGAAAATCAGACATCACCAAGACCTGGCAATGGCTTTAGAATGGTTGCTTGAAGAAAGAAACAGAGGGTTTAATACTGGCTGCACAAGAACGGGCACTAAGAACAAATGCAATAAGAGCAAAAGTCGAAAAATCCACAACAAACAGCAAGTACCGCCTTTGTAAAGAAACAGATGAAACAGTGGACCACCTAATCAGCTGTTGTAAAAAGATCGCACAGACTGACTACAAACAAAGGCATGACAAGGTAGCAGGGATGATACACTGGAACATCTGCAAAAAATACAAGCTACCTGTAGCCAAAAATTGGTGGGACCATAAAATTGAAAAAGTTGTAGAAAATGAAGATGCAAATATATTATGGGACTTCCGA
This sequence comes from Hemicordylus capensis, assembly GCF_027244095.1. Lineage (NCBI taxonomy): Eukaryota > Metazoa > Chordata > Lepidosauria > Squamata > Cordylidae > Hemicordylus > Hemicordylus capensis. The sequence continues at coordinate 199,991,160 of NC_069661.1, forward strand.
CTACAAACAGACAAACATCTGCCACACAATACACCAGATATAACTGTAGTCGAGAAGAAAGAAAAACAAGTCAAAATAATCGACATAGCAATACCAGGGGATTGCAGAGTAGAAGAAAAAGAAACAGAAAAAATAACAAAATACATAGATCTAACAGCTAGCATGAACATACTAGTTCTACTAAGACACAGACAAACATTTATCATTATTTTTATTATTTTTACATTTTATATCCCACTCTTCCTCCAAGGAGCCCAGAGTGGTGTACACTACATACTTGAGTGTCTCCTCACAACAGCCCTGTGGAGTAGGTTAGGCTGAGAGAGAAGTGACTGGCCCAGAGTTACCCAGCAAATACTTGGCTGAATGGGGATTTGAACTCGGGTCTCCCCAGTCCTAGTCCAGCACTCTAACCAGTACACCACTCTGGCTCTGAAAATGCTTATTATAATATTATTTTAATATGCTTATTCAACAACAGCACAGACAGCATGATGCAGTCTGCTCCCCTCTGGAAATTGTTACTACAGAAGAGCAGTAGCCCAACTTTTAAAAGTGTGATCATCTTAATTTCAGTCAAGATTCAGAAGTCTCTTATCTTGACTTAACAATTTTAATGGATGTTGTGTTTGCAATCAAGATGATCACTCTTTAAAAAGTTGGGCTGCTGCTCTTCTGTAGTAACAATTTCCAGAGGGGCCATGCTGTCTGATGCAGTAAGAACACAAGAAGTATTGTGGCACTTTAACGATTAACTCATTTGTTGTAGCACAGCCTTTCATGGACTACATGAAGTGAGCTCAAGTCCACAAAAAGGTTAGGCTACAATTGCCATGTTAGTCTTCAGGGTGCTGCAAGACTTCCTTGTTTCTTCTGAAGTAGTTACTTAACCATGTGAAATTAAGCAATTTAGAGATTATTAGATGTAATGGGTGTTGGCAACATCTTTATTAGGGCAATTAAGACAATTTACTCGGAGCAATATGCTAAGTTTATTGTAAATGGGGAATTATCAGACAATTGTGAAATACAAAAAGGGACCAGACAAGGATGTCCACTTTCCCCATTGCTTTTCATATTGGTCCTAGAAATGCTTTGTAGAAGTATTAGAGAAGATGATAAAATATATGGCCCCAAAATTGGGAAACAAGATTACAAGTTGAGAGCCTTTGCGGATGATGTTGTTTTTTTTTAGAAAATCCAATGGACAAGATTGGAAGACTCTTGGAAAAAATACAACAATTTGGTCAGTTGGCTGGATTCTATATAAACAAGGCCAAAACTAACGTTCTGACTAAAAATATGGATCAGAAATCTAAGGACAGATTCTCTGAAATAAGTGAGCTGAAAGTGGAGAAGAAAATCAAATACTTGGGGGTCTGGCTAACAAACAATAATTCTTTGTTGTTTACAAATAATTATGTTAAAATATGAAATACAGTGAAAATTGATTTACAACGATGGTCTAAAATGAATTTGTCTTTAATGGGAAGAATCTCAGTGGTGAAAATGAATGCCTTGCCTAAAATTTTATTTCTCTTTCAGACTATTCCTATAATCAATACTTTAACTTGTTTTAAGCAATGGCAGAAGGATATAACTAAGTTTGTTTGGCAAGGGAAAAGACCAAGAATTAATTTTAAGAATTTAACAGACGCAAAGGAAAGAGGTGGTCTTACTTTACCGGATTTAAGGTTGTATTTTGATGCTGTTTGTTTGACGTGGCTAAAAGAATGGATAACATTAAGAAACCCTAGAATACTTGAATTGGAAGGATTTGATAGAAGGTTTGGATGGCATTCATATCTGTGGTATGAAAAAAGCAAAATACATAAAGATTTTTTTGAACCACTATGTGAGAAGGAGTTTGAATTTTAAATGATTTAAAATTTACTGCATGTTATGCTTTAAAATAAAATTATTATAAAATGGTGTATAGATGGTATTTGACACCAAAAAAATTGGCATTAATGTATAAAAATGTTTCAAACAAATGTTGGAAGTGTGGACATTCTGAAAGTACTTTTTTTCATATGTGGTGGACCTGCGGGAAGGCTAAGGCCTATTGGGATATGATATATAATGAGTTAAAGAAAATATTTAAAATGACATTTCCTAAGAAGCCAGAATCCTTCCTGCTGGGGATAACACAAGGTGTAATTTCTACAACTAATTTAACATTTTTTTATGTATGCTTCTATGGCGGCCAGAATAATATATGCACAGAAATGGAAGAGTAATGAACTGCCTTCAAAAGAAGATTGGCTGATAAAAATTTTGGAATATGCGGAGATGGCAAAACTTACAACATTGATAAGAGACCAAAATTTACAATGTTTTAAAGAAGATTGGATTTAAAGATTTTTGTTGTATCTAAAGAACTATTTTCCTACTATGGACTTTACAGTAGGGTTTGAAATTTAGTAAAAATTGAGGTTGGGTAGATTAACTGTGTTTGTAAGGGTTTAAATTTATGTTTTGAATTATTATTATAGCAAGGGTAAATTTTATAGCTGATGATTCACGAAGAGATGTGTGCGGGAAGTCCACTTTTGTTTATTTGTTAATGATAATATTACTATTGTTAAAATCAATAAAAATTGAATTTGGGGAAAAAAAGAAATTAAGCAATTTACTTAACAGTACCTCTACTATAATAGCTTTTTAAAAAGGTAGATGGGTATCATCAAACAGATAATGAAACTATGGCAGAGGGCAACTTCTGGCTTTACACAGCAGTAAGCACGGTGGGGGAGCAGGGTCCAATCTAGATTTCCTGGCAAACATGCCAGAAATGATTGTATATATCCCATGTAATGTGACGCAGTGCTGGACTAGGACTGGGGAGACCCGAGTTCAAGTCCCCATTCAGCCATGAGACTTGGTGGGTAACTCGGGGCCAGTCACTTCTCTCTCAGCCTAACCTTCTTGACAGGGTTGTTGTGAGGAGAAACCTAAGTATGTAGTACACTGCTCTGGGCTCCTTGGAGGAGGAGGAAGAGTGGGATATAAAAAATGTAAAATAAAATAAATATATTTGAGCTGATATTATAGTAAAGTTATCTGAAAGATGGGTGTCAGATGTTTGGATGGGAGGGTGCAATTTCAGTGCTTGCCCTAGGTGCTATTTTCCCTAGTTACGCCTCGGCTCAAGTCCAAACTCAATGGCGGGAACACCATACAAGCCATAAACACCTGGGCTATACCTGTTATCAGATACACTGCAGGAATAATAGACTGGACCCAGGCAGAGCTAGAGACGCTAGATCGAAAGACCAGGAAAATCATGACCATCAATCATGCTCTGCACGCCTGCAGTGATGTCGATAGGCTATACCTCCCTGCAGCTCAGGTGGAAGACGAATGCTGCAAGTCCATCAAACAGTAGAGGAGGAGAAAAGAGGCCTTGGAGAATACATCAAGGACAGTGAAGAAGATGCACTTCAAATGGCCAATAACACAAAACTATTCAACACCAATGAAAGAAAGCAGGCCTACAAGAAAGAACAAGTCAAGAACCGAGCAGAAAAATGGAAAAATAAGCCCCTGCATGGTCAATATTTGCACAATATAAGTGGAAAATCATACATCACCAAGACCTGGCAATGACTTAAGAATGGCAACTTGAAGAAAGAAACAGAGGGTTTAAGAACAGGCACTAAGAACAAATGCAATAAGAACAAAAGTCGAAAAATCCACAACAAACAGCAAGTGCTGCCTTTGTAAAGAAGCAGATGAAACAGTGGACCACCTAATCAGCTGTTGTAAAAAGATTGTACAGACTGAATACAAACAAAGGCATGACAAAGTAGCAGGGATGATGCACTGGAACATCTGCAAAAAATACAAGCTGCCTGTAGCCAAAAATTGGTGGGACCATAAAATTGAAAAAGTTGTAGAAAATGAAGATGTAAAAATATTATGGGACTTCCGACTACAAACAGACAAACATCTGCCACACAATACACCAGATATAACTGTAGTCGAGAAGAAAGAAAAACAAGTCAAAATAATCGACATAGCAATAGCAGGGGATAGCAGAACAGAAGAAAAAGAAATAGAAAAAATCACCAGATACAAAGATCTACAAATTGAAATGGAAAGGCTGTGGCAGAAAAAGACCCAAAAAATCCCAGTGGTCATTGGTGCCCTGGGTGCAGTTCCAAATGACCTTGAATAGCACCTCAACACCATAGGGGCCACAGAAATCACCATCAGCCAATTACAAAAAGCAGCTTTACTGGGAACAGCCTATATTCTGCTACCATAGCTATAACAATTGACAATAAAATTCAGCCATCCCAGGTCCTTGGGAAGGACTCGATGTCTGGATAAAACAAACCAGTCAATAACACCTGTCTGACTGTGTAAACAAGAAATAATAATAATAATAATAATAATAATAATAATAATAATAATAATTTGGGTGGTAGCCTCCACCCATTAGGCACTACCACCTCACCACACTCTTCCACCCCAGATCCCACTTTATGCCTCAAATCTGCCTCAAAGACACTAAAGCTTCAACAATTCACCAAAAATCAGCCCTTTGTCCAATCCCTCTGCAATTTGGGTGGTAGCCTCCACCCATTAGGCACTTAACTTAAACTGAGTAGTACCTCACTGCCTTGTGGGTGGGAGGGGGGTGTAGTTGGCACATGGCAGTTGACAATTGGCACTGTCTAAAAGATAGTCAAAATGAATAGAAGAAATGACGGTGTGTAATGAATCCTCATAAGGATTCATTGAGTCAAAGTTATTATACACCAAAGAATCCGAACACTTGAAAAATAGTGACCACACATTTTGCTCCATAACTCCACTTCTATAAGGGCTAGAGCTTAGCTTTTTAAAAAAATAAAAGCTGGGAATCTGGGGAAATTAATAGGACAGATCCAAAACCTGAATCAATTTGATTCGGATCAGCCGCGATTCAGATCCAAATCGAAATTTGGGTGATTCGGATGGGTCAGATTTGGATCCAAATCTAATCAGGGCTGTTTCGATTTGGTTACAAATTGAAACACAGAAAATCCTAATTGCACACCCTTATAATTTATATATTATTAGTATTATTATTAATTCGATTTCTATACTGCCCTTCCAAAAATGGCTCAGGGCAGGCGGTTTACACAGAGAAATAAATAAATAAATAAATAAATAAGATGGATCCCTGTCCCCAAAGGGCTCACATTCTAAAATGAAACAGAAGATAGACACCAGCAACAGTCACTGGAAGTACTGTGCTGGGGGTGGATAGGGCCAGTATAGAGTATAGAGCTTGTTTACTTGCAAGTTAGGTCTTAGCTGCAGTTGTCTGCTAATTAAAGGTATTTAGCTCTGTCCTCCAAGAAAATTATGAATGTGGGCTGGTGCCCACTCATGCTGAGTGTCTCCTTTGTGATAAATGGGGACTGCCTGTGCATCTCCCTGCACACTTCTTCACTAAACTCCATGCAAAACCCCTTTGATAAGTGTTAGCAAGCTCCTGTTCACAAAGTTCCAGGTAGCAAAGTTCCTCTGGTCTGGGCCTTATCTTCTCAAGAACCACTTCCTTAGAGAGAAACTCATCGCTGCATCTCTATTCTAGTTTTCCCCCAACTCAGACTGTTTCTCTTTGACTCACTCAGAGGCTGCCTGCTCCCCAATCTTATGCCTTCTCCCTCACTTAACGCATATAGATGGGGGGAATGAATTACTTTACCCCAGTGAGATAAGAAACCTTGAAGTTGCCCATGTTCCAGATGTCAGAAGGGCCCCCATTTATTTTTTTCCCCCTTTTTGCGAGCAAGAGAGGAAAGAGCCCATTGACCCCCTTACCTCCATACAAGCCAGCTGGGAAAGACTGTGGTCATTCATGTGCCTTGATGCCATGTGTGGTCAGCCGCAGGGTATATGTGCCACCACTGCCATTTTCCAGCCAACTCATGCATGCATTCCTTCCTCTCTCATCTACATGAGGCAGGTGAGGGGGGAACTGGTGAGGAACCCTTGGTGGCCTCTCTTCTTGGGTGGCCCAAGTGGCTCATATTATTTGAACACATCTGCCAAATTGCAACTTCCAAATTATTGCCAGCAAAAGTAGCAAAGGGCATAAGCTCCTGGTTTTATAACCAGTAATCATGCTTTAAAAATAAAAAGATGAATCTCATGTGTTTGAGGCTTCAGTTTACTATTTTTCAATAGACTCGCACTAAATTAACCTCATCTTGTTTGCTGAATGCCCTAGGCAGTCACTTAATCCAAAATAGTTCCTAAGACAAACCACCACTAGATAGCATCAGAATGAAAGAATCCTGGCAGTCAATATCATGGCATCCAACATTATGGCAGTCAATATCATGGCATCCAACATCATCACATGAGCTGCCAGTATTAATGAGTCAGCAGCAACTAACTGTACTACATTATGCAAGTCTGATAAACAGAAAAATGAAATGGAAATCTTCCATCTTCTGTTGTGTTCAATGTGTCCTATCCATGCATGACTTACATAGCACAACACATGATGCAGTTATTTGTTGCAAAGTAGAGCAAGGGGAAATTCCTGGTCTGGCTATTGCAACACCAAACAGAAACAAAACGGGGCGTGCATCAATTGTTTAACTGAATACAGTGTATGGAAAAGTTTTTTTGTTAAAGAATGTGGAGTGTGTAAACTTGTACCTACCCTGTCAAACAGTTGTAATTTACTCACAATGAAGTATTTCTCTTTTGTTATTCACACTACCAACTCAGTATGGAGTGAACTGCTTCTGCTTATTTTGTATCAGCACCTGCTGAAATGAAGTATGGCTGAAGAAAAATAACATTTGAGAGGGTAAATTAAATGGGGATGCCTCATGAAGAAGGCACTCTCTCGGAGGCCATGCTTTAAGAATATATTTAAAAGAGTACAAGAATACTAGGCAAAACAGAACTTGATGGAAAGTTAACCTCTGAGAGAGTCCATCGAGATATGGACTCTCACAGTCACCAGTATGTTGATGATACTGCACTCTATTTCTTCTTTTCATCAGATCCAAGTGTACTGTAGCTGTGAGATCTCTACCTGGAGTCAGTCATGAACAGGAGGAGAGATAATAAAGTGAGGCTCAAGCCGTACTACATAGAAATGCATATGGTAGGAGGCCAGTAACCTAGATGGATATTTATCTGTCCTAGGCTAGACAGGGAGGTTGTTCTCATGACTGAGTGGGACAGAGGGCAGATGAGAGGAAGGCTTCCCAAACCTTGCCTCTCCCACCCCAAGACAATCCTCAGAAGCCTGGTGGAAGCACGCTCTGTGCTCCCACACAATCAGCTCTGCTCCATGCCGTGCGGAGCAGGGCCAGGGGCGTATCTAGGGTAAGGCAGGCAGGGCACGTGCCCTGGGCGCCACTTGAAGGGAGGCGCCATTTAAAAAAAAATTTAAATGGCCACCGAAAACAAAATGGCCACTATGCATGCTCAAATGGCCTCTGTGAGGCCCTAGGCAATGCCAGGCCTCACAGAGGTCATTTTAGCATGCATGACAGCCATTTTGTTTTCAGTGGCTATATATATATAAAATGGCCACCACACATACTCAAATGGTCCCTGCAAAGCCCTAGAGGCCAGCAAGGGGAGAGGGAACCTTTGCAGACCCACCCCACAGCCTTTAGGAAGCCCCTGAAGGGGCTACAGGTATTTTTTAAATTTTAATATAATATAAGTCACTGTACATATATTCAGTTTGGCACTATGTACAGAGAATCAGGGCTTGTGAATAATGAGCTGAAGCTTATGAGCTAGGATTGTATTCATTTGCTCTTACTTTGCTTCTTGTGATAAGTGAGTTAAATGTGATGTCTTAATAATATGGCTATTAATGGTGAGTTTGTCTTTGAATCAGTGTGAAATCCTTAGTATTAAGGCCCACTGGGAGTTTCTTGCTCTCTTTTTCTCATTTTAACTGTCTTTCTGAAATACTAGAATATATTCCAAGCAGTGACACAGTTTACTCTGCATATCCTTTAATTATTTTCAGAGTATCTGGGAAAAGTCAAATTCTCCATTCATTTTTAAAACTTATGTAATAGTGATGCTACAATCCATAGTAGAGAATTAGACAGGCACTTCCGTTTAGTTCTCCAAGTACACCTCCACATAGTATTTGGGTATTTCATGAGCCCCCGCATACTGACATTTGTAGTTTTCCAGCCATTTTTTGGTCTGGCTACATCCACTGCTAAATTATTTTTGAAATATTAAAAGAATAACGAGCTTGACTTGTATTTTTCAGCTGATATTATGGTAAAGTTATCTGAAAGATGGGTGCCAGATGTTTGGACAGGGGGTGCAATTTCAGTGTTTGCCCTAGGCACTCTTTTCCCTAGATACGTCTCTGAGCAGCGCCGAATGCTCTGAGGCCGAGACTCATTGTCCTGGCCTCCAATAATCCCAAAATGCACTGCAAAAGTGTGTGGTGAGCTGTGGGGCTCCCCGCAGTACTGCAGCACCGGTTGAAATCAGCCAGCACTGACAAACGATCAGGGAAACATGGTTAAAGGAGCATTTGCTCCCTTCACTTCATATAAAGGGGGGGCTCCTTTGGTGGGCTTTCTGCCAAGAGCCGCTCAGCTCCCATGGTTCCATTGGCAGCCAAGACTGGGATTAGCTGCCCTAGCCCAGTCTTGACTGCTCGTGAGAACAGCCTCAGGGTCAGATTTCCCTGAAGCATAAAGTTTGCAGATTGTAAGTGCTCTGGACTGGGCCTTATTTGTGGGTTCTTGTGTGATTGTTGTGGCCAGGAAGCTTTTTACCAACTTTGGTTGATAAACAAACTGTGCCCATTTTTGAACAGTAGAGACCTTGCCAGTGTCTATTACGAGTCTCCAGACTGTATGGCAAGTCCAAGTGGCTTATTAGTTTGAGTCTATAATAAGTCTATATGGAAGACTATATGGATTTGGAAGACTATATGGAGACTTCCATTGGTCGAAAATGAGATGGCATATATCCTGCCCAGAGCTGCTCCCAGGCATACGGCACCAATTCTGAGAGTGCAGCACTGGTCTCCGTTTGGTTTCCAAACCAAATTTGATCGACGTATCTGAAAGCACATGATAAACATAACCCTGCCAATATGGATAAAACACATGCCCAGAAGTCTCAGTCAGTTAGTTAGTCAGTACTGAGGCTTCTGGGCATACGTTTTATGCTTATTTTCAAGCATACAAATGCACTTCAAATTTTAAAAATAAGAAATTTTAAGTAGAGGGGAAATATAGCAATATTTGCTATAATGTGAAGCAGCCCTTAGCTTGCATTTATGGCTATATTTTTTCCAGTCATCCAAGCTTGTGTTTTGCTCAGCTTGCAGTTAGTTTTTCCCATTATATCTCTGCTTTTATCAACAGTAGCACTCATCATTACAATTTACAAAATCCTGGGGCAAAATTAGAGATTAGAAAACAAAGCTTCTTAGGAGATCTTTAATGCAACAAAGGCTTATAGCAAATTAGATTCGTTTTGCTTTAATAATCTTGTCTGAACCTTTAAAAGCCCAGTAGCTAATGCTGAGGCAGTCATTTTCAGTAAGGAATTCCTTGTTTAGTCAGTGATCATAATGGATTCACCTTGGATAACGTCTTACCTCATTTTTCTAGAGGCAAAATTCCCATCCAGAATTGATGCTCTGGATTTCAGCCCAAAGGGTTCCGGCTCTGAGCCTCTGTTTCATCTCACATTGATCATCAAATCCTTAGCCTGGAAATTATACAAAACAATAATCAGTCTCTAAAAACAGTAGGTAACATTCACAGCACTGCATAATTTTCTACTCTGTCTTCTAGGTTAGAATATGTGATAAGGAAGCCTTCCTGAGGAGAAATTTTAACACGCAAGCCCTATCTTTGATTACCACTGTATTACTTTGGATGGTAGAGGTAGATGCACCTGAAGAGGCCTAAGTTCTGAGTTTTAAAATATTTAGAAACTTAGTATTTTTAAACAAATAAACAAACAAACATCTCTATCTTCTGCCTTCAGCACAATGAAAATTAAATTACTTCTGCCCAACAACTCTGGAAAATCATATCCCAGAAGCTGGCTATTGAGAAATGAAGCAATAAAATGTAACTCAGAACACTGTGAGGTTATTCACACAGAGGTGCACCTAGGTAATTTTGGATAATTTAAATGCATGTATAACCCCTTCCCTCCACCCCCCCCTCAAATGGAAAAAAAGCCTGCCTTGAAATGTATTGAACTTAGCCTGCTTAAGAATTTGCTTTTTAGACATTTTAAAACAGGCTTTTCAACACTGTAGATTTATAATTTAATTTACTCAATTAATTTATAAATTAATTTACTTTTGTTACTTGTCCTTAAAAATTAAAGTGAATATATCATAATATATTCAGATATTATGTTGTACCTACATTCAGATGTCTGTTCACACATTCATGTTTTTGTGTGAATGAATGCACCTGCATTCATTTTAGCAATAGCAATAGCAATAGCACTTACATTTATATACTGCTCTATAGCCGGAGCTCTCTAAGCGGTTTACAATGATTTAGCATATTGCCCCCAACGTTCTGGGTATTCAGATATTTTAAAAGTGAATTTTAAGTAAAAGTAAATTTTAAAAGTGAACTTGGCTACAGACTCTCTCAATTGCAGTGTATGGTTAGGAAGGGTACTGCTGTTCCTGCCTTCAACATAACATTTGATTAACTGTACCTGTGTACATATCTGTACCCATGTACACCAGATTGTATGAGTACACAGATTGTATGAGTGTTGAACATAATAAGGTCATTCACATGGCCATTGTGAGTGGGGCTGGGGAAGGTGGAGGGAGGCAGCTGTGCACTTACCGTCCCTCACATGACCCCCTTTCCCTCCTTGCCATGCCGCTAGAGTGCCCCATGATTGCTGCCGCAGTGGGCGGCATGGTGATCTAGAGGCTGGGGGAATGAAACCTGGCCTCAAAGAATCTCATCATGCACTGTGCGAGCACTGCAATGCATTGTGGAAATGCTAGAGGCTGGGTTGCTTCTTCCCGCGGCATTTACATGGCTGCCGCAGCCCAGCTGCCAACATGACTGAGCAGTGAGGGAAGAGGGCACATATGTGGCCTCTAACCTCATTTTTAGCCTGGATTTTTTTAAAAAAACAGGCTACCCGGCCAAGGACTGCCGAGATCAATCTCAATCCCAGCAGTTCTCACAAGCCATTCTTCCTGAGTAGGACTGCTCTAGCTCAGGTAGAGCTGCTTGTGAGAATGAGTATCACATTGGATAGACTGAGGGTCATTCCACCTTGTAAGGAATATTCTCCTAAGTTTTCTTAGCATAATAAAAAGATTGAGTGTGGAAGGATATTTTTGAAGAATCAGTGCTTGCCAGACCTTGAGGCTATTCTCACAACCCGCAGAAACCGGGTTGGGCTAAGGGAGCCCAGCCTGATTTCTGCAGGTTGTGTGCTGCAATGGGGCCACGTGGGGCATTCTGGGACTTCCAGGGGCCAGGAGGCCCCTCCATCCCCACCGCCTCAACCAGCTCTGTGAGAGAGCCAGTAATCGTGTGGGCAGCCGTTCCAGCCACCCAGGACTAGCCGCCTGATCGTCTGCAGGGAGAACGGGTCAAGCCCACTCTCCTCGCAAAACCCCTTTCAGCTCTTCACACTGCTAATGTGGAGAGCCTCGTTGTTAATCAAATCAAATAAACAATTGATTCTGGTTTTTAAAATGATTCCATGCTGTGCTGTTAATGGCGGGCTTACCTCTAGTGTTTCCAGTTTTATTTTCAAACTTTGATGAACAAGGCATTTTCTATAAAGATTTCATTGTTAACCCCAGCTGCTTGTTTCTTTCGGAAGGCATTCCTTTGCTCTCCACAATTCTACATTTGTACATGTGCACGTGTGGGGGATGGGGCATGGAACGACAGGGAATACATTTGTTCAAGGCTTTTTTCTAATATCAGATAGTAGCCAATCTCTGCAATAGAAACATAATTTGCTCGAAGGATAAATAATTATAGTTCATAGGGATAAATAATTACAGTTTATAGAATCCTTAGGCAGGAGAAAATGGCACGCTTCTTTAGCTCTGCTTCTTGGATCTGGCATGACGCATATTTCTGGAAAGAATGAAGAAGCTGCTGGAGAGAACAGAGAGGAAATCCCCTTGCAATTATTCTGTTGTTATTGGCTTCTGTAAGACACTCCTCTTCAAGGCAGCATATGAATACTTGTTACTTTGTATTTATTATTTATAGGAAAATGCATGTCCCAGCTTTTCATTTATTCAAGTGTCCACTTATATGTGTCCACTTATATAAGTGTTGATTGATTGATTGATTGATTGATTGATTAAGTGCCGTCAAGTTGGTATCAACTTCTAGCAATTACATAGATGCTCTCTGGGATGATCTGTCTTCAACTTGGCCTAACAGAATTTAGCAAAACGTCCACAACCAGAATCAGAGAGCACAGAGATGACAGATAACAGATCTGCAAACAAGCAAAATCAGTAAGAGTGCTGCTTTTTTTTTTTTTTAAAAGAACAGGAAAACTCTTCGAAAAGATTCACAAGTTTTGATGTATCCCATGACTGTGCATGCATTAGCTGTGCAAATGAAGAGTGTGTGTGAAGAAATAGTTGCAGTCTATCATTGATGGCAGGGTGTTAGGAAGCTTCGGCAAATAAGGGGATGATCTGAAGAGTGCTTAAATTGAAGCATCATGCAAGGGAAGTGTGTTTCCTTTCGTTATACTCAGTGGTGGAGCAAGGGGCCTGGGTTCTGCCCTGTCCATGCCCTGCCATGTGCACACTGTATGCACCAGTGTGTCGGCACCCTTGCATGTGTCGGCACATGCACATGGACTTGGCCCGATCACCAGAGGGCCTGCACAAGCCCTTCAGAGTGCATTCCCAGCCACTGGAACCCTCGCTGGAGGGCAAGAAAGTGAAATAAATGCACCCAGCCAGCAAACACTAATGGCGAATGAACTCCGGAGGGGTCGCATGGGCCCTTCAGAGTCCAGGCCATGATGCTTTTGTGGCTGACATCATGTGCGAAAGCAGCATGCTTCCAGAGGTTATTCACAGCCAGCATTTGCTAGCGGGGTGCATTTATTTCCCTTCCTTGTCCTCCAGCGAGGGAAAGAAAGGGAAATAAATGCACCCAGCCAGCAAATGCTAATGGCGAATGAACTCTGGAGGGCTCGTGCGGCCCTTCCGTGGCTTGCAGTTGGGTTCTTTGAACCTGTCTGCTCAATGGTGGCTCTGCCCCTGGTTATACCAGAGTCTGTTCCTTCCTTACAGATGCCTTTGAAGGCAAGCTTTTTATGGAGAGCTTCTCCATGCACCATTTAACATTACAGAGAGCAAAGCGTGAATTGCTCATTCTGGAACTGCAAAACATGAAAGACCTGATTGTGTGTGGTATTGTGACAGCCAGTTGCTATGAATGTTTACTGTCTCAGGGTTACTTTTTGGGTTTCCATGTACAATGATTGATTATATCTTTCTGGTTTGCAAAAGTGGACATCGTTCTTGCTAATGATTTACATTAGAGTTTTTGTGATGCTTGGTTTCTGTGGTTTTGATGACAATATAGTATAGGTTTTTGAATTTGTCAATAAGTTGGGCACTTTGGGTGCATAATGAACTTGTCAAGAGCCCCACAATTCCCCCCAAGCAGCCTCAGTTTCAAATTATCATATTTTGCACCATGGTTATGTGTTGTGAAAGCACATTTCCATTAGGAAATCTTGCGGAGTTTCAGGATGACTTTTTCCTCAAGTGCTGAACAGAAGCGAAGTACAATGAAAGCAATCAAACATACAGTAATGTGAATTATTGTGCACAGATATATACTTCATATGAGCTATTATAACATCAACAATTATGCAGGTCAGAAACTATACTACAACAGGAAAACTGTGGCAAGCTGTTGTTAGCTCTCAAACATGCAACCAATCATGTAAAACAAAAATTTCACTTTTAACACCCAACTTGAGGGTCATGCCATATGCAAAATTAAGCAGATTAGAATCAGACCATACTTCATGTGGAGGAGGGGGCATGAAGAGGAGGCATTTGGAGGAACGAATGGAAGCTTCACTCCCACAGTTTATTGTAGCTTTGGGATTATTTTCATCAGGATGGTGGCATGAGGGGAAAGGGTTGAATGCCCCCTCCCTGCACACCTGCCATAGCTGTTACTTTTAAAAAAGAAAGAAAGAAATGCAGGCAGCAGTGATGAATTTAGTGTTGTTTCAGCTTTGACCCTCAAGAGGACCACTAAAACTGAAGATCTAGCCTGGCACTATTAGACCAAGTGACTAAAGCTGGATAGTTTCTAACCACTGGTCTTGTTCAAATAGCTATTTTCTCATCATAAGGTGATATTTCTGTTAGTCACTTCATGTGGCTATATTAATTGCATGCTTGCTTCCGAGGCCTAGCAAGCCTGATAATTTTTTACCTAAACTGAAAAGCAAGGTTCACCCTGTGGATCCTGTTCACCTCAGTCGTTTGTATAGGAATCTCTACTGTGACTGATCATTAAAAAGTTAAGTGTACTGGGGGGAAATGGTCTTATGCCATTCCATATTGCTCAAGGTACATACCTTAGTTCATGTCCTGGGTACCCTACACCACACCAGAATCATAGTGGTTTATGCAGCTTAACCTCTGCCTTGCTCTAAGCCAAACCTCTCAGTTTTCCAGTGAAATATATGAACTATATCAGGGGTGTACCCTGTATTTATAACTGAGTGGATGGGTTCAAAGAACCCGGGGCCCCCAGCTCCTGGCCCCTTCTCCCCTAGCTACACCCCTGAAATATATAATGAAAAGGAAGACTTGGCTCTATATATTATAAACAGGTCACGTTCTTGATCACATATCGCATTCAAATAGCACCTGAATACTCCCTTGCAATCCATTAATGGAAATGTTATCTATTATGCTTCCCATCCCCTGCTCCGCCCTCTATGCCACTAAGTTTCTCCATCATCATGTACAATAAGGACATTTTAATAATATATAGCCATTTAAAAGATGTGCGATTTTGAGGGGGGGTGGTTTTATTCAGAACTATATGATTAAGATAATATGATTAACTATATGATTAAGATAAAATCTTTTTATTTTGGGATTTTATTCAGAAGTATATGATTAAGATAATATCTCAATACTGGCTTTGTATGCCTTTTAGGTGATGGTTTCAATGCGACAGCTACCTAATGAAGGATGACTGAAAGTGATAATCCATTGAACAATCTTTTCCCTTTATACAGTATAAAAGCTCATAATTTGCAAGGTGAGTGGCCCTATTCACTTTATTGCTAGAAGTATGCTGCTTGGAATGTCTGACTGGTTTAAGATATTCTCCTGTTCCCATCCCAGACACAATTTTTTTTGAGAGCTGCACATGACTATGTAGCATTGGCACAGAATCCCCTTATACAGGTGCAGATGCACGCAGCTAGCTACTCCTCTACCACTGTAATTTCATAATTTAATTGATTAATTCGTTGATTGGTTGATTCAATTAATTAAATGCCTTTATATCCCACTTTGCTGATCCATATCACTCCAAGGCACAATGTACCAGCTGAAGCTTCTAGGCTGTCTTCAAAGGCAGTCTCCATTACCCAGATGTTCAGGGATCAGCATTAATACCAGGGGTGTAGCAAGGCTGGAGTGGGCCCAGAGACAAGATTTTAAAATGCACCCCCCCTCACTGAAGATATAGATAGATATAGATATAGATATAGATATAGATATAGATATAGATATAGATATAACACACCTATGTGTCCTCAATTATTTTTAAAAAGGTTTTGTAAATTGTGGACGATGCAAGTCATTTAATGGTACTAGAGAAAGACATGCTGTTCTAGTAGCTCCAGGTCTTAACACTCACATCAGTTTCGGAGGATAAATGCAACTGAAGGAAACCCGGGCAGCTGCACAGCTGTGGGAGTCAGTCATGTGACTTGCCTCTGGGGGGCCCCCAAGGCAGTGGGCCCCCAGACAACTGTCTCCCCTTGCCCTCTTATAGTTTTGCCCCTGATTAATACTGTACATCAATACCAGGCACTGACCATAGCATGTCCTGATTAGCTTCAGCAAGGTGCTTGCATAATGTGTCCGTAGACCAGTTCTGGAGATATAGATATAGATATAGATATAGATATAGATATAGATATAGATATAGATATAGATATAGATATAGATATAGATATAGATATAGATATAGATATAGATATATTAATAGCTATGTACCTTGATGCTCTACTACACCTGTACAAGGTGTACAGTAGTTTCCTCCACTAGTTCCAGAGTTTAGGGATGTGCATAAAACCGGTTCTCCCGGTTCGGTTCGGGTCCGAACCGGGTCCGGACCGGACCGGGGTGGTTCGGTTTTGGTTTTGCCAGACCACCCCCCCGGTCCGGTTCGGTTTCGAACCGGTTCGGATCCGAACCGAACCGGTTCGGATCACAAAAAGTGGCTGGTTTTGAAGGGGACATTGTGTTCTACCTGCCACCCAAATTTCAAGTCGATTGGACCTTCCTCTGATTTTTTACAAATTTTTTTCAAAAAATAAATTTTTGCCCATAACTCACAATGTGGAGCCCTTAGGGGCAAAAAAGCTGGGGTGGGTGGTAGCCACCCATGGGTGTCCTCCACCCCAAAAATCCCAAGGCAATTGGTGGCTCCTAGTATTATTGGTGAATTTCTGAAGAAAATTTTTTTTCCCATTGGCTAGAATGGGGGTTCGGGGCTGCCCCAGACCCACCTCTGTGGGGTGGCAGCACCCCCAAAGTGGGTCCGGGGCCATGGCAAAAATGCCCTCAGTCCCTCCCAGCAATCCCCGTAGAGATAGGAGTGATGGTTCTGTTGTTTTTCTGAGGTATTCTGAGTGTAGATTCTATGATAGCTTATGAGATTTCCAATGAGACACCATGAATCCACTCTCATTTGCTATCACAGAATCCACACTCACTCAGAACACCTCAGAAAAACAACAGAACCATCACTCCTATCTCTACGGGGATTGCTGGGAGGGACTGAGGGCATTTTTGCCATGGCCCCGGACCCACTTTGGCGGTGCTGCCACCCCACAGAGGGTGGCAGCATTCTACATTCTAGCCAATGGAAAAAAAAAATTTCTTCAGAAATTCACCAATAATACTAGGAGCAACCCAACAATTGCCACCCCATCTTTTTGGCCCCTCTCTCTGGGCGCCCTAACACGTAACACCTAGTCAGTCTGCCTACCTACTACCACCACTCCTATCCAAGCAAGTAAGAGGAGGACACTCAGAGAGACAACACCCACTCTCTGATCTAACAAAAAGGCCACTGCTGTGCTGCCTGCCAGCACAGCAGCAGCAGCGGAGCAGCACACTAAGCACAAGAGCAGCACACACAGAGAAGAAGCAGGAGGCGGAGCAGCAGAGCAGCAGACCTGCCGCTCTGCATGATGGGTGACGTGATGCCCAAAGGAACCACCGCCTCACTCAGTGCCTGCCACTGACTAGGCCCGACAGACAGAAGCCAGCCAACCTGCTCTGCTCTGCTCTGATGCTCCCCATGGATGATGCACACACACCCTACATCTGCATCCCAATGACCAGACCAGACCAGACCAAGTGCGCAGAGTCAGCACAGGCCAGCAGCCACCAGCCCAGCAACAACAACAGCTACTACTGCTACCACCACAACCAGTGTTGCCGCTACAATAACATTCCCAGTCCAGTCACGCGCGCCACAGCCTGAGCCTAGCACACAGCCAACAGCTGCTGCCAGCCAGTGCCTGGCAAGCCCAGCCAACATGAGGAGGAGAGAGCTAACAAGTAGACGGCGCACGCACATCACCAACCCATCACGACGGCGCAACTGCAAGGGGAGAGGGCACAATTACAGGCAGGAGGAGGAGGAGGAGGAGGCGGGCGAGGCAATCCTAGCACAGATTTGAAAGTTTAAAATCCACCAGGACATCTTCTAGAATCTAGACTTCTGTTTTTTCTACCACCAGCTGTAGTGTCTAGTTAGTCAGTGTGCTGTGCAGCTGAGCTGAGCTGAGCTGAGCTGCATGTGAGGAAGGGTGATTGTAGCTAGTTCTTTAGTTTCAGCAGACTGAGCATTGAGCATGGGCAGTGGCCTTGGGAAGCAACACAATTACACGACACTCACCTGCTGCTGCTGGTTCTAGAAGTTGCCTCTTCTCGTCTTCACCTCTTCGTGTGTGTGTGTGTGTGTGTGTGTGTGTGCAGTGAGTGCATGCCTTTTGCCTTGCTGGAAAGAAATGCTTCTCTGGTCCACCACCACATATCTGCTCAAGGACACAGAGGCCCAAGGCAGAGGTGGTGGCACCAGTGTGAGTGCATGTGTGCTGGTGGTGTTTGCCACCACAGGTGTTTTGTGTGTGTATGTGTGCGCTGCTAGCTAGGAGGGGGGAGGGAGGCAGGGAGGGAGGCTGGGAGGCAGGGGGGAGGAAAGGGGAGGGGGAGAGGGATGTAGAGGGGATTGAAGGGGGGAGGGTCCGGCTCAGAGTTGGTCAGCCACATATTTGTGCACACACGTGCTCACGTGTGTGCTTCGGTGGGAGAGACCAGACTCTCATCATCTGCCAGACCGGGGTTGGGGGCAGGTGAGGCGGTGGTGGGCTGGAAGGGAGGGAGGATGGAAGGTGGTGAAGAGGAAGGGGAGAGGATGAGAGGGGAAGGATGGAGGGAGGCATGGGGGGGAGGAAAAAAAACATGTAGACAGACACACACCACACTACACACAGAAAGCATCCACACACAGAGACAGTGCTAGGCATCCATTCACACAGACAGACAGACAGACAGACAGACACACAACAGGAAGAGACAGACTGAGCCTGCACCACACACACACACACAGACCCAATTCCCCCCCTGCACAGTTATCAATCAATATGTTGTGTTGGCAGCCAGTTCATTGCTATTCTGATGGTTTTGGGTTTTTTGCCATCAGCCAACATCAACAGTGACCACAATCAAGATGAACATAAGATGATAATAATTCATTCGTTTCATTTCAAAAAATCACCCAATCATCTTCTCCATGTAAACCAAGCCCCCCACACATGATTTCTGGTGACATTTTCAATAAAATCAATTCATTTGGCATTCATCATTTTGTTCTCCCTTTGTCACCTTT
Source organism: Hemicordylus capensis (assembly GCF_027244095.1). NCBI lineage: Eukaryota > Metazoa > Chordata > Lepidosauria > Squamata > Cordylidae > Hemicordylus > Hemicordylus capensis. Next base: position 200,010,338 of record NC_069661.1, read on the forward strand.
TTTTCTTTCTTTTGCATAATTTTGAGGCTTGATTTTGACATGGGGTTTTTAAAGAAAAAATTATTTACATGTTTATTTACATACAGTATTTACATATCTACACTGCATTTTTGAACGTATACCCGCCGCTGCCGCTAAGTCTAGTACTCCGTGGGCTGTGCTACTTTGGGGGGGTGTGCCGTGCCCACGCCAGGTCCCCAAATGCTGACAGGTGGATAGATAAAGGGCCTGTGCTGGTCAGCATTGGGTTTCTTTTTAGGTGGGCGTGGGCATTGTAAACATCTGGCCAGTCGCAGCACTACAACTACTACTACAACTGCATCTCTGTGTGGGCACACTACACGCTGCGACTGGCTGGCACAGCTCAGCATCTGTCACGTCAGCTCAGCTAGAGGTGGAAGGGGGGAGGGTAGGGATAAGCACAGAGTTCGAGCCAGGCAGGTGACCAACCATGGGGCAACCCACGGTAATCACTCGCCCGTCTCAAACTGCAGCTTGGGGTAGCCCAACAGGGGGAGGTTCACCTTAAGGAAGACCAGCTGCTCCACCAGACCAGGGTCCAAGCGGGAGCGAGAGGGTGTCACCACGTCCCCGGCACGTGAAAACACCCGCTCGCTCTGGACACTGGTTGGGGGGCAGGAGAGGAGGCGCACAGCCACCACCGCCAGGTCCGGCCAGACTTGGCGGCGGCTCGCCCAGAACTGTGCGCAGTCCACGCCGTCTCCCTCCACAGGCTCCTCCAAGTACTGCGCAACGCATTGCTCAGCACTGGAGGGGGGCCTGGCAGGTCGAGCCTCCCGCATACCAGGCATGGCGCCATAGCAGAACCGCTGAAACCACTGGGCGGATCTCGAGTCGGTAGCAAATGGCTGCTGCGATGGCGCCGCCTGGGATGCCGCGCTGCTGGACTGGGAAGAGGGAGGGGAAGGGGAAGCTGACGCCGGCTGGCCGCCCATGCTGCTGCTGGGTGCGGGTTGGGCCGCGAGAGCTGCCCCCGCACCACTACCAACACCCTGGTCTCTGCGGGCCCTAGCGGCCTCCTCCTCCCTAACCTTCTCGACCAGGATGCCCTTCCACCTGGGCAAGTCGTCGGCACTCACGGCATTGCCCTTGAGGGCTGGGTGACAGAGACAAGCGAGGACATACTCCTCCCTGTCTCCCAGCACATCAACGAGCCGCTTGTCAACCCCAGACCTCAGCCTCCCAGCCAGAGCACGACCCTCTGGCGTGGTCAGAGAGATATGGAGTCCACCCATCAGCTTCTCGAGACCAACAGCTGTGGGCAGCGCCTGGCTCAAGGGAGTGGTGTCGCCACACAAGCCCTTCATGGCAAGCTGGAAGGGCTCGAGTGCCGACACCGCCTCGGACATCTGCTTCCACTCTGCGTTCGAGAAGTCGCAGACATCCAAGGACTCGTCCCTCGCCAGGGCGACAAGGGCTCTCTCCTGCTCCAACAGGCGCTGGAACAGGAGGAAGGTGGAGTTCCACCGCGTCTCCACATCCGTAGGGATGAGATGGCGAGGAAGGCCAAGGTCATCCTGCTTCTGGCGAAGCAGTCTCCTGGACTTCTCGCTGCGGTGGAAGTGGGCGGCCAGCTTGCGGGACTTATCCACAAGCGTAGCCGTGGCAGCAACAGCACCTGCGATGGGGCGGGCCCCCTTCTCCTGGGACGCCCTCAGCTCCTTAAGGCCAAGGGCGTCCCTGACGGTCAGATGGAGCGTGTGTGCCATACACCGTATGTTCACACAGTCCATGACTGTCTCGACAGCGGCGGTAACGTTGGCTCCATTGTCGGTGACAATGAAGCCGCGGGAGAGGTGTGGACACCCGCCAATCCACTCCTCTATCTGGCGGTCGAGTACGGCCGCCACCTCCTCCGCGGTGTGCCTCGTGTCCATCGTCTCCACGTGCAGGACGGCCCACCTGTGCCGTAGTGCATCGGGAGCCGCGCCGGACCCGGAAGCATCGCCCGCGGAGGTCCCCTCACTCTCCGGTCCCCACCAGTGGGCAATGAGGGCCAGGAAAGAAGCGTGCATCCCACTGACACTGGTCCAGAGGTCAGTCGTGAAATGCACGCTTGTCCCGGCCGGAGCTGCACGCAGCTCGGCCGACACGAGCTCCCTGCACCGGCGGTACAGGGAGGGGACCACGTTCCGGCTGAACGTCGTCCTTGAGGGGATGACGTATTCGGGAGCCAGGTATTGGAGAATACGGCGGAAGCCGTTGTTCTCGACCACCTGAAACGGCTGGTCATCGGTGGAAATCATCTCCCCTATGAGGCGGGTGAGGTGATGATGGTCCACGCGAACAATACGCTGGCTGCCCGAGGACTGCGTCCACCGCTGGACGGGCAGTGTAGCCTGCCTGCTGGCTGGCACACTGCCGCTGCCCGCCCTAGTGGCAGATGCACAAGGCGCACTAGCGCTGCCAGCCTGTCCCCTGAGACCTGGGTGGTGACGCTCTAGGTGTCTCCACATAGGCGTCGTACCCAGGTGCGCAGGGTCCCTTCCACGGCTGACAAGCATCCTGCAGTGGACACAGCGGGCGTGGAATGGGGCATCTTGAGGGACCTCAAAATGCACCCATGCACCACTGCCCTTGGCCTCCTGCGCCCTGGGTGCCGTCCTAGGCCGTTTCTCGCAGGGTGGCTGCAGTCCTAGGGGGGGGGGCGGCCGCCGCTGCCTGCCCACTGCTGCCACCCAACCCGCCCCTTCCGCCCTCCACAGCGGAGGAAGGGCCCAGCTCAACTGGCATCGGAGAGGCAGGCCTCTCCTCCACCACCTCGCCAGACCGCTCCCCACCAGAGTGTCGGGCTTCACGAGGGGGGGGCCCCACTGAGCGGCGAAAGGATAGGGGGAAGGGGCCCCAGAGGGAGGGAGAACCTGGCTGCATCGCTGCCAGCCGCACGGTCCTCACCGCCCTCTACCTGCTCTTCCAACTCCACAGTCTCCTCCACCTCAACAACTGGCGGTAGCTCAGCAGCACCTGGTGCCGCCGGCGAGGAGGGACCCGCCACAGCCCTAACAGTGCCTCTGCCTCTGCCGCGATTGGCGGCAGCAGGCGTGGGGAACTGAATCCTGCGCACCAAAGATGGGGCCGGAGCAAAGAATTCTCCAATGGGGAGAACTGGGGTGTCCTCAGGCTCCCCGCGTCCTCTCCCTCCCCGTGCCGCAGGCGCACCCCGCACCTGGCCTCTCCCACCTCTGCCTGCCAGCCTTGAGCGAGCCCTGCCCGCCACACGGCGCTCAGACATGCTGCTAGGTCAGAAGGAGGGAGACTTTAGGAGGAAGGCCAGACAGGGTCAAAAAAATAATTTGGAGGGGCTTAGGGGCCAAAAAAAAGGCAGCTGATTTGGAGGCGGCGGGGGGGAAGTTTGTTTTCAAAAAAGGAAGCCAATTGGGGGGAAAGGAAGACTTTTTGATAGGGGGGGGAAGCCAATCGAAGTGAGGGGGAGGGTGTCCTTTTTGAATTTGGGAGTCAACCACCAAGCCAATTGGGGAGATGGTTCTGGGAGGGGTTTTTTTTAGAAAAATAGGGGGTTAAAGGGTGGAACCCCGGTGTGGGAGGGTGGCACGGGCAGTTGGGTGGAGTAGTTGTGGTGTGGGTGGCAAGTTTTTAGCTTTTTGGGGGGGGGAGAGTGGATGGGGGGAGGGCACAGCACCTACCGGGGGTGGGGGAGGGATGCAGTCAACGCTTGGGAACCTGCAGATCAAAGGAGGAAACCCTTATTTAGTGAACTGGAACACAAAGTGTGGGTTCTGGGGGGTGGTTCTCAAGTAATGCTCCTGTGGGGGGAGCATCAGACTCAATGCAGCCTATTTAGTGATTCTAAATTGCACACAACCAAAACCAGAACCCAGTCACACCAACACAGAGGTTGAACCCACCCACTCTGTGACTCTGCCTGCCCAATGCCATGGCAAGCAAGCAGCAGCAAACACTTGATGGCAGCCTCATGGATTGAACATCATGATCATCATCATACGTGTGTATTGGCCCAGCATGTAGTGGCAGCATCAGAGCCCAGCCAGGACCCCACTCAGACTGCCCCAGAGGCAAGGAAGCACTCTGGCATGGCATGGGCCCAGCATGTAGTGGCAGCATCAGAGCCCAGCCAGGACCCCACTCAGACTGCCCCAGAGGCAAGGAAGCACTCTGGCATGGCATGGGCCCAGCATGTAGTGGCAGCATCGCATCAGAACCCTGGACCCCACTCAGACTGCCCCAGAGGCAAGGAAGCACTCTGGAAGGCACCTGTTCAAAAACCACCTGCAAGACGCATGCAATGCAACGCAACACACAGCAGCAATTTCTTTACTGGGCATGGGCATGAAGACACAAGTTTTACAACAGTACATCTCCTCTCCAAGGTTCCCTCCCTCCTCCCCACACCCAAATGCATTTCAGAATAGGGGTGTCCCTATTTAAAACCGCCAGCTAGGGAGAGAAAGGGGCAACAAAAGGTGCACAATCGCACACGCACTAACCCCTCTTCTTCCGGTCCTTCTCCTGCCACTCACTGCTGGTCACGGATTCGCCGCCGCCAGCCAGCCACCCTGGGCTGAGACACAGCAGGGCGGCCGCACGAGGCACACAGGCAACCGGGGTAGTTCAACAACGATGGAGGGGCAGAAGTGAGGAGACAACACTATTTGTGTCGCTCAACTCACCCCCAAGCAGAGACAAAATCAACCAAAAACTATAAAAAGAAAAAAAAAACCCGATGGCAGCCGCCAGGTGGGTAGGCTACTGTGTGCGGCTGCAGCTGTGGGAGAGGAGGTGGAAAGTGAAGGGGAGCAGAGAGAGAAAAGACTAAGAGAGAGAGAAAAGAGAGGGGGGGCAGGGACAAAGAGAAAGAGAGGAGAGAGAGAGAAAAGAAAGAGAGAGAGAGGAGAAAGAGAGATGATAGAGAGAAAGAGGAGAGAGGAGAAGCGCAGCGCAGCAGGGAGGGGGGATTCAGGTGTGGGGGGAGGACACAGCAGTAGCAGCGGTCCAAAGAGGTGGGGGGAGCAGAGAGGGTGTGTGTGGTTGGGGGCTAGTGTGTGGCAGGGGGCCTGGGGTAAGTGGAGAGAGTCGGGGGCAAGGAGGAAAAGAGGTGGGGTGGGGGGAGCAGAGAGGGTGTGTGTGGTTGGGGGCTAGTGTGTGGCAGGGGGCCTGGGGTAAGTGGAGAGAGTCGGGGGCAAGGAGAAAAAGAGGTGGGGTGGGGGGAGCAGAGAGGGTGTGTGTGGTTGGGGGCTAGTGTGTGGCAGGGGGCCTGGGGTAAGTGGAGAGAGTCGGGGGCAAGGAGAAAAAGAGGTGGGGTGGGGGGAGCAGAGAGGGTGTGTGTGGTTGGGGCTAGTGTGTGGCAGGGGGCCTGGGGTAAGTGGAGAGAGTCGGGGGCAAGGAGGAAAAGAGGTGGGGTGGGGGGAGCAGAGAGGCTGTGTGTGGTTGGGGGCTAGTGTGTGGCAGGGGGCCTGGGGTAAGTGGAGAGAGTCGGGGGCAAGGAGAAAAAGAGGTGGGGTGGGGGGAGCAGAGAGGGTGTGTGTGGTTGGGGGCTAGTGTGTGGCAGGGGGCCTGGGGTAAGTGGAGAGAGTCGGGGGCAAGGAGAAAAAGAGGTGGGGTGGGGGGAGCAGAGAGGGTGTGTGTGGTTGGGGCTAGTGTGTGGCAGGGGGCCTGGGGTAAGTGGAGAGAGTCGGGGGCAAGGAGGAAAAGAGGTGGGGTGGGGGGAGCAGAGAGGCTGTGTGTGGTTGGGGGCTAGTGTGTGGCAGGGGGCCTGGGGTAAGTGGAGAGAGTCGGGGGCAAGGAGAAAAAGAGGTGGGGTGGGGGGAGCAGAGAGGGTGTGTGTGGTTGGGGCTAGTGTGTGGCAGGGGGCCTGGGGTAAGTGGAGAGAGTCAGGGGCAAGGAGGAAAAGAGGTGGGGTGGGGGGAGCAGAGAGGGTGTGTGTGGTTGGGGGCTAGTGTGTGGCAGGGGGCCTGGGGTGAGTGGAGAGAGTCAGGGGCAAGGAGAAAAAGAGGTGGGGTGGGGGGAGCAGAGAGGGTGTGTGTGGTTGGGGGCTAGTGTGTGGCAGAGGGGTGTTGGGGGGAAGGGGAGGGGGCAACAACAAACAGCAAAGGAGAAACTGGAACAACTCGGGCAGCAGCAGCGATTAGGCTGGATGGGGTGGTTGGGGGAGGAGCTGGGCCTGGGCTAGGGTAGGGTCTGGGAGGAGGGAGGGTGGGGGGGCAGGCAGGGGGGGGAGGAGGAGGAGGAGGGTAGCAAAATATATAAAGCAATATATATCAAGAGAACACAAGCCAGAAGTTTAAAAAAAAATGAAAAGAAAGACTATAACCAGCAGAAAAAACTTGGGGGTGGGGGTGTGGGGAGGGGGAACCAAACACAGACTCTGAGGGGGGCCACTAAGTGAACAGAGACAATGAAACCACAATTGCTGCAAATTAATAATAGCAAATGAATAAGTGGAACCAAGCAAAGAAAACTGGACTCGGTTTGGCAGCAGCAAACTTGGGAGAAGGCTGGATGGGGTGGGGTTGGGGTGGGGTGTGGTTGGACTTGGAGGGGCAAGTTTGGAGCAGGGAACCAAAACTGATTATATGGGACAACAAGAAACAACAACAGAATCCTCTGGGGGTGGGGGGGAGGGATTCAGGGAACCAACTCGCAGGGCAGCAGCAGTCAGCAGAAACAAACAAAATGGTACAATTTAAGCAAAACCAGCAAGCAATATATAACTGAAACCAATGGAATGCAATGTGAAAATCAAAAAGTTGGACAACAACAAGGCAGGACAAAGAGCAATAATTAATGGAAGAAGATTTAAAGCAATGAGGATGCAGTGGGTGGGAGTGGGGGAGGGGGAGGGTAGGCCCAAAGGATGAGAAGGGAAAGGGGGGGAGGGGGGAGAAAAGCAGACAGACAAGGAACAGGGAAAATTGGGGGAAATTAAGAAGAAAGTAAAGTGAAGTAACACACAGTATACAGACAAGAGACAGACAGAGAGAGGAGACACACAGAGAGTCACAAAGGGCAGGTGGACAAAGGATTAGACAGAGCACACACAGAGAGACACAGGACACAGTCAGGACTCACAGAGACACCAGAGCAGCCAGCAAAGGGCAAGCAGGTCTCAGAGATGATCCCACAACTGCAGCCAAGAGAAGTTTCCAGAGAAGAGGCTTGGGTTTATATAGGTTTGAAATTCCCTCCTTTGGGAGCCCCCACCTTTGCACTCCCCCCACGGCCAACAGGGTGCCAGCTCTCAACAGTGCAACAGCCAAGCAGCCTACCAGACCAAAGGACTCATTCTGGCCAATCAAGGATCAATAGCGCAGCCAATACAATGCCTGGAAATAGCATCACAAAATGGATGCAAGGAGGAGCAAAAGTTTCGGGAAGGAGACACAAAATGGAGGACACACTTTAAAGAGACACTGAGTGAGACTCAATTTCATTCCCGAACCGGTTCGGGAAACCCGAGCCGGTTCGGTACCGAACCGGCTCGAATTCGGTCCGGCTCGGTCCCCGGGAGGGCCCGATTCGGTCCGGGATCGAGCCGCCGGATCCGGACCGGTTCGGACGAACCGGTCCGGATCCGAACAGAACCGCACATCCCTACCAGAGTTTCCCCCATATTTTGAACACCTTCCCCAGAGAAACTCTTTCAACTTTTAGACCTCTACTGCTTTCTTTTTGTATATCAGATGAAGCCTATATTAATTTCTGAAGGTTTTACTTGATTATCAGGGTTTGAACTTTATGGACTGAATGGTTTGTGATATTTTTTCCTTTGCTACTAGATTTTAATCATATTTTGCATTGTCTTTATTGGATTATTTTTAAATTGATGTACAGTAATCCCTCGACCTACGAACTACTCGACATCCAATGTTTTCGAGTTACGAGCGACAAAAAAGACCGGAAGTAGTTGCTGGTTTAGATTCAGCTTACTCGACCTACGAATTTTTAGATGCGGTTTCCTCGACTTACGAATGTTTCCAGACTTCCGTGGTGCGCTCTTCGACTTACGAAAATTTCGACCTCCGAACGTGCATTTGGAATGGATTAATTACGTAAGTCGAGGGACCACTGTAATGGTAATTTTATTGTGAAGTGTCTTAGAACATAAGAACAGCCCTGCTGGGTCAGGCCCAAGGCCCATCTAGTCCAGCATCCTGTTTCACACAGTGGCCCACTAGATGCTGCTGGAAGCCACAGGCAGGAGTTGAGGGCATGCGCTCTCTCCTGCTGTTACTCCCCTGCAACTGGTATTCAGAGGCACCACATGCGTAACAACGATCGGGCAAGGGGAGACAGTTGTCTAGGGGCCCCACTGCCTGGAGGGGCCCCCCAGAGGCACCTCACATGACTCCCCATTGCCCCCTGCCCAGCCCCAAAGCCCCTCAGCCACTTGCCCTGTTCGCCGTCTCTCCAGCTTGTTCTCCTGGCCAGCAATCGAGGCAGCAGACAAGCTGCAAAGAGCTTCTTTTCTCCCGCTTCTCAGCTGATCGGTGGGTGGGCGGGGCTTCCACGGAGGCCTCCGTGTAGGCCTCTGTGATGCCTGAACTGGAGTAGGGCCCAAGCCAGCCAGGAAGGAGGAGGCAGCCAGAGTGGCCACCACTGTTCTCTGCAGCAGAAGACCCCATGCTGCCCTTCCCAACCCAGCCCAGCATTTGCCATGTAGAGTGTGAACTCCTTTTTGTGGTTACCTTTCCCGCCCCGCCCCCGGATATATAGGGATCTGCTTGCCATAGGGCTTTGATATGGGGGGTGGGACTGAGAAGTCTCTGAATATTTATTTTAAAACAGCTTGGAAAATTTGCTGGCTTAAAAAAAAAACTATCTAAAAAGTCCTATAAGCCCCTGAGAGGCACCCTGCCTCTGAGGTTGGAGGTGGCTTATAGCCCTCAGGCTAGTAGCCATTGATAGACCTTTCCTCCATGAAGTTTTCCAAACCCCTCTTAAAGCCAGCCAAGTTGTTGGGCCACATATAGAAAGGTAGGATTTTAAAAGATAGATAGATAGATAGATAGATAGATAGATAGATAGATAGATAGATAGATAGATGAATGAATGACTAGGTAAGAACTGAATTTAGAGGGTGGTCTAGTAAGTCATTGCAGATGGGCAGTGTAGAAAGTCCAGGATTTCCTCAGAACCACCAGTATGGAAGATCCGAATCTGTCAAGATCAGACTACCCAAAGAACTTAATTATCTCATATTTCATGTTTAACAATCATGTGAGGAAAAGTAAAATATATTTCAACAGATCATAGAAATTATGGGTTGCATTTTATTTTATTTTTAAAAAAACATTTTAATTGCAAAAATAGTTATTTGAAATAAATGATCTTGCTTTTGGAGAACTTTTAAAAAATATATTCCAGTAAATTCCAGCTCTTCATCTTCTGGTGTATTCTGTACTCTGAACTAAAATGTTTTCTAGTCTTAAAATGTGAAAGTCTTAAGCAACCCAATAAAGTAATTCAGTACAATGAAAAACACAAAGCATGGTAACTACATACATAATGTAGCAGTTAGCTGTGGTCACACTGGGGCCTCCAGAAATTTCCAGGTCTCCACCACCTGAAATGTTAAGATTCATTTTTAATAAAGAAAGTCTCTATCCCTTTTAATTGTGGAGAGTATGCAGGAGATTCTACCAAATTTATCATTAATCAGTAATACAATTAAACAAGGTTATACATATTGGGCTATCAGTATTTACATTCTGGATGTTGTGAAATTAAACTCTGTTCTTTCCCAACACAAAATTTCAGGGTAGAACATATTCAGTCACATTGATGATATAGAAAGAAAGTATCATCTGTGGTGATTCTCTTATTTAGCAGGGGAGAGCAACTGGCCCTATTCAGCATCAGCACAAGATCCCTGCAGTGACTACTGCTGGTGTTTATTTTGTGTGTGATTTGTTAGACTGTGATTCCTTTGGAGACAGTCTTATTATTACTAATTTTATGTCTATGTAAACCACTTTGAGAACTTTTTTGTTGAACAGTGATAATAAATAATAATAATTACAAGCTGACCTGGTGCAGAGCATCTGCACCCCTAGTTTTCCCTCAGCGGCCACTTCTCCTCAGCCGGCCCACTGGTGGCTGCTTCTCCTCAGCCTCCCAGCCAGCCTGGTGGCAGCCGCTTCTCCTGCCCAGTTGGCCTGGTAGCAGCCACTTCTCCTCCCTGGCCAGCCAGGCCACCCATCCCCATCGCTAATTGGCAGCTCACTCGCGAACTCTTGCAAGAGCTGCCACACATGGGATTTGCGATGGGTACGTTTATGAGAATTATATAATAACTAGCCTACCCGCACAGAGCATCTGTACGCTCTTTGGGGCTGGCTGTTCCCCCCTCCCTCCTGCCCCACTCTCCCTCCTGCCCCACTCTCTTGCCCCCTCCCCCTCCCTCCTGCCCCACTTTCTCTTGTCCCCCTCCCCCCTCCTCCTGCCCCACTCTGCGCTCTCTCTTTCCTACTCACCCCCTTTGCAGTCTCTCCTCTGCTTCCCCACCACTTTCTTGTCTTACCAGCCTGGCATGCCACCTCCCACCCCCGGTGGCCAGGCTGGGTTTTGCTGCCACTGCCACTGCCTCCCCTTTACCTGGTACTGCCGGGACGGCCGTCCTAGGGAGCTAGTCTGGCAACCCACCACCTCCCACGGGCAAGCCGGGCTTTGCCACTTCTGCTGCCGCCTCCCCCTTACCTGCACTGTCCCGCTGCTGCCTCCAGCCAGCAGACCGGGCTTTGCTGCCGCTTTGCCACCAGCAGACCAGGCTTCGCTCCTTACCTTGGATGGCCAGGACGGCCGTCCTGCCACTGCCTCCCGCCTCCTGCAGACAGGCCGGGCTTTGCTGCTGCTGCTGCTGCTGCTGCTGTAGCTGCCTGCCCCTCCTTACCCCGGACGGCATGGCCTGGCCAGGCTAGGTTGTCCCGCTGCCGCCGCCTCCCAGCAGCTGCCACCAAATGCTAGGAACTCTCGCGAGAGTTCTGCCGCCAAATCCAGGAGGACACGCACCGGCTAAGAGAATTAATATAATAGATAATAATGATAGTAATAATAATAATAATAATATTTTATCAGTACTGCTCCAAGACATTTTTCTGTATGTATTATTATCAATGTTCTTGCTGTTATTATTATAGATATCGTCACAAAATATAGGCTGTTCCCACAAAAAGCAACATTACTGGAAACAGCCTATATTCTGCAACGATATCTATGATAATAACAGCAACAACATTGATAATAAAATTCAGCCATTCCAGGTCCTTGGGAAGGACTTGATGTCTGGATAAAACAAAACAGTCAATAACACCTGTCTGACAGTGTAAACAATAATAATAATGTTTTATCAGTACTGCTCCAAGACATTTTTCTGTATGAAGCAAAGCACTTTTTTCTCCCCGCCCCCTTTCGCTTTCTGTTAAAATACACATTGGCCATATTCGCACATCATATGGAACTTTGGCCACATTCTCATGGTTCCGTTCCCCCCTACCCCTGCTCTCCTATCCACATTTAGATGACAGGGAGACTGCAGAGAGGAAGGGGAACTGGCTATGTGGGCTTCCTCCTTGCTTGAAGAACAGCCTGCACAGCCAGTCATGGAGGTAGAGAGGGAGGAGCTTTCTCTCTCAACTCCAGTCCAGCCAAATGCAGCTTCTAGTGCTGCATTTGGATGGAACAGAGGCCTTGCTTTGTGGACTCTCTGTTTGGAGCGACGAAACTCACTACCAACTGAGGGTTCAAATTCTATTCTCCTGAGCACAACCTTGGGTTGTTCAATGGATGGGACCTAAGTTGCATGCATTAGGTAAGGAAACCATGGTAAGGAAACCACAGGTCCCTGAAACTCTGGTCCCCAGTGTTAAGTACAAACACAGCCTTTCACTTCCTTCCATCTTCCAACCCTGCCTTCTTTCCTTCTTTTTCTGTTAAATTGTCTTCCTACTCCTTTATATCTGCTTCGGGGAGTATATGTGAATTCAAAGATTTCCATTTGGTTCTATGGTTCATGTAAGGATCATAAGCAAGTTCACTTACAAATGAGTAAGTCCCCAAACTATGCCCCAAACTATGCTGCTTGAAGTAGCCTGCCTCACACTGCTTCATGACAGGCCAGCCAGCCCTATACAGTATATACCATCTCCTGTCTCCAGTAAATGGGACATGGTTTCTTTTTTACTTTTTATTAATCTGACAGTTTTGCAGTCTATGACCAGCAATATCATTTCCTCAGTACATTTGCAGAGAAGACCTATAGATTGCTGCAAATTGCAGAATCAGGTAGTAAACGTGGTTTAAATGTAATCAAGTGCTTGGAAATAGGACACATTTCCCAGGAAGCCCTTCAATTTTCCATAGTCTATTCATTTTGATTGCTGCAGCTTTGAGCAGCCTCTGTCTAAACTATAAGATGAGATGAGATTCTGGTTTGTTTTCCCCCCATAACCAAATCAGAGCTGTAGAATGATGTTTTCAAGTTTGAGAACCACTGCAGTATAGTGGTCAGAATAGGATTGGGGGAACATGGATTTAAGTCCTTGCTCAACATGAGGCTTATTGGGCAAGCTTGGGCCAGTGACTATTTATTATCTGCCTTACCCACACAGGATTGTCAGAAAGGTGAAGGGAGAAAGGAGAAGAAGAACTGCACCTGACAAACTGATCTCCTTTCAGGAAGGGTTGGCTATAAGAGCATCTTCACATTTCACACCAAACTGGAGGTTCCTGGAGCACACACGAAAGTCGAATGTCTGGTGTCGGGAAGAATACATCAACATTGGGAGGCTGTTCTCATGACCAGCCTAACCCATTCTGGGCTGGGACAGCTCAGGCAAGGTTAGACTGGTCGTGAGAAGTGGTGGGATACTCCTGGATCCCTCCGCTCCCCGCCTGCCTAACCCTCTTAACTAACCCGGCTGTCAATCCAGCTGTTAAGGGTGCATCTTATTTATCCAGCTAAAGAGTATTGTGCATCTCCTCGGGCTGAATTCAACCTGAGAAGACACAGAGACAGGTGCATAGAGCACCTCCATCTGATGGTGGAATCCCCGATGCAATGTGCATGCCATGCATTGCATTGTGGGATGCCCAGAGGCCAGAACAAGTTCCATCCAGCCCGGGTTGCCTCTGCCCTGCACCATGAAGCTCTGAGCAGGGCTGCTTGTGTGGGTGCAAAGGAGGTATGCCAAAGACTGCTGCTGTTTTTATTTCCGTTCCATGCTACTGTTTAAAATGGTTTTGTGTATTTTAATCTGTGCTGATCTTAAATATTGTTTTAAATTTTGTACGTTGCCTAGAGATGTACATCTCGAGGGGTATAAAAATATGATAATAAACAAATAATTAAATAAACAAACAAACAAACACATACATACATACATATGACATTTGTTGAAAAGTAGTATATAAATATCCATAGTGGTAGTAATCACTGTAGTAGAAGACACTGGAAGTTGGGCTCATGCACACTACTACTACTACTACTACTATTACGAAGATGAAGAAGATTTATATGCTACTTTTCAACAGAAGTCCCCAAAGTGGTTTACACAGATAAATAATAAATAAATAAATGAGATGGAACCTTGTTCCCAAGGGGCTCACAATCTAAGAATTATAAGACAGACTCCAGCAATGGTCACTGAGGGGATACTGTGCTGGGGGTGGATAGGGCCAGTTGCTCTGTCCCTGCTAAATAAAGAGAATTGCCATTTTACGAAGTTGCCTCTTTGCTCAGCTAGGAGGGGTTAACTGGGAACCTCCAATTCAGTGTGATGTGCAATGCTGCCCTAAAATAGATGCAATGGTGGGAAAGCTTCAGCATAAAGGAAGCGGGAACTTATGGTGATAATTTAACAACAGAAGGAGCTTTCAAATATTTTAGTTGGATTAAAGAATACCAGAAAAAAGCAGCAGAATGTGAGTTCTTTAAAATCAGAAATACCTAACTGGGGGACAGGGGGTGAACCGACATTTCAAGCAAAATGCATGAAATTGCTAAAAAAAAAAATTTAAAAAAAAGTCTATGATGAAATGTAGATTTCAGAAATTCTCATGACAAATCCTGGGGTCTCTTCTCTTCTGCTGTTTGCTGCTACTGCTGTGCTTGTAAAAAACTGGAACTAGTAGCTGAACATGTCTGTTGAGTTTTTCAAAATGTCATGGGCTACCTTATAAGCAGATGCATTCACAATTTATCACAAAAGTTTTCCATCTGAAATTTATTTATTGTATTATTTATTTATTATGCATTTGTGTCCCACCTTTTCATTATATTTAAAAATGCTCCCAGCGTATTTCGGTCAGAATGTCTAATAGAAGCTGTTTGCCCTGAAGCTGCTGACACAAAAACATTTTTTCCTCCCATATGGAAAGTCCTGGTCCAATGAACAAATAATGGAAAATGTCATGAAGCTACACATATTTTAAAATTAAGCAGATGTTAATTAAAATTAGATACAACCTGGATTAGAAACTGTTTCTCAAGGGAATGTTGAAGATGAGCAATAGTGTTGCAACTCCTGGGTTACCTAAATAAGCAAAACTACAATCTGCTTTTGTCAGAAAGAAAAATCCTCTGGGGTGCCCGATTTCCCCCCAGTCTCCCCCATTCCCCAGCTGAAAAAAATAATAATTAAAAAACACCCTGCCACATAAATGACAATAATCACATCTGGAAAAATACAGACGTAGAACTCAGCAGTCACTGGAATGGATCAGTAGATCATTCAACCAGTCATCTCACGTGCACGGCATGTTCAGATAAATGAGAATGTTTTTTACAGAATTACAGTTATATTAACAGGGAGTCCTAAAGTGGGCTTAGATTGCAGGAGGGTTTATATGAGAAGCCTGGAAAATGAGATTACATAAAGACACAATGAGGCTGTTCTCACAAGCAGCTAAGATCGGGCTAGGGCAACTAAGCCCAGTCTTGGCAGCCGGTGGGAATCGCCGGGACCCAACCGGCTCCAAGTGGCGCCTCCACAACACACCCACCTAGGGAGCCTGCCTTTTAAATGAACAGGGAGCCATCTTATTTATTTATTATTTCTCTATGTAAACTGCTTTGGAAACATTTGTTGAAAAGCGGTATATAAATATTTGTTGTTATAGTTGTTGTTAAGGGAGTGAGTGCTCCCATAATTCTGTTTACCATTGACCGTGTGCCAATGCTGACTGCTTCCAGCCAGTGCCGAAACACTAATGAGTGCCCACCCGTCACTGGGGGGATCCCCACAATGCACCGCACACTGGCATGACACATCCCAGACCCCATGTCTCCATGCTGCCCGGGACAACGGTGGAGCATCTGGGCAGAGAAGGTAAACTTTCCAAGGCGTCCTCCCTGGCTGCCTGGCCACCTGCATGCTTGGTAATGAGAAAGGCCCCAATAAATGAAATACCTTTTAGAACTTGAAACAATTGCTTTTGTAGGTAGCAACTAGCATGTCCATCAAATCATAGATTCTAATTGAAAGATAAAAACATTTATTTTATTTATTTATTATTTATTTTTGCATTTTTATACCGCCTTTCGTTAAAAGATAGCCCCAAGGCGGTTTACAAAAGTTTAAAACATACAATAAAAACACAATAAAAACATCATGCTAAAAGTATAAAAACATATAAAAACAGGCATAAAACAATGCAACAGATAAAAACACCCAGAAGCAGCAGTAAAAACGATTATGTAAAAGCCTGGGTAAAAAGCCAAGTCTTTACAAGCTTTCTAAAAGCCGTGATGGAGTCTGAGGAACGAATGGCCACTGGGAGAGCATTCCAGAGTCTGGGGGCAGCAACAGAAAAGGCCCTGTCCCTGTCCCAAAAACATGTGTGCCATATAAACAGAGACCATACGAAAAATAAGAACACCTCAGAGGCAGCATATATAATTTCTAGAAGAGTTGGGAGCTACTAATGAGTTGTGGTAGTACATTGGTGATATATTATTTTTAGGTTCTTCACGTGGCGAGCTGGCCACAGCGAGTTGGCCGCGGTGAGTTGTCCCATTCCTGGGCTCTCTATGAACAGCCTTGGAAGTGAAGATAGGCCTTCGGACCCATCTTCTTCCCTCCACCCTGTGTCTTTGCTGTGGAACTATATTATATGGACATGATGGGAAATGAAACATTCTCAGCATGTGCTTTCTTTAGCTCCTGTGCAAATATCACATACCCCCTGCACTCCAGTCAGGAGCTATCAGCTTGCCACAGAGTCAGGAGG
The DNA here is from genome assembly GCF_027244095.1 of Hemicordylus capensis. Classification (NCBI taxonomy): domain Eukaryota; kingdom Metazoa; phylum Chordata; class Lepidosauria; order Squamata; family Cordylidae; genus Hemicordylus; species Hemicordylus capensis. The sequence continues at coordinate 200,026,562 of NC_069661.1, forward strand.
CAGGAGGGGAGAGTGAAGAGCAGGCTGTTTCCAAGCCAGTGGGCCCACCTCCCTCATGGGCCCAGATACATTGTCTCCCTGCATCTTCTTCAACTATAGCTACGTCCCTGATCAGAAGGCAGAAGCTCATGGCAAATTGCATCCCATGGAACTATTGTCATGTTTAAAGCAGCTCTGGTTACATGCCAGGTCCCACTGCAATACACCTGGGTCCGCTCTAGCTACCAAGTATCCCATCATTCTTCAACTACAGGATAGATTGTCTGCACAACTGGGTATTAGTGCCACCACTCCCTTAAACATTAATATTAAAGCATTAGTAAGTACAGGTGAAACTCGGAAAATTAGAATATCGTGCAAAAGTCCATTAATTTCAGTAATGCAAATTAAAAGGTGAAAATGATATATGAGACAGACGCATTACATGCAAAGCGAGATAAGTCAAGCCTTAATTTGTTATAATTGTGATGATCATGGCGTACAGCTCATGAAAACCCCAAATCCACAATCCCAGAAAATTAGAATATTACATGGAACCAAGAAGACAAGGATTGAAGAATAGAACAATATCGGACCTCTGAAAAGTATAAGCATGCATATGTATTCAGCACTTGGTTTGGGCCCCTTTTGCAGCAATTACTGCCTCAATGCGGCGTGGCATGGATGCTATCAGCCTGTGGCACTGTTGAGGTGTTATGGAAGACCAGGATGCTTCAATAGCGGCCTTCAGCTCTTCTGCATTGTTTGGTCTCATGTCTCTCATCCTTCTCTTGGCAATGCCCCATAGATTCTCTATGGGGTCAGGTCAGGCGAGTTTGCTGGCCAATCAAGCACAGTACACTGTATACTTTTCAGAGGTCCGATATTGTTCTATTCTTCAATCCTTGTCTTATTGGTTCCATGTAATATTCTAATTTTCTGAGATTGGAGATTTGGGGTTTTCATGAGCTGTACGCCATGATCATCACAATTATAACATATTAAGGCTTGACTTATCTCGCTTTGCATGTAATGCGTCTGTCTCATATATCAGTTTCACCTTTTAATTTGCATTACTGAAATTAATGGACTTTTGCACGATATTCTAATTTTCCGAGTTTCACCTGTATAAATTACAACCAGAGGCATCTGAACAGAAACACTTACATAAATTGTCCAAGCTGGAGTATTGCTGATGGAATGACTTTCTCTGTTTAAACATTTGTAAGCCTGGCAGCAAAATATGGAGTAATTTGCCAATGCAAAGGATTTTGGACTACTTATATTGCCTAATGATTATATTACCTTCTATTTTTTAAAAATGCACCTTGTTAATAATAATTATGATTTGTTAGTTATCTGTTACTATTACTCAGTGGTGCTGTACAAAGTAATATAAGCAAAATATCCTTATCCTGAAGAACTTACAGTCTGCATGTAAACCGCAGCAAATGCTGCAGCTCTTCTAGGGAGAGTACCTATTCCGGACTCTGGGAATTCCTCTGCTTTTGGTTTGGAACAGCTCTTTCTTTTGCTTGCTGCTGGAGCAAGCGCCTTGAATTCCCTGAGTGCCTACTGAGCATGCTCTAATGCTAATTAAAGGAGAGTGGGGAGGGGAACTCAGTAAACCTTAATCACTTCAAGATAGATATATTTCTGTCCCCTGCTTTACCACTGCTGTTGATGATAAGAGTGACAGTAACAGCATGGGTTACACATGCACAACGTAATGTCTGAATAGGGCTCGTATTTACCTATGACCCGGAGACTTACCCGGAGACTAAGACTGTTGACTTAGCTTTTAAACAGGGCAAGACTCATGGACCAGTCTGGCTGGATTCTGACTGACAGGCAAAATGTCTTCATGCAGCCAGCCATGCCATGATGAGAAACAAGCAGTCACATGACTGCCCTGGACTACCTGGTTATTCACCCAAGGCAGAGCAGGCAGCAGGTGCATGGTGAATTCTGCTTCATGTGGAGGATTCATTCATTTATATTATTTTTTACATTTATATCCCACTCTTCCTCCCAAGAGCCCAGAGCAGTGCACATGTTATGTTTATCCTCACAACAGCCCTGTGAGGTAGGTTAGGTTGAGAGATACATGACTGGCCCAGAGTCACCCAGTGAGCTTCATGGCTAAATGGGGATTTGAACTTGGGTCTTCCCAATCCTAGTTCAACACTCTAACCACTACACCATGCTGGATCTTTTCAGAGTCCTGCTTATTTAATTAGCAAAACTGTGGCCTGGGTTTAAGCTACTTACACATGTTCTACTTTTCATTTACAGGTGTGGAGCAATCAAACCCACAATTTAGAATGGAGCACACATACACGCAGTTAAAACTGTTCTTTCCAGTAAACAAGTGAAAGAGAATGGAACAGAACATCTTTTTGTTGAGCCTATTCTAGAGGATCACAAAGGCCAAAGGTTAGTCATATCCTGGTACTAAAAATTCTGGCTGCAAGTTACAAATGCTGTGCATTATTATAGGACAGGTGTACGCATTTCAGTACAAGGGAATGAGGCATTCTCTTAGGACAGCAGGGTTGCCATAATTCAGACATTTTTTGAATGACTTCTGTTCCAAAACATTGATAAAGCTAATTTCTTGTTGGATTCAGTTCTTAGATATTACAATAGTTGCTCTGTGCCTTTGTGTAACATTGGTATCAGTAAAAACAGTGCAGGGTATTAATCTTAGAAGAATGCATCCTTATAAGCTTCAGTCTTATCTTTCATAGACAGATTTTCCAGGGGCACAACTCTGATGCCTTTTGTAGCTGCTCTGGGTTCAGAATTAGGCTCCAGGTTTTATCTCCCCTCCTAACTTTCTCCTTGTTTTGACACAATGCGACTAAAATATATCTTGAAAGCTAATTTAAATTAAGCGTAATCCTCAAAACATCATTGTCATGATATGGGCAATCAAGCTGAATGACAAGAGAAATAGTACAAGATTTCTCATGTTTTGCTAGAAAGAAAAGGGAAATGTTTTGCCCTTATTCTTAAATGAAAACCTTGACAATGAAGTCAGCAGCAAAAAGCTGGATTTGTGAGAAACCTGCAGTCAGATCAACAATTGGAGACAAACAGCAGGCATTCCTACATGAAGACAGCAGATCAACTACCCTGCCCCAATCCGTGGAGATAGGTCTTGTAACCCTGAGGTGTTTTCAGCAGCCTTCAGCCAAATTCAACAATAAATAAAAAACTACACCTATTACAGCTTGCTTCCCTCCCTCTTTCCCTCCTAACTGCAAAACACACTCTCTCTGTTACCCTTCATACCCTCCCCTTAGTGTGTTTCTCCTCAAGCTGACAGAGCATTGCAGGGTATGTCAGTCACAGAGGCCAGTGACTGACATACCCTGCAGGCACAGGGTTTCGATCAGATCTGGTCAGACCCGATACCTGATCCTGACTTTTACATTCATTCACAGGCCTAGAAGAAAACAAGGAGGAGACTTGATTGCCCCGTGGTTCTTGATTTCATGGAATTCTGATCACCCCAGAGTTCTTGATCACTCTCAGGGTTCTTAATTGCATAAACAAGCCTTACACACATATGTGTTGTCCCCTTTCCCACTAAAAACAAGCATGCAGACATCAGGGAGCAGAACCTGAGTGAATCATTTCCCCTCTGTGACCGGAATACCCTGCAGTGCTCTGTTAGCCTTGAAATGGAGCGTGCGAACAGTTGTGCAACAATGCACTTACACAGCATGCAAGAATTGCACAAAGTTGTGCAATAGGCCATTATTTCCAATGAGCTTCTGTTGCACACTTGCTTCTGTGCAATTCATGCATGTTACTCAACTGTGCAAATGCTCTGTTGCAAGTTGGATGGAGTGCTGTATAGTATGTCAGCCTAGGTTTTCATTGTGGAATTGTGGAGGGGACTGAATGAATAGTGTAGAGGGCATTAAATGAACAGTGTAAGGGTATTCCTATTCTCAGCCAACTGTTTCGTTATCATTACCACTGACTCCAGGGCAGGGGTGGAGCCACCATTGAGCTAACAGGTTCATAGAACCCAGGCCACTGCCCATCAGGGGCCACACCTCATGCCACAGACATGCCTCCCAAGTCTGACATCAGACACGGGTATGTAGTTTAGCTCCCAAAAGGGGCCATGTGTCTGCCATCAGATGCGGGGGGCATGGCTAACCGCTCCCTGAATCTGACATCAGTTGCTGACACAGGGGGTGGGACTAGGGGGGCCACAGCAGAAGGCTGAGCCCGAGCCGCCACTGCCCTCTCTCTGCACCAGCTCCAGGGAGGACAAGGAGTGAGGAAACACTGGATTTAAAATAGTATTTTTCTGGATCTGTTATTTTAACCTGATCAATTTCTGTTATTATTCTCCTCACTGACCAAACGTTTTTAGTTAAATAGAACTAAATAGATCTGATTTTTTTTCAGTGTACATCAGAATATATAAATACATGAGCACAAAGACTAAAGGGAAATGGAGTAGAGAAAGCAATCGGCAGGGCCAAAAAAGGGCTCTGTAACTGGAGGCAAAAGTTAAGTACAAGTTGCTGTTCATTGCTTCATAGTGTCATGCATATAATTCACTTTCATTCTTTTCTTTATTTTTATATTCCCAGTACTTACTGCAGTTGTCTTTTTCTTTCTCAATATCTTTTCATTTCCTATCTGATTATAGAGAGTGGCCATTCTGCTTAGGAGAACCTCAGGCAATTCTGTAATATAAAACCCAGCAATTTTCACAAGGGTACTTTTCCACATCTGGCTATAGCAGAGATCAAACTGACCCTTGCTTCAACAAGACACCAAATTACAACAATTTATGTACAGCTTCTTGCAGAGATTCCACTCACTGTGAGGAGTACATGTCATGACCATAGTTCCAAGCATGACTGATTTGGCATAGGAGGCACTTAGGAGTTTGGGTGGGCTGTGGCCCTGCAGCTTGGGGTACAGAGGAGCCAGACAGGGGCTCCAACAAATATAATGCTCCATAATATAATAGCTGGAACTCCACATGCAAGCAGTTGGAACTGAGCAAAAACCATCCCTGAACCTGAGCTGACACCATCACCCCTGAAAAACTGCCACACTCTTCACTAAAAATGACATGTTCTTCTGTGTCATCCTGTCAATGATGCCTATCTGTTCAACTGGAAATAACAGAAAAGTGTTTTTTTTTAGGGTAAAGCTGCTCCTTCAAAGATCTTCAAATGGGGTAAAGCCTGGAACAGGTAGTATTGCTGATGGAGATAGTGAGGGCTCCATCTGTAATTTCAGAGCAGGTGGTCTTCTTCTTGGTAGCTGTCCTGTGTACTTTGGAGAGTTGACTTTGGAGAGCTGGTTTTGTGGTAGAAGCATGACTTGTCCTCTTAGCTAAGCAGGGTCCACCCTGGTTGCATTTGAATGGGAGACCACATGTGAGCACTGCAAGATATTCCCCTCAGGGTATGAAGCTGCTCTGGGAAGAGCAGAAGGTTTCATTTTCCCTTCCTGGCTTCTCCAAGATAGGGCTGTGAGAGATTCCTGCTTGAAACCTTGGAGAAGCCACCACCAGTCTGTGTAGACAATACCGAGCTAGATAGAACAATGGTCTGAGTCAGTATATGGCAGCTTCCTATGTTCCTAATATTCTTGTTTACAGCTCCACAGTTGCTCTTCTATGTTAGGTCTCATTAAGACTGGCCTTAGGGGTGGACAGACTTGGTAGTTACCCAGGACACCTAATTGAAGGGGCTTCCAGCTGACCCTGCACAAAACTTGGCAACACTAATAGCCCCACACAGGGCCCGATTCATCCGAGGGTTGGTCCAGGGACTCTTTGGACCATGCTCTGCCAATCAACTATAGTGCTCTTGCATGTGGCCTCCTGATCACTTGGGTGATCACTTGAGTAAGACCACCCTAATTCTCTTTCAGATCTAAATGCCCAAACTTGGCCAAAGGCTTCATATTTTCCATCCTACTCCCCCACCCCCTGCCAGTATCCTTCTGCCATAAAAATACAGAAAAACAACACAAACCAGAGTATGTTTGGCTTGTATAGAGCACTGCTGACCTGCTGCTGAACACTAGAAGAGGTTAAAGCATGCAACAGAATACAGTTCAACAAAACCTTATGAGGCAGCATAGATTTCTACAAAAACAGCTAGTGACATCTCTGATTTCTTGATATCAAGCTAGTATTTTTCTGTTCTTTGCCCTACGGTCTTTTCTTTTCTTTCCACCAGTTCAATGTGGTTCTGGAAGCAGGAGCAAAAGCCAAACAATGTTTTAAAATAATAGCCATCAATGGGAAAACAAATCAATAAAAAACTAACCATTCAGACAGTACTTAGGCACCTAGCGTCTTGCTAATTGCATGGTTTTACAGCTTTCACCATTCATACACTTGACACAACCAATAAAAAACACCTTTCTGATTACCTTAAGGAACCTGTGAGGATCAGAATGCACAAAACCCAAAAAGGCAGTGCAGAGAAACATCACATCCATCCCAAAAGTTGCTTTTTAGTACTGATAATAGTACTAAAGGTATGATTTACTACTTACTGACAACAGTTTACATTATCAGGAACTGTATTTAACAACATTAGCCAATATCCCCTGAATACCAGTTGCAGGACACCAATAGCAGGAGAGGCAGCATGCCTTCATCTCTTGCTTGTGGGCTTCCTAGACACATCTTGTGACCCACTCTGGGAAACAGGATGTTGGACTAGACAGACCTTGGGCCTGATCCAGCGGGGCTGTTTTTAGGTTCTTATCCTCACTAATAGTGCTGAAGTGGGGATATCGTTCCTTGTATTTTAAATTTTATATTTAAAATGAATTTTGGGGCTTTTAAAACATTCCAAAAACTAAGGTCATTCACACAACCAAAAACTGTGTTTTACCTGAGTTTGGGAGCTCTGTGTGCTCCCATTTCCCCTGCCCAGATGTGCTTCCTGTCATGCGCCAGGTCCTATTGCCACACCAGGTGGGGTTGGACAGTGAGAGCTCTGAGGATGAGGCTCCTGATCCCCAGGAGATACCTGCAGAACCTGGCCCCAAGGCTCCCTTATATGTTCCATATCCCTGGCTGTATCTGGACCTAGTAATGAGAGCTCCTAGGATGAGGAAACCAAAGAGACACCGGGTCTGGAAGAGCCGCCACCACACCTCGCCCTGAGGACACACCATTGCCCCCATTCTCTGATTTGGAAGAGGACTTTGACCCTCCTCCAGAGACTGAATAATCACCCCCCACTCTTTAGAGTCTGCGATTAAGAAATAGGGCTTTGCCCTTTAACTAGCCATTGTCTCTGGGCGGATGGATGGGCAGAGCCTAGGACTATATCCAGCAGTAGGGGATATATCCGACCTCAGTCTGCAGAAAGCAGTCGCGAAAGCAGCAGCATTGCAAAGCCTCCCTAGTTGTTGTACCTAGCTTTTCTTGATTCCTGGTTTCAGGTGAAATCTTGGGCTTCCCTGACTATGCTCTTTGCTTGCTCCTTTGTACTGCTTCTTATAGATTTTTGGCGTCTGATCCTTGCCTTTTCCGTGACTATGCTCTTCACTTGCTCCTGAGAAGTGATGTGAATTGACTACTGTACTTTGACCTCCTGCTTTGACTTCCTACTATGCCTGATGTTTCTTCCCAAGTGATTACTCCAACTAAATACCCTTGTCTTGTGTGTGAAACACAATACTTCATCCAGGAACACAGGAAGTTGCCTTCTACTGAGTCAGACAATTGATCCATCTAGCTCAGTATTGAGCTAGGGAGATGTGGTTGAGCATCAGCCAGCTGGTCACAAGAGGAGGAGGGAGAGATGCTGCATAACACTCCCTTCCCTTCCATCCTGAAGCTGAGACAGAGCTGAAAAATTATTCAAGTGAAGCAGATTAGAGGCCCCTCTTGAATCCTGCCCTCATTAAAAAGGAACAGAGTAAAACCATAAAAATCTCATTCTGTTTTCTTCCCACATTCCTTAGAAATTCCTTTCTCCCTGCATTCCTTCAGTTTGCCCCTAAATCCTGGGAGAAAATGTGGGACTCAGTTTCCTGTGGAAAAATTTGACTGGTGTGCGTGCGTGCGTGCATGTGTGTGTGTGTGTAAGAGAGAGAGAGAGAGAGAGAGAGAGAGAGAGAGAGAGAGAGAGAGAGAGAGAGAGAGAGAGAGAGAGAGAGTATTATTGTTGCTGTTTTGATGCTGTATATGAGGTGATTGTTGTAGGTTGGTATCCTATTTGTTTGTTTAACATTTTTGTATACCACCCAAAACTTGCGTCCTTGGACAATTTACAATTAAAATCATTTAAACATTAAAATCATTAACACTAAAATTGTTAAAACCAACTTTATTTATTTATTTATTTATTTGTTTATTTATTTAACATATTTTATACCACCCAAAACTTATGTCTCTGGGTGGTTTATAACAAAAACAGAAAAGTTAAAACACTAGTTAAAACAGATAAATGACAACAAATAAATTAAAACATTGGTTAAAATAAATGACAGCAAGAAGTTAAAACATTACAACAATTTAAAACCTTAAAACAATTTTTAAAACTTTAATTTTTAAAAGTTAAAACTATTAAAATGGTATTTAATTAAAAAGCCTGGGTGAACAAATGTGTCTTTAAAGATTTTTTTAAAAATCGTCAGAGATGGGCAGCAACAGAGAGGCCCATCCCCGAGTCCAATGAGCCAGTGGCAACTGCAGATGGAACTCTCCTGATGATCTCAATAGGTTGTGGGGTTCATGATGAAGAAGATGTTCTCTTAAATACCCAGGGCCCAAGCCATTTAGGGCTTTATAGGTTACTAGCTGAACCCGCACAGAGCATCTGTGTGGTAGTTTACTTACTTTTGGGGGTTTCGTTGGGATAATTCGTTTGGCTGGTCCTCCCTTTTTAGCCCTGCATTGCACTGTGTTCCACTCCCCCCAACTGTCTCAATAGCCCCCCTGCGCTCTCTCGCTCACTCTGTCTCCCCCCAGCCCTCTCTCACTCGCTGTCCCCCCCAGTGCTCTCTCACTCGCTCTGTCTCCCCCCCCAGCCCTTTCTCACTCACACTTTCTCTCCCTCAGCCCTCTCTCTCTCGCTCGCTCTGTCTCCCTCCCAGCGCTCTCTCGCTCGCTCTGTCTTTACTTACTTTTTGGACTTTTGTTGCGAGAATTTGGTTGATTGTTCAGTTGTTTCTGAGTTGTTGTATGGGTGGTGCTTTTTTTTGGGGGGGGGGGGACTGCCAGCAGCTGCACTACACAGTCTTTTTTCCTTTTTTTTGAAGGAGTGACTGGGAGTGGTGTTTTTTTTAATTAAAAAAAAGTTTTATGGGTTTTTTTGGTTTTTTTGGAGGTGTGGGGTGTGACAGAGTGGCTGTGGGCGAGACAGACCGGGAACAATGGTGGCAAGAAGGTTAACGGCCCTCACACAGCCCTCCCCGCCACCACCCACCACTCACAAAGCAGGAAAACTGGCCCCAGCCACCCCCTCGTACCTGCTCCTGCTGCCCCAAGGTTGCCGGCCGATTCCCACCTGCCGATCCCCGTGTCCCGCCCCAGCCGCTCCCTCATTCCTGCTCCTGCCGCCTTTCTTTCTCTCTTCCCTGAACATGTTGGCCGCCCTGTTTGCCGCCTTCCTTCCTTCCTTCCTTCCTTCCTTCCTTCCTTCCTTCCTTCCTTCCTCAGTTTGCCATTCCACCCCAGCCACCCCCTTGTACCTTCTCCTGTCACCTTTCTTCCTCTGTTTCCTTCCCCTCCCTGTTTTCTTCCCTCCGAATCCTTCCCTTCTTCCTCTGTCTCTGTTCCCCAGTCCTCTGTCCTGTTTGCCATTCCCTGAGTCCCGCCAACCTCCTTCGCTGTGGCTCCCTCTCCAGGCAATGGTTCCAGGCATCCCCACAGCTCCAGATGCCCCCGGACATAGTCCTCAACTCGGTCGTCTGTAAGTGAATTATATATATAGATAACCAGCACCTTGTATTTTGCCCAGAAACTTATTGGCAGCCAGTACAGCTCTTCCAATACAGGAGTAATATAGTCAATCCAAGATGACCCAGAAACCAACCAGGCTGCCACATTCTGAACCAGCTGCAGTTTCGGGCCTACATACAAAGGCAGCTCCACATAGAGCGCATCACAGTAATCCAGTCTGGAGGTTACCAGCATATGTATCACTGTCTTGAAGTCATTCATCTCAAGAAACGGACGCAGCTGGTGTATCAGCCAAAGCTGATAGAAGGCACCTCTGGCCACCGCCTCAACCTGGGACACCAGGGAGTGTTTCAACCCCGCACAATAAGTATCTCTGTCTTATCTGGATTCAGTCTCAGTTTGTCCCCCATCCAGTTCATCACCGCCTTCAGGCAGGCATTTAGGGAGGTTATGCCTTCTCCTGATGAGGTTGACATGGAGAAATAGATTTGGGTGTCATCAGCATACTGATAGCACTCTGCACCAGATCTCCAGATTATCTCTCCCAGAGGTTTCATGTAGATGTTAAACAACATCGGAGATAATACGGAGCCCTGAGGAACACCATACGAAAGTTCAGATTTTGAAGAACAACAGTCTCCAAGGGACACCGTCTGGAACCTGCCCGAAATGTAGGAGCATAATGACAGCAAAGCAGTGCCCCCCACTCCCAACCCCCTCAGACACTCCAGAAGGATACTATGGTCGATAGTACTGAAAGCCACCGAGAGGTCCAAAAGGACTAAAAGAGTCACATTTCCTCTGTCAGTTGCCAGTTGGAGATCATCCATCAGGCCGACCAAGGCAGTCTCCACCCCATAGCCTGCCTGAAAGCCAGTCTGAAATGGGTCTAGATAATCCATTAAAAATTAAAACCATGAATCTAATTAAAAGCCTGGGTGAATAAATGTGGCTTCAGTGCATTTTAAATAGCTGCCATCCTAAACATGTTTATGAGCCAGAGGGATGTGTTTGCACAAGTGTGTGCACGTGAAAGTGTTTGTGTGCATGAGGAGTGTGTGATATTGGTTGAATATGAGTGAGTAGAAGAGCATGCTGAGAATGTTTTATTCTCATACATTTGTGTTTCTTTCTCCTTACTATTGTTTTGCAGCAAAGGCATGGAAGGGAGAAGGAGAAGGCAGGGGGTGAGGCGGGGGGGACGGGACGGACATGGCCCCATCTTCACTTCTAGTCTCAGGGCCCACTCCAACCTTGTTATGCCCCTGAATGAAACAATTTACAAGCATTCATTTCTGATAGAAGAAACAGCAAATTAAAGCAAAGGCACAGAACTGTACCCCTCTGTCCACTTCTGCCCTTGTCAAATGCTATCTGTTATTCTGCTGATAGATTTTTGAAAGCAGTACAGTGTAATAGTGTAAAAAGTGCATTGGGTAAATGTAATACCAAGACCTTTAGGGCTTTCAATCACACAAACTGGGTAGAACTGGGTAGGTGAACAACTTGCTTCATTTTCCAATAGTACTATTTGATTGATTGATTGATTGATTGATTGTTACATTTATATACCGCCTCTCATTAAAAACAATCCCAAGGCGGTATACAAAAGTTATAACACATATAATAAAAATGACAGTTAAAAGTATTAAGTTAAAAATATAAAAACAAATCTGATTTAAAATATATAATATACAAACACAAAAAACTATACATGGATAAGAACACACAGAAGCAGCAATAAAACAGTCATGTAAAGGCCTGGATAAAAAGCCAAGATTTAACCAGCTTTCTAAAAACTGTGATGGAGTCTGAGGAGTTAATCTTGTCACAAGTGCATGGAGCAGCTTAGGGGCTAGAGCTGTGTGGTGGCAGATGTGAGAAGCACTTGCAGATTGCTCTGTGTGTCAGGCACTGTTAGTATTATTTTATAGAGATTGTAATCCATCTGCTCTCCAGTTCCTATCCAAGCTTCCCTTAACCACTATTTGATGTGCTTTGAGGCTATTCACATGCATGCAAAACCAGGCTAAAGGAGCCTAGCCTGGTGGGATTGGGATGATCCCAGCAGCACCACAGTGGCTAACCCGCCAGTGAAGCCTCCCTTTAAAATGAGGTTAATGTACCAAGCAGTCCCTTATCTTCCTTTTTATGATCATCTGTGCAGCCACTGCTAGCAGACTCGGGAAGAAGAGGGGGATTCCCATAATGCACCACACACTCGCATGGTGCATTATTGGAGCTCCACAGGGCAGGGCAATGCGGAGCTGCCAGAAGCAGCTGGTGCTCATCTGGGTGGGCTATTCACCCACCCAGGGAATGAGGAATGATAACCAGTGTGGTGTAGTGGTTAGAGTGCTGGACAAGGACCAGGGAGACCCGAGTTCAAATCCCCATTCAGCCATGATACTTGCTGGGTGACTCTGGGCCAGTCACTTCTCTCTCAGCCTAACCTAATTCACAGAGTTGTTGTGAGGAGAAACTCAAGTATGTAGTACATCGCTCTGGGCTCCTTGGAGGAAGAGCGGGATAGAAATGCGAATACATAAATAAATAAATAATCTGTAGGGAGGTAAGATCTTTAGGGCTTCCTCCCCTGCAAAATCCTTTGTCTTTGCACCCTCCATTTCAGCCCAGAGCTGAATAATAACAATAACAATAACAATAACAATAACTATTATTATTATTTATTATTATTATTATTATTATTATTATTATTATTATAGTTTTTTGCCTGGCTTGTGTTTGGACAAGAGGCCTGAGGTAAGAAATCTCTGGGAATTCGGAAGGAACTAAAGCGTTTTATAGCAGCCTCACTTTCTTTTCTGTAAAACTCTTTTGCTGGAGCTTATTGCTTGCAGAAATGCTTTCTGCCTTCTCAGCATTTACTCAACAATTTCATAGGAACTGGAGCAAAGCAATGGAAGGCTGTGAGTTAACTGTGTTCTCCAGTGAGAGACTATTGGGTCAATAAGATCATCTGGTGTCCATGGAAGGCATCATTCAGAAACTGCTCTTCAAGCCGGTTCTTCAGGATTGGGCTGGAGAATCCTGAAATGGGCACCAACCACAGATACTGAAAGCAATCTTGGAGATGCTTATTTCTTGATGTTGTGGAAAATACTGGGAAAACACTGAGGAGGAAAATTTCCTTGAATAACTTCAGTCTGAGTTGGCAACCCTGTCTCCAAGGTCCAACTACACTACAAGGCAAATCTTGGTCACTAACAGTGTTAAACTGGTGAAAGATTCCTTGCTTGCTGATCAGACTTCACTTTCTTCACATACTTCACTTTTAAACTTCACTTTCTTTGCTGGCAGATCAGTTAAAGTGGCGATTCTCTTATATTTAGCAGGGGGAGAACAATTGGTCACATCCAGCTGCAGCACAGTATACCTCCAGTGGCTGTTGCTGGTATCTGTTGTTTACATGAGCATCATTGTCACAAATCAGATTAGAAGACAACAGCATTTACATCTGTGACTCTTATTACGTCATACGAGTAATCAGGGAGTGTACCGAAGATAGGTTGTTCATGAATGTTTGCATCTAAATCACCAAGTTCTGAAACAAGTTTAAGTGTCTTAATGAAAAGTAATACATCTGCACATCTATTTGTGCATAAGTACATATGTAGTGTATACTATGTGATGTATGCATACCGGCTGACATTACACACAGTGGTACGCTGGTGTGAGGGAAGCACTGGGGCTCCTGCACAACATGAAGGGCAGCTCTGACAGTGTTGCACAAACCGTGCCTGTACCGTTGCACAGTGCTGCTTCCATTGGAAGCTGTTGAATTCGTGCTGTGCAATGAATGGGCATGGTTTAAGTTGTTGCACAATTGCCTCATTGTGCAACACTAACCCTGGTGGGTGGGTCCCTAATGCCAGTGTACCACTGCATGGAATGTCGGCCACAATTTTCATTCATTTAACTGTTAAAACGATATCACTTTTTCCTCTGTGCAGGCCATTTTAACCCAGATTTTTTTTTTTAAAAAAAAAACACAGTTGGGCTCTGTTGAGGCCCCCATTTGAAAATCTGTCCTCAAGAGTTACCGTGTGATAGAAGCAAGTCATAAAGGCAGTTCTGCCTGTGAAATACTTGAAAGCTGAGCTCCAATAGTGATAAGAAGAGGTGGAATTTTTTTGTTTTGTAGAAGTCTCAGTGGCATTTATGAACACAGCATGTATCCCCAGAATGATTCCCAAGCTGTAAATCAAAAGACAAAACAATCTCCAGATGTTTTGAGAAAAGTTGCCTACAGAGTTTAGACTTTGCAAGTAAAGTTACAGGAGTTTTAAGGAGAGCAGATCAGCAGGGTTCAAGACCTCAATTTCCCCTATACAGAAATAAGTCTGTGCATGACTCTAAGAATGAATTTTGGTCTTTACAAAAAAGTTCCTCCAGATTCTGCTGGCACCTGTTGGTTCTAACTGCTAAAGTTGCTATCAATAATAATGGGATAACTATAGCCCTCTTCAGAAATAGAGGTCGTTCACAAGACCAGGTGGGCAGGGGGAAGGTTGGTTGCATTCAGCTTCCCCCCAGACGAGTGCTGACAATGACATGTTGCTGGGAATGCAGACCGTGCTCCCAGATGATCCATGCTGTGTGGCACAGTGCAGAGCACCAAAAGCCACACAGCTCTGGTTTTAAGAAGTTTCAGCCAGTGCTGGTCTCCCAGCCTGTCCAGGAATGCCTCTCCCTTCCTTTGCAAGCAGGGAGAAGCCATCCCAGCCACATTGCAAGCATGGCACTGTCTGGATTTTACTTATAAATGGGGCTCATGGCCCTGTTTGGTAACATGGCCACACCCTGTGTCTGACATCAGATGCAGGGGCCGTGGTTGGGGTGCAAGGCACAGCTCCTGAGATGTGGCAAACCAGGTTCTTTGAAACCACCCACCCCCGCCACACGCAATGGTGGCTCCGCTCCTGGCACCTGTCTCTGTGAACATAGCCCCAGTGAACACACAATCCCAGAGCCTGGATCCCATGAAGCCCACATCCCAGAACCCTTGGAGCCGCATCCATGATGGTGGATGCTTCCGTGATCGGAATCATCACAGCATCAAAGGATGCCAAATAGAGGGGTTCACCCATCACTAGTTCTGAGGTAGGATTCCCCCCCCCACACACACACTGTTTTTCAAATACAATGTTGATCAGCAGGAGAGTGAACTGTTTAACCCTTTCCCTGCCAGTTATTTGTCACCTCAAATTGTCCTTAAGCTGCTTTTCTCCCCAAGAGAAAAAGATGCACGTGCCCCGTATCTTCACACCTGTGTGTCTGAAAGAAGCTGGAGAGGGGAGTCTGAGCATAAAACAGTTGCTTGAGAAAGCAACCAGTCCCCCCGTCATCCTTGAAGCCACTGGTGTCTAGTATTTTTTTAAAGTGAAAAGGATAATGGAATTATATTTAGTGTCTAGTATAGCAGCATATAGCAGCTTTTAACAGAACATTGTACATATTCACTATACAGAATTTTCTGCTCTTCAGTTAATTCTGCATTGCAGAAGGGTGTTTTTGGTTTCGTTTTTTTAAAAATACAGATTCATGAAGTTTGTCACTTATTGACCTGGCACAGATTTCGAGTGGAGTTTAAATGCAAAGAGGTAAACAAGGACAAGGAAAGAATGGAGATGGGGGTGGAAAGGAAAAGGAAGGTTTATTGCTCACAGCTCACTCAAAGGGTGGGTTTGTGGGAAGAGATGTGCATATGGCCTTGCCGGGAAATATTCTACATGAAAAGAAAGAAGGGTCTCCATCCCTGCTGACACTCAATTTCTTTCTTAAGACGAGCTCCAAAGAAGCAGTCAATAACCTGCAAGCTAAAAAAGGTCTGCATCAATATTAAACCCCCATGGTATCTTGTTCTGATGCTTTTGACATTTGTTCTAAGTACATTTAAATGGACTTCTCTGATGGGCACCCCTAAAATATCACCATGTGTCTCCACAGAACAATACCTGACTTTCTTATGTGCTCCTCTAAAGGCGAAATTGACCTGATTCAGAAATGCTTTTTTCTGTGAGTTTAATCTTGCTGCTGGCAACCCAATGGTTGGCAATTGGTTCTATAGGTTTATTGGCCAAGCCTAAGTAGTTGAAGAAGTCACATTAACAGATGTGCAAAGCAGACTAAAAGGAGAGAGCACACAGCCACGAGAGAAATTATGTTATTATGGGCTGACATCCAGACTAATGCCATTGTATTGCAACAGAAGGTTTACAAGGACTAGTGCTAACTGATGTCAGGATCTGAACAGTTATTATTCAAAAGGGCTGACATGATGTGCAGTGGTACAGAAAGCCACTGCACACCAGATCAGGGCTATGGTGGACTCATAAGGCAACCCTGACACTGTAGAGCAGGGGATCCCAAATGGAGGGGCTCCAGATGTTGCTAAACTACAGCCCCCATCATCTCCAGCTGCAATGTATGTGGCTGGAGATAATGGGAGTCAGGAGGAGGGAGAAGTGATAGTGTGGGATACAGGAACTGGGTAGGACAGTGCCATCTACCCAGCTTTCATACCTAGCACTTGTCCAAGGTAGAAGGAGAAGCTTCCCTACCCAGCAACAGTCTCCCACACAATCATTTCTCTCATCCTACCTAGTGGTTTGCTTCCACAAAACCAAAACTTGGGAGTGTGCACAGCTCCCAAAACTGTGTAGGACACTTTTCCTACCCAGTTTTCAGCTGTATGAACAACCTCAACGGGTTGGTCCTTATGACCTCACCGGGTTGGTCCTTAACCAACGATCTGTCTTAATACAATGCAACCTCATATGTTCATGATCTCTGCCTGGTTTCACATTCCTTTAAAAAGCTACTTAATGTTACACGCTAAGGTCATTCTCATGACCAACTCAGCTGGGGCTGGGGGGGGGGGAGGCAGGAGCCCACCTGCCTTCTCCCACACAATCCAGATTTGAAGAGGGCTCTGCCGCTCATGTGTCCAGATGAGTGGCATGGTGGAAACCGGCATAGCAAGCAGGAGGCCGGGGAAAGACAGCTGGAATGCCAGGTATCCCACAATGCACCATGCAAGCAGAGTGGCGCATTGGGATATCTCCCTGCAGCTGGTTGCTCCTTCTCCCAGCCTCTATGGTTAATATATTGCCAGCAGCCTGGGAGGAGCTCCCAGCAGCCCGAGCACCCACGCAACTGGGCAGTGAAGTAGGAGGTGCATCCTTCTACCTCATTTTTAGCCTGGGTTTAAAACCAGGGCTACCCAGGGGAGGAGCACCGGAACCAGGAGCAAACTCAGCACTGCACATGACCAGCCCTACCTGGGGTAGCCCTGTTCTACCCCTGTAGGACTGATCATGTGAACAGCCTCTTTATTTCTTTATTCCAGCTTCTTCTCCCTGCTCTCTTTGTCCTTCCAGCCCTGTCCTCTGACATATTTCTTGCCCTGTCCCCAAATAAACCTGGCCCGTTATGAAGATGTGTGGATAGACTTCTCCTTCAGCTTGCCTTATGGTGACTCAGTTCTCTTCCTTAGACAAATCCTTGGCTACTATGGCTGCAGTTCACAATTGCTAAAAACCAACGAGGCATTTGCCATGGATTTTAACAAGATGTAAATTGCACTCTGAGATGGCATCTGCAACTGCAGTAAAATAACCAGTCTGTCCTGTACCTAAACAAAAACAAAGGACTTAGGGGAAAGCAGCACATAAGCAATTTTTATTGTCAGTGTTTTAATTAGTATATTAAGAAATCTACTTAGCCTAGACTAGTGAATGTTAAATAGAATGAGTCAGAAAAGTAACCAGGCAGGATATTAGGAGGATGAACAAAATTACAGAGGTTCATACTGGCAAGGGCAAGACAATAAACTACCGAGTGTTAGTCCATCATGAAAATTTGTAAAGGTATATATCAAAAACATACAGGACACAATTCAATGAAATGTTTAGCATATTGAAGTCCAATTTATTATGGGAAGAGACATGCTTACATCTTTCACACTGAAACCATTACTACTTAAGCATGCTTAACTTCGGTCATCTCTTGCTCAAAACTCATATATTTACATTTCAAATAGCAATCCAAATTGATTCTGCTTAAGGCAATGGATGGATTCATTCGGTTCTTGCTTTAGGATCTGACATTCCTTGATCCATTTTAACATGAATTCACTCATTGTACTTAGCGGGCAGCGTCCAGACTACTTAGCCATGACTAACTTCAGTCCCATTAATTTCAATGGGACTTAATAATCACTAACGTAGTCTGAAGATTGCCCACTATTTTTAAGTGTTTGGGTTTTTGTTGTTTTTGTTGTTGTTAAAGGCATGTAATGTATTTTAAGCACAGTGTAAAAGCTCAAAAAATGCTGTCTTCTGGCAATCTTAGAAGACAGGCCAAAATAAAGATCCATGGACATTTCAGAATGTTCTCTGTAGTCGCTTGGAGTTTATTCAGATGATACTTCCCTCCTCCCAACCAGTCCACATGATTAAGAAGGGGTGTGTGTGTGTGTGTGTGTGTGTGTGTGAGAGAGAGAGAGAGAGAGAGAGAGAGAGAGAGCCTGCCCATCCTGTCATCTTTTCCAGATGTCCTCCCAGTATGTTTCATATGTGTGTGTGTGTGTGTGTGTGTGTCCCACATTCACATATAATGCCAAACTGGAGGTTGATGAAACCACGGTTAAGTTTTCAAATTGTGAATCACTTTGCAGAAGTTCATCCAACCATGGTTCAGCAGCCTACAGTTTCAGGGCTGGGTGCCCCCTCCCTCCTCCTCAGCCATTGAGGTTGTATCCCAGGCAGCCATATGCCGCTCACATCACCAGACTGAGGGCAGGGTTTCAGCACATTGTCCAGGTGGCCACCATTGGCCATGATCCCCAAAGGGGTCTCTAAATCATGCTTGGCTCATTCTGGCTTTGCCAGCCATCTTCTTCAAGCCAATGACAGTTTAACCCCTTCCTGGCTGTACTCCCAGCTATGTGCTTCCTATAAGTCTGCAGCGGAGTATTGAGTTGTGTGCTAATTCTTTGAGAGTCAGGACTGCAGAGGGGCACACCCACATGTGGGGGGTTTGTGTGGGCAACCATCTGGGCGAGGGCACTTTATTCTTTACTCCCCTAGGCATTTGACTGGATAGCAATAGCAATAGCAATAGCACTTACATTTATATACCGCTCTATAGCCGGAGCTCTCTAAGCGGTTTACAATGATTTTAGCATATTGCCCCCAACATTCTGGGTACTCATTTTACCGACCTCGGAAGGATGGAAGGCTGAGTCAACCTTGAGCCCCTGGTCAGGATCGAACTTGTAACCTTCTGGTTACAGGGCGGCAGTTTTACCACTGCGCCACCAGGGGCTCTGGATGCAGGCGGCATTGCACTGGGCAGACTTGGGAAGCCCACTTGCCATTCTCCTCTCCATGGCTGTCAAATAATTTAACTTTCCCTCCCTCTGCACCCTCTGAACCTAAGGATCCATGGATGAACACATCTTCTGGTTCATTAAAAGCAAGCTTTCCATGCAGCATGTACTCCCAGCACCATCCATTCAGTACTAGGCTTGAGCCCAAAATGTTTCGGAGGCCATTATAAAGGCCTCCGAAACGTTTCAGCTCCGGGGGCTGTTTCAGCGCTTCAGCGTCGGCGGGGGTAGTTCTTTAAGGGTGAGGGAGGGTGCACTCACCCTCCTGCCACATTTCCCCCACCTGCGCTCCATTTTTTTCATGCCCCTCAGGGCAGCAGCATTCCTCCCTGCCAACCCGTTGTCCTCACTGGCCAGAAGTAGCGATCATGTGTGCACCCATCACATGTGCGCGCATGCACAACAGACGGGGCATGTGATGAGTGCACGCATGATTGCTAATTCTGGCTCCTTCTGACTGATGAGGACAATGGGGTGGCAGGGAGGAACACTGCCACCCCGAGGGGCTTGAAAAGAACGGAGTGCCGGCGAGGGAAATGTGGCAGGAGAGGTGAGAGCACCCTCCCCCGCCCTTAAAGAACTACCCCTGCTGGCACCAAAGCAACTTTGGACACATCCCTATTCAGTATACAGCAAATGGGGCAGGATATGTCCTCCTCTGCTGCATCCAACCACCTAAACCTCATTGCACCCTCCACACCACTGGCCAGGTCTTAGGACCTGGCCAGTGCATTTGGAAAGGGACACATGGGTTTATTTAAGACTTCATTAACTTTATTTAACAGCAATACACTGGTAGCCTTTCAATTTGCATAGTGTGCTACCATAACGGGTTTTAAGAGCAGTGCACCCTTCCAAAACCATGCACTTGCCTGCCTTGGTGGTAGGCTGGCGGAAGATGCTCCCCTGTGTGTTTTGTGAAGGCTGCTCTCACTGCCCATGCCTCCCTGCGGCTGCCAACAATCTTCAGGAGCAGGGCTGTGAGGTCCACCAGTGCAGCATCCCCATCTCCACCAGGTGTCCCTTCACCACTGCTCTTGCCCTCTGGATGTGTGGGTGGGGTCCATGGGCTTCTCCAGCAGGACGTCTCCTTACATATGTTGTGCAGAATGCAGCAGGCCATGATTACCTTTGGCACTAGATACTCCTCAAAATGCAGCAAGGTATAGAGGGTGCACCACCTGGCCTTTAGTCTCCTAAACACCTGTTCAACCATAATTCTCACACTGCTGTGCCTGATGTTGAAGTTTCTCTCCGTGGTACCTTTGGTGCATAATGGTGTGTGTGTGGCGGGGAGGGCACCCACTCTTCGAGGCTGTATCCCTGGTCCCCAAATTTCACCTGCTTCACTTATTGCCCATCCACCTCCATGGCTGCAAAATTCACCTAGGTACCAGAGTGCAGCTATGAGGGGAGTGGAGAGATTCAGAAAACTGCAATGTTGTGGCTTCTGTCTGACACCCTGGAGTGCAGAATCAGCCCATCAAATCTCCTAAAGAAGACAAAAAACCTTGCTGCCTCATCATGGGCAACTGCTGAACCCATGGGCCCCAAATGCCCCAGTGCCCACAGCAAGCTGGGCTCTGTGTCTTTGCTGGGCTCTGTGTCTTGCTTCCTCCTCGATGGTGCTCAGAACCATCTCCATCATGCTGTGGACTGTGATGCTGGGTGCTGTGCCTGCCATGGCAATACTATCTCTCTCTTGCTGGGAGGAAGGTTGTGTGATGGTGCACACCCACGTGGGAGCTTTAATTGTGCATGCTGCCCACTTGGGGCATCCAAAGGGTTGGTAGTAGGAGACAGGAGAGCTGGTCTTGTAGTAAAGGTAAAGTTGTGCTTTTGAGTCGGTGCCAATTCCTGGCAACCACAGAGCCATGGGTTTTCTTTGGCAGAATACAGGAGGTGCTTACCATTGCCATCTCCCACACAGTATGAGATGATGCCTTTCAGCATCTTCCTATATTGCTGCTGCCCGCTATAGGTGTTTCCCATAGTCTGGGAAACATGCCAGTGGGGAATCGCACCAGCAACCTCTTGCTCCCTAGGCAAGTTACTTCCCTGCTGTGCCATTAGGTGTCTCTGAGTCTTGTGGTAGCAAGCATGAATTGCCTCCTTGGCTAAGCAGAGTCCACTCTGGTTTGCATTTGAATGGGAGACAAGTGTGAGCATTGTACGATATTCCTCTTAGGGGATGGAGCCACTCTGGGAAGAGCATCTGCATACTTGCATGCAAAAGGTTCCAAGTTTCCTTCCTGGCAACTACAAGATAGGGCTGAGAGAGACTCCTTCCTGCAACCTAGGAGAAGCCACTGCCAGTCTTTATAGACAATACTTAGCCAGATGGGCCAATGTTCTGACTCCAATGCACTCTTCTTAACCACAAGGGCAAGTTCAGGAGGGAAAACTATCATTGAAACAGGCTCTGAGAATGGTCCTCCTCCCCATTCCCTTACAAATGCTTTCCTATAACTCAATTTTCTTTGCAGAAGCTGTGCTGATCCAACATCCTCTGGCTATTTAAAAGTGGATCTAGAATTTATTTCAATGTGTGGAGGAAAGCAAGCTGGACTGCAAGAAAGCTCAACAGCTTGAAGTTGTGGTCCAGTGGTTCCTTGCATGTGTGAGAGTTGTGGGAAGGAAATGCTTATGTACAAATGCAATTTCCTTGTGAGGAACGACTTCCTCCTTCACTTCAATGTCAAAGAAAATGCTGCGAACCAATTTGCATGCTGGTATAACGCTGTGATTGACACCAATATGGATATAAAATATACGTGTGTGTACTGAAACTCAAGTGGAACTTTAGGTTAGGCTGTGGATATGAAGTACATAAAAATGCATCAAATACACCTCAGAAACTATTTTTGACTGATGTGCTGTCAAGTCAGTGTCAACTCTTAGTGACCACATAGATAGATTCTCTCCATAATCTGTCTTCAACATGGCCTTTAAGGTCTCTCAGTGGTGTATTCATTGTTGTCGCCAAAATATTTTGGATCAAAGATGGTAGAATGTCAATAGGAATAAAATAAAAATGAACTGAGTCTACAGGTTTGTTATTGACCACTAGGATTCCTTGTCTTGCAGGATGTCTGCATTCTCACCACAGTAAGAAGAAAATGTGTTCAGCTCCTTGACAGTGAAAACAAAACAGCCAGGAGGATCACCCAAAGCTATGCTTCAAGAATTTCCAGAACCATTTGCAAGATGTGCTGAATCCTTAGTTCCCAATATGCTGCTAATTGATTCAAAAAATGTTTTGACTCAGCCTGCCTACTGCACAGTTAGGGATGTGGACATGTGAGGGGCCATTTTGGGTGACAACCACATCACTAGGAAAAGGGGAAGAAGTGCTCATACATGTCCCTAATCATGTGTTAGGTGGAAGTATTATCTGAACTGACTCATTGGGTTTTTTAGGGTATTTGTTTCCCATTAGTGTTCATATGATCAGGCATTTGGGAACACTCAAATAAAATCCTTTTATTAAATCACAGGCAGAAGAGTTAAAGAATAAAAACTAAACAACATGCAATCTTACTTTTGTAGTCACTTTATTTTGGAAAATATGTATATTACAATTCTAATTATTGCCCTTGTACAATGCAACTGGATGCTAAGTCAAATTCTGTGGCTATTTGTTTGTTTAAAAAGGAACTGTAAGGCAATCTGTCAGCTATCAATAATATTTTATATAAACAGCACTTTAGATATACAGTGATAGACCTTAAAATAATGATTTTGTACTCTTGCAACAGAAGAATACAGATGATCACAAATGATTAGTGAATGGACTTCATGCTCTTGCTCCAAATGAAGTAAAGTTAATTGCACTTAATTTTCATTAAAATTTATGGGGCAAGTTAACTGTGACTAAATTAAGCCCCAATTATTTTATTCAAATGTTAGTAGGATTTGGGCCTATATATTCTTCAGTAACTTCTGGTATCCACATTACAACAGCCAGGAAATCTTTTTGTGTTTCTCTGTGCCATGAAAGAATATGATTCAGGGAAAGCGGGGGGACGGGACTTTGTCTCATTTATTTTTAGATTAACTTTCAAATCATTCCGAAACCCTGTTCCTACATATATTTGTCTTGAATGAAAGTGCTGTGACTTCTGTATGCATGTGATGACTTAATACTCAACTAACGCTTCTCCATGGAAGCAAGCCTCACCAAATTTGCTGGAACATACTAGGTTTCACATAGTTCATATTTAGAGCCAGAGTGTAATGCAAGGGGCTGGGGCATACAAATGTTCCCAAGTGTTAAATCACTTCTCTCATATTCTTTGGCCAGACTGCTTAGTTTCAACTAGAAGGAGCGAGAACCTTTCCTCTGTGCAGGTACAGAAGTTCATCCTCCAGTTTTCCTCTTCTGGAAGTTTTCCTGCAAGTTCCCATCCTCCTACAAACAGAAGCTTAGTTTTTAGTTTAGTCTTACACTTCTCCCACACAAACATACCATGGCAATACCTGGCAGTGAGGCTAAGTTTTATTTCTGCATAAACTGAAATGTAGATCCTCATTAAATAAAAGATCAAATTCAGATATTAATGAGTAGGGCAAGAAAGGAGAGGCAGGGTGATGTATTATATCTAGACCGACACTGAGCTCAACCAACATAGACTATCTTAGAGCATGCCACAGCACAATGACCCAGAGCCATGGAACATCACTTTTGTCGCTGACCTCTAGACTAGCACTGCGCTTATGCTACAGTGCCAGCATCCACAGTAACCTGCACTGTCACATGGTGGCGGTGGGGAAGGTTATTTTTGCCAATCTCCCTTTTCCTCTGAAGGGGATCAAGATTTTGCCTATCTTCCCCTTTCCACTGTGCCTCCTGAAAATATGTTCCTGAGTGCAGAGCAACCATCAGGGACATATTTTCAAAAGGCACCAGGGAGTTGAGAGGGAAGGGGGATCAGCAAAAAAATCACACCTCAAGTGATAGCATAGGATAGTGTCGATGTCAGCACTGTCGCACAAATGCAGCACTAGTCCATATGTAAGCCTATGCAAGTGTCCCATTTGTTTCAGTGGGGCGTGCACTAGAGAAATCCTCAGTGGTTTGTGACCTGCCTCATTACAATTCTCCCTAAATTAAGAAGGCATTCATTCTAAAGATACAGAGGGGGTGAAGTGGGCCTACAATGTGGGTGAAACTCACTACATCTAAGTCAACCACCAAGTAATGTATTACATTAATTCTCATTCACAATGTAAATGATACTTTAGAGTCACTAGTGAACTGCAGCTTGTAAAGGGTGTGAGATCTGGAAATCAATTTATTTGAAATCTGATGGAATATTTTAAACTACCTAATGACAAACATTAGCCTATTTTCAACATTAGAAACATATCATTACACAAAGTATAAAAAGATGCTGGGAAGCATTAATAAATTATTACAAATCTGTGATAGCTGGTCTGCTATATGTCTGTGTTTCCACTAGGAACAGATAGATTAGAGAGTTTAGTCATATTCTCTTGAAGCATTCAATATAGTGTCAAATGATGCAGCCACGATTAAAAAAAACAAAAAAACACAGACGCAGTCAACAGACAGATCTTTATACAAAATATCTTCATAAGATCCAGAATGTATAGTTTAAAGAGTTCAGAATATTTTTCCATATCATTTAAGAGCTTTTTCCAGTCATTTTGAAAACAAAGCGGCCAACTGATGTTTTGGAAAAACACAAGTCAGAAAGTAAGGAAAAAGACATTTTCTAAAACACAAGCACAAATCATGCTTCAATTGTCCATTCTAAACACTGCCTTCTGGTCTAAAACAGGCCCTTCACATATGTGCCCCCAGGGCCCATGACAGCTATATACTACAGTCCACCAGTAATGGGAGAAATACCTTGGTGGGCTAGAACAGACAGCTGACATAGTACTTGAGGCCTGAGAGCTTACATGTTTGAAAGGCCCGGTCTAAAATATAAGTCCAGGAGTTGGTTGAACTGATTCTTGCCTAGCTAATATATGTATATATAGAGATATATATATGCACAAACACAGAAATGCACACATAAAACCTATATATTTACTACATCTGTATAATGTTTGTGGTGACAGTTTGAACCTTGGGCATCAGACAGTTATTCAGTCCCATGACACTGCAAAGTAAAGCCCATTTATTATGTTATGTAAGCCTTGTTCTCCCTCCTGTGAATTATGTCAACTGGATGTTGATTAAAAAAAACAGCTGTCCTGCAAAATGTGCATCACCAATTTGCAAATGCAAACCATTGACCAAAATTACTTAAAAGGAGCTACTACAGCTCAAAGCTACAGTAACTCCTCAAAACTTCATTTGCTGATAACAAACTAAGTGGTTTAAGTGGTTCTGGAAAGAATTCCTCTTCCACTTTCACTGTCAGTGCTAGTCCTAGACTTAGCTACAGCAGCTTAATTATGCATACCTGTCAGGGAAGGATTTCTAGAGCCATATAATGGAAGGAAATACCCACATTTCTCCTTTGGATGATACAGTGAACAGGGTCATAATTTCTATATGTGTTAAAATGTACTGCATGGCACTGGATTGGTATATAGTTAGAAGTTATTTTCCTCAGCACACCTAGTACAGATACACAGTACATTGGGTGGTAACTTTAAGTGGTCAATGGATTCAGATTTTGCTTCTCATCATCGCCCCCCCTTTTAATTGTATTTAAAATGTTCAACATGGACCACATTAAAATGACTAAATTATGAATATTTGTACATATAATTTTGCCAGATCTCCTTCCCTAACTTTCAGAGACTGGTATGATGATCAAGTGTTCTCTTGATGTGTCCAGGTTTAATTATTGCAACATGCTTTTTGTGGGACATCCTTTCAAAAGGGTTTATAAGTTTCAGTTGGTTCCAGACTGTCAGAATGTTGCCTGGCGTGAAGTGTTCTGATCACATCACCCCAGTGCTATTAGAGTTGCACTGACTACAGCTTTGCTTACAGGCTCAATTTAAAGTGCTGGTCTTACCTGTTAAGGCCCTAAATGGTCTAGGTCCACAATATCTTAAGGACTGTGGTGTTCTGTATTTGTCTGCTTGGATAATCTATTTAGCAACTGAGGCCTTGTTGATTCCCTCCTCACCACCTGAAATTTGACATGAGATGAGACTTTTTTTACTTTAATACCTAGACTCTGGATGTCTTCCCCACAACACAGGGAAGTCTGTATTGTTACTTTATTGCTTAACTTGGAATGAGCAGTTAAAACATTGTTTTAAAGAAAGAAAGCTTTTGGTCTGAATTAATTTTATTTTAGGGATGTGAAGAAGCCCTCCATCCCTCACTTGATTTACAGAAACTTGTTTGACTATTCTTGAAAATTCTCAGATGGAATACACCAGAAGAAACCCTGGAATTTTATTTATATGTTATTTATTTTTCTATGTAAGCCGCTTTGAGAACTTTGGTTGAAGTGGTATATAAATATTTGTCATTGTAGTAGTAGTATTTGCTTCGAATTACACTTTTTTTGAAATGTTGGTGCTAATCCAGTTTTATTTACTGCTATTATAAACTGTTGTTTGATTGCTTTAAATTTTAAATAAAACAAGGAAATTGTTTTATGAATTTGTATTGTAAGTCACCTTGAGGGTCTGATAGAAAGGCGGGATATACATATTTTAATAAATAAATAAAATAAACTTGGAAGCTCTCATCAGAAGTTGACCAATGAAAGATACCACCTTAACAGCATCATCCTAATGTCTCTCAACCACATGGATATTAAATCATTCTTAGTAACATCCATAATGGTTTTCAACTATGTGGACAACAACATGATGTCCCCCAATGCTGTTTCTGAGTCTTGACTGTGAGTGGAGCTGATTCCAGTATCAGAGTCTGTATCATTGATGTCTAAATTAGTCACTTTAAGGATAAGATCTGTTCCAGTGAAACTTTTGGTGGCAATTTCATTTCCCTTTGCTTGCTCTTCACTAGATGGGTACCGGCAATCTGTTTTGTCTTTCGGATGCAGCGTATTAAGCTCTTCCACAAGTAATCCATACTCTTTTTCTTTCTTTTGAAGCATCAAATCCCTGTATTTTAGCTCCTGTTGGATGCAGTTCAACTGAGAGTGGATCCTTAAAGCATCTTTCATACTTGTCTCCAACTCATTCTTGACACGTTCTACATCAGAAGTTTCCACTTCACTCTCAGATGGCTCCTCTGTCCATGTGTCTCCATTTGTTTCAATCCCTTGAACCTCTTGTTCAATTTCAGCAGAGAGTTTTTCAATTAGCAACTTGCAGTGCTTTAGTCCTTCTTCCACCTGTAAAATTCCCTCAGTTTTGCATGGGCTTTCCTGCACCTGCAGATGACCAAGAGGTATATCTGTTTTCTGATCAGTTTTACTAGAAGAAGCCAGTAAGTAAGACTCCTGTACATAATTTTCTCCATCACTTTCGACCCGATTCAGATGAAATTTGGCTTCACACTTTTCGATTTCCAAGTCCAGTTCCTTCATTCTGTTGATTTGCTGATGAATGGTGTGATCCTGAGAAAGGATCAAGTGGATCAGGGTCTCTATATTGTCCTTCTCTTGCAGAACTCCTTCCTGTTTAAGTTTTGCCAACTTTTGGAAAGTTTTTCTCACAATCTTCTTTTGCTTGTCCACTGGCAACATCTTCATGTAATTTGCTGGGCTGATATCCCATTGTCTCTCTAGGTTTGGAACTACCTTGGCTTCAGCTGTCCTCCACAATGGGAAGGGTAGGAAAGCATCTGCCTTGACCAAGACAAAATGCAAATTAGGTTGCTCCTCTCCCCAGGCTTTCCAAAGTCTCAGCATTTTTGTGAGTGGAGGAAGGACGCGCTCAGAACCTCTCCATTTTTCTATAATGCAGTAATCCTTGGGCTGTCCAAAGAGAAACCTCTTTTCTGCAAAGGTGACTTGATGTTCTTCAAGCAGAGCTTCAATGACTTGAATGCAAGTTGTGCGCTTTGTCAGTCCACTAACAATTTTCTCTTCCTGGCAAACCCAGACCACAATTTCTCGCTCGCTGGAACCCATCTCTTTCACAGATGATCTAGAACTAAATAAATAAATAAATTATAGATTAATTGCATCTCTGTGCTACTAAAAAGGATATATATGATATAACTAAACTGAAGGTAGAGTTGAACTCCTAAAATTAAAAAAGTTTTGGGAAGCAAGGTTACTTGTAAATTCAGAATGATTATGACTAGGGAAGACTAATTAAAACTTATCTTCACACCACATTTCAAGAAGTAACCCTAGGCAGTGGCAAGCCAATCTCTTTGTAGCAACTCAAGGTAATTCTACACAATAATCCTCAGAGGATAACTGCAGCAGAACATGAAGAAACAGATGGTGATAGAAGGCAACCAGATCAAATAATGGGCACAATCTAGAAAAAAGAAAGATACATGGCACAATTAAGTCTCATTAATTTCAATGGAATTTAGGCATGTTTAACTTTCTCCTGAATTAATCCATTTTGAGCATCAAGACTGAAAGGGGCAGCCCTCAAAATAGTCATGATTCAATATCATTGAAAGCAATGAGGAAAGTTGTTAAACTAGTCATGCTAAGTGCCATGAATTTAAATAGGTCATAATCAACTTAGTCTGGATTTATAATTTATTGCACTTCTTAATCTTGTACTTTTGTTCTTGTCCTACAAAGTCCCTGTTCAGTACTTTGTATAGTGATTGTATTTGCCCATTTCTCTCATGGGGCTATTAAGATTGGGGGTTTTCCTTTCAAATATAGGAGACTAATTTTTCTCCATTAGCAGTTTTGGTTGTTTGCAGTGAGGCTATATATATCCGGTTTCCATTAACGTGGGGTGCAAGTGCCGAAACCACAATAATGGAAATCTTGTGTCTATTGGAATGACCGGGTTAGGTTCCTCAGTATTCAGTAGGTCTTCAAGGGTTCAAATATTGCAGCTTTTGGCATTTGCTATGGCAGCTGAGAATGTAACCCCAGCTAAAAACAAGGACCTCCTGTAATGCTAAATGTGCACTTACAAACACCAATAAATGTCTAGAATGTGCAGAAAAAACAAAAAGAACTGAGATGTCTGTCTGTAAAAATGGGAAGACAGATGTTATGCAGATACCTGCAGGCTGAGATTAAAAACAAGAGGGGAGGAGTCAAGGCAAAGCAAGCATTGAATAATAATGCACTACTATTGTTCTGAAAAAAGCAAACTTGTGAAAAGGGACTTCGCATCTGGATCAACAGCCGCTCCTTTGCTACCCCTTAGGGCACTACATAGCAATTAGAATGGAATATGGGCTTGTGTGCAACCTACAGGTGGAATTCATGCCGAAATTGCCTCTTCCTGACACACCCTCTGAGCATCTACATACTTTATGACTGTACTCACCATTGGTACACTGATGTTTCCCACACCAAACACATAAGGTGTGACAGACAGATGCACATCCTTATATGCCCATGTACACAAGCGTAGCAGCCCTAACTAGGCCAGGTCTCCCATGGGAGGGACACATGTCTAGTATTCATAGTTTTTCAGTCAGTGTGGGACACAGTGGCATACACACTGCAAATTGCTGCATAAAGCATGGAGCTGTTATTTGTTGTGACTGGAGTCAAGCTGGTTCATGTTTCAACAGTATGAGACAGCAGCAGACAGTTCTTGTGTGTACATCTTACTTCACCATATTAATAATCGACTCTATATATCAATATGGGACTTCTCACTGGCAGCCAGAATGTCTTTGAAGGCCTATGAAAGCTGTGATGGAGAGATTACCTTTCATGTTTCTTATCAGTGTTGCAAACAGCTGTTGGGCTGCCAAACAAATCACTTTGACACAGGCGGCAGTTTAGAAATCTGAGAGCACGCTGAAAGTTTCCTCTCACTACCCACTCAACTCACCTCCTCAACACACATACAATGGGAACCCATAGTAAAATATGCACCTGCAACAATATAATATCCTCCTGCCAGTTTTGCAGCAAGTTATAGATTTTACATTGTTACCATGCACAACACAGTATGCAGACTCCTCCATCCTGTCAAGCAGGCACAGCAACTCACAAATACGTTATGACAGAGTTGTTAGAGTTAAAATGTTTCAATCAAAGGATTAATCAATGGTTTAATCAAAGTCCATAACAGAAGGGTTATGGCCACAGTTCTCAGTACTCTTTAATTGAGCATATCCCTGCCCTACCCCAAGGGCACAGGATGGGTAGTAGTATGCTAACTATTCTATCTCATCCTTGGCTACTGAAAACCAGGTTGAATACAAAGTCTTATATAGCTTCTAAAAGATTTACAGACTCAGGCCTTGGCGAATCTTCAGGAAAAAGAGAGCCACTACTAATGTTTTGTGCTTTCTTTTAAACTGGATTTGGTGAATAAATAGTGGCAAAGACTGAATGTCTGAAGATGCATGTGTGCTTTGTGGGGAGGGATGATTTTAGTCAACATCCTCTTCCCTCTGAAGCTGACTCCAACTCCTGAATGTATGTCCCTGAGAATCACTCAGTACTCAAGGGCAAGTTTTCAGGAGTCACAGTGGGCTTTGGAAGCAAGGAAAGATTGACAAAAACCACCCCTCCCTCAAAGCATTTGTGCAATGTTATCTGCACCAGCATGTCTTTGGTTTGGATGTTGGCCAATGTATCTAAGTGAATGTTCTTGGTCTCTTTCTTGAATAGAAATAAGTTCCACTGAATAAAAGGGACTTAATTCCAAGTAAAATATTTAGGATTAGGATTCGAGCTGCTTAAAGTGAAATATTTGGTCTTAATTAGTTTGTGTCGCATAGTTTTAGCAAGATAGAAAATGTTCCTGAAGGCCTCTCCATCTCTGGACACATAAGCCAGCATCATGTGCACAAGAAGTCAGTCCTCAGATTTACTGTGGATCATGCATGTACGCACATACATACAGATACATATATAGCTTATTTGTACAGTCACGAACAATCATGGAGATTATCCTGTGAATTAATTGAGGTGTTGGAGTCAGAACTTTTTAATATAGTTCTGCATAGACTGAAATATTATAACTTTAAACCGATTATATGGTTTTTGAAAAATAAGCACCCGTTTATAATCATAGATTACGAACACAGGAAGGAGAAAGAATAGCACACAGACCAGATCGGTTGACATTTCTTCTGAACGTGTCACTGGGTACAAAATAAACAGAGAATTGCAACAGAAGTTTGTGATAAATGTCAACAAAATCTGAACTGTATATTTGTTTAAGTGGTAGCATGAACAAAGTAATATCCGGTCTTGAACAGAGCATTACTGAAGGTGCTAACATAACCTACGGCTGCAATGAAAAGCAAATTGATACACAATCTTACAAGAACAACTGATAACGACACAAGTAACTATGCGAAGTGCCAACAAAAATGAAAGAGAAAGAATCCACCAGAAATTATCAGTCTCTGCTCTGCTGAATTGCGTGGGAGACATACACAGAAATCTTTGCTTCCATCTCTATGATTTTGACACCAAGTTGAAATCTTCGTTCAACATTCCTACTCCTGTCAACACCACAGACAGTAGTCAAATCCTCCTGTTTCCTTGATATGCCAGAAAGGAATACCTTGCCTCAGACAATGGGCTGGTTCAAACATCACGTGGAACCCCAGTTAGAGACCTAACCTAAATGCATTTTAGCACCTGAAGAACCTTTGCTTGAGTACACATTCTTAGGGATGTGAGAAACATTTCGGATACAAAACGTTTTGTACCCAAAACAGCCTGTTTCGGGTGTTTTGTAGACAAAACAAAACACCCATTTTCCAGATCCAAAAGTTTTGTATACAAAACAAAACGTCCCTATTTCGGCTAAAAAAAGTTTTGTTGTTTCGGACCTCCATTTTGTGGTGATCTCTGAGTCAGTCTCCATTTTGTGTTTGACATCTCTTTGAATTTCCCACCCTTCCAGCCTTCTGATCGGTGACCTAAAGCATGGGCTGACCTGCTGAAAATTCCCTCCTTGTTCCCCATTGGCTCTTTTGCTTCTTGCCACTCTTTACTGACCCCACATTGGCCAGGGGAAGGGTTGCTAACCCATGGGGTGCTGGATTCTGTTGTTTCTGTGGTGTTCTGAGTGTAGATTCTCTGGTAGCATATGAGAGTGGATTCTTGTTTTTCACTGAAAATCTCATATGCTACCAGAGAATCTACAATGAACACCTCAGAAACACAAAACCCAGTACCCCATGGGCTTGTGGGTATGGAGGTGGTTGGCACCCTATGTGCACTACACAACCCCTCGCTCTGGGAAACCCCAGTGCCCCCCAAGTGGAATTATGAGGCTGCTGAAACCTCCATTATTCCCTATGGGAGAAATCTTAAAAGACACGTAAACTTCAACAATTCACAAAAGATCACCCCTTTGCCCAATGGAGAGGAGAACTGGTCTTGTGGTTGAGCATGACTTGTCTCCATAGCTAAGCAGGATCTGCCCTGGTTGCATATGAATCAGAGACTTGATGTGTGAGCACTGCAAGATATTCCCCTCAGGGGATGAAGCCGCTCTGGGAAGAGCAGAAGGTTTCAAGTTCCCTCCCTGGCTTCTCCAAGATAGGGCTGAGAGATATTCCTGCCTGCAACCTTGGAGAAGCTGCTGCCAGTCTGTGAAGACAATACTGAGCTAGACAGACCAATGGTCTGACTCAGTATATGGCAGTTTCCTATGTTCCTAATTCTTTTGAGATAATTCTGGAAGTTTCCTTGCCCCCATTGGGCACTACCACCCACCACACTCCGCTCTGGGTCATCCCTTTCCCCTTGATTTGAAGCGATACATTTGCTGGAATCCCCATTATTCCCTATGGGAAAATTCTTAAAGATGTGCAAACTTAAAAAAATTCACAAAAAATCAGCCCTTTGCCTAATTCCTTTGAAATTTGGGTGGTAGCTTCCACCCACCTCCACCCACTCTTTTTGCTCTGGGACCCTTTTTAAAAATCCAAATCGATTTGGATTTGGATTCGTAAAATTTGGCTACAAAACAAAACAAGACTGATTCAGATGCAGAAAATTTGGGTACAAAACAAAATGGTGGTGTTTCGATTCGGATACAAATCGAAACAAGAAAATTCCAAAATGCACACCCCTACTTGAATGCACAAAGGCTCTGTTTCAACATAATAAATGCACATTGGTCAGGGCAGAGCCTGCCAACTTGATGCTGCTGCTCTCCACCTCACACTTGTTCACTGTACCCATATAAAGCAGGGGATCTCAATTCTGGGTCTACAGATGACTCGGGAGAGGAGAGCTGGTCTTGTGGTAGCAAGCATGACTTGTCCCCTTAATTAAGCTGGGTCTACCCTGGTTGCATATGAATAGGAGACTTGATGTGTGAGCACTGTAAGTTATTCCCCTTAGGGGATAGAACTGCTCTGGGAACAGCAGAAGGTTTCAGGTTCCCTCCCTGGCATCTCCAAGATAGGGCTGAGAGAGATTCCTGCCTGCAACCTTGGAGAAGCTGCTGCCAATCAATGTAGACAATACTGTGAACCAATGGTCTGACTCAGTATCTGGCAGCTTCCTACGTTCCTATGACTACAACTTCCACTATCCTCTGCCACAACCACCATTGTGGCTGTGGATGATGGGAGTTGTAGTCCAACAGTATCTGGGGAGCCAACATTCAGAACCCCCGATATAGACTGTCTGCATGGGGCTTGTGCAAAACAAGATTTTAAAATCCACACTTTCCTAAGTTTAGTGACTCAAATGCCCAAACTGTGTACATAATAGTTTTTGGTATATCAGAAGCAGTTAATTGCTTTCCCCACAGAATTCCTCGGGGTCTGGATTCCTGGAAAAACTCAGAAACTTAGTAACATATTTACATGAGCAACAGCTACTTATACAGAAACAGCTCATGAGGCAACAATGAAAATAGTTCATGATAACAGATTGCATCATACTTTGTAAAAAGGTACTGCAGCTTCTTCAAATATTTAAGAGATTCATTATGCTTTCAAGGTGATTGTGTACGTATAAACTTTAAAATTGCTTTCATGAGCAATTGTGAGACCAAAACAGGATCAGTTTAGGAAAACATATTGCCTGGAGAAGATTTGGAGTCTCCTTCCGTGGAAACAATCAAGCAAAGGATGGGCTGGCATCTGTCAGGAAATGCTTTATGCGTCGGATGTCCTGCTTCAGGGCAGGGACGTGGACTAGATGATTCAGCGGGTCCCCTTCCAACCCTACAATTCCATGATTCTATAGGATTCCAGCCCAACACACCCTCAATATACCTGTTGTTAGTACTAATTTTCTTCACTTGTCATGCCATGAGCCTTCTACATCTTGTAAACAAGCACAACATTTAAAAGGTTTCCAACAGCAACACTAACCACAGGCTTTTAAATCTATGGAAACATGCCACTGATATAATTCTAGTTTGGGGGTTGGTTTTTTTAAAAAGTTATGACTATAGACAGTTCAAAATGCCATGTTCAGTACTCCAGTGAGCTTTGAACTTTCTTGCTTGGCCCTCGGCAAGCCACTATCTCTGAGTCAGCTCCTTCATAATCTGTAATATAATAATAGTGACAAATGAAATACTGAACATGACAGTGATAACACAATGGTAAAGTAAAGTGTGCCATCGAGTCAGTGTCGACTCCTGGTGACCACAGAGCCCTGTGGTTGTCTTTGGTCGAATACAGGAGGGGTTTAACATTGCCATCTCCTGTGCAGTATGAGATGATGCCACAATGGTAACACTTATTAATTCTACCAGACTAATGCTCTCTCTGTGTGTACACACACACACACACACACACACACACACACACAGAGTTTCAACTGGTGTATGCAAGCACACTGTCCTTTTTAGATAATGTGTAAAGAGGGATTAAGTTTATATGCGTGAGCGCTACACATATTTGGTTTAGGCCATAAGACTCCCAAGTTATAGGAATAGGGACAGGACTAATACGAACAGGTTGGTGGAAATATGATGGAAAGGAGATAATGTAGTCATTTTTGTATGCATGCCCTGTAAGCAGGGTAGAAATCCATGAATAGCTATTGAGAAATAATTTTTTTTAAAGGTAAGGAAGAAAAAGTGCCCTTGTGCTTTTATAATTCCTTAACTAATTTCCATGTTTTTGATCTACTTTAAAGGATGGGTATCATCCGAACCCCTGAGGTTGTTAACAGTAATTAAACTGAAATATGGTAGAAGAGAAGCAGATTCATTGACATGGCTCCAATTTTTAAAATTAAAAATAAAATAAAATCTGAATGACACATTGAAAATAGTTTGACCTCATTTGTTCTGCCAAGTCTTACAGGGCAATTCTATGGGTCTGCTGTGCTGGGTGGCCATTACTCCCGGTTGAATGCCAGGATTAACATATAATAATGGTTCTCCTTTATTCAAACAGCAGCAGACGCAGTAGTCCAATAATAGTTGTAGAAATAAAAACTAATGCAGCAACACTAACAGACATTCCCATAGTGCCCTAGAAAATTACACCACCACCACCACAATCAAGATGTTATGTACCAATGAAACCCTCATGGTCCCTGCACAAGTAAGGGGACCAATCAACACATGGAAAGAGTGGAATACCACTCTACAGTGTAACACACATGTTCTTGCACACACAGTTCACAAACATGATCAGAACAAGCCACAACAAGCCTCTAAGAGTCAGCCCTCAAATTTTGGAGCAGTCAGACTGTCTTCTGTTCCATCGGGGGGCGGAGGCATGTAGAGTCTCACCACTGGCTACCAGCAATGCCCTCTGCTCCATGGTGGGTGGAAGTGGGCAGTGAACTCCCCAACTTGCTTGCTCACTCCTCCTGGTTGCATCCATCTGGATCAGGCAGTAGGAATGTGCACGGAACTGGCTGGCCCGAACCAGACACGAACCAGAACAGGCCAGTTTGGTCTGACACCCCTTCGACCCCCCCCCCACAGTTTGGTGGGGGGGGGGTTCATGGACCTTTAATTTTTTTTACTTTACCCCCTTTGGGGTAGTTGTTGGAGGCGGCGGGGGGGGGGTCCGTGGAGGTTCCCTCTTCCCCCGCTGGCATCTCTTTCAGCCCAAACTGGCCCATTCGGCTGACTCTTCAGACCAAGGCACGCAGAGGCCAAATGTGCAGGTGCTGCAGCCTCCAAAGTGGCCATCGCACTGGAGAGGGAAGGCCTGAACGTGCTAAAGAACCAGCTGAATGGGCCAGTTTGGGCTGCAAGAGAGGCCGGCGGAGGGAGGGGGAACCTCCACAGACACACACCCCGCCGCCTCCAACAACTACCCAGAATATATATATATATATATATATATATATATATATATATATATGGGGAACCCATTCCTACCAGGCAGATAAAAGATGAACAGGACTAGCAGGAGGAGTGAGAAAGGAAGGTGGGGTAGGTTTCTCCTTTCTCCTCCTGATCACATCTGTCCAGGTTAAGAAGGTAATGGATGGACATGACCAGCACGTGCTTCCTTCTGATCACCTCTGTCTGGCTCAGGCAGGCAATGGAGAGATGCAGCCAGGAGCTGACGCCTGGTAATTGTTGAGTCCTGGCTGAGATAAAACAGCACCTTCTCTTGCGGTTATCATGTTTGCATGTAAAATGCAGAGCTTTCCCATGAAAGGGGTTCAAGATCTGCTGCGATACTAATAATTCTACTCAGGCAGAGTCTGGAATGCTGCATCCAGCACACATATATCATTGTATTTGGGAAGAAACAAGCCATTTTCAAGAGAGAAGTAAAAGTGTTACACGGATAAGGAAGAATG
Organism: Hemicordylus capensis; assembly: GCF_027244095.1. Taxonomy (NCBI): domain Eukaryota; kingdom Metazoa; phylum Chordata; class Lepidosauria; order Squamata; family Cordylidae; genus Hemicordylus; species Hemicordylus capensis. Next base: position 200,063,661 of record NC_069661.1, read on the forward strand.
GAAGCTACAATGGAAAGCTCGTGAGAGAGAAATGCTTGTTAATTCAGTGGGGAAGTCCAAGACAGCAGGAACTGTAGGGTTTGCTCCCATGCTGGGAAATGCAAATGTGGTCTCCTAAAGTGTGCTTTGGGGGAGTCCTGTGGTCAAAAATAACTGTGGATGGAAAAAGAGAGACAAACACAAGCAGAACATAGGCTTCCTGCTCTATCGACAAACACTAACTACACAGTCACAGGAACAGACGGGGGGGAAAGGCTCAGTATCCGGCTTCTGTAGCATCCCATACCATATACCCTTCTTCATGGCCATATAGATTCAGTCATGTAGCCCAAAACTGAAGGGGCCCTATGCAGAACCATATATTAGTGGAACAGCCCAAGGGAGGTAAGGAGCTATCATATCCCACCAAGGATGCACAACCTGAAGACAGGCCCACACTGTTAGTCACTACGTATATTAATTGTAAGTTGGTTTGCTACACAATTTCTTTCATCTAAAGTGAGTTATTAACTCCCAACTCATCAAACGGTACCATGCAACTGTAATATCTAAAACATCTGTTCTTTGTCAGCTCGTATTTCAGAAGATTAAGTCAATGAGGTCTATAACATCATATGGTCCTTTCAGGCAAATTGCATCATAATTCTTTAATTATAGCTAATCCTGCTAATACTGCACCAGGATGCTCTGAGCCCAGCTTCTGCTTGTCAGGAACAATTTAACATCATAAATGCCCCCCTCACAGTACAAAAATGGAGTTTATATAATAGTAAATGATTATCAAGGAGTTGCCTAATGACAAAGGCTTACATTAAGAAGAAAAAACCAATTCCCACTACCATTTGAAGAGAGATCCTGTTCTATATTTTAGGTTCAAAAACATAATGTGGTACAGCTATCCCAGGACTGTACCATTTCATAATGCAAGTGAGAAGAATGAATACTTTCCCATGTGAACACTCCCTAAGGCAATTCAGATCCTACACATGAAAGCTATTGCATCAGGGAGAGAGTCTTTGCTTAGCCTGCTCCCTTAGGTGCCAGATTTATACACACAGAAACAGGATTAAACTGAAGCAGAAACCATCAGATCAGTCACAGCTCTGGAAAATATGAAATCATAATAGAAACAAAGACTGTAGGTGTTATTCTGTCATTGCTGAGTAGCCACAGGAAGTCTAAACAACTCTGGAATTAGGAGGGCCGAGGACAGATCAGAAGCTGCAACTTTTAAGCAGTCTTCACCCTCAGTACTTCTTTTTAGACAACAGTGCACTAAACTACACCTTTAAAAAAAAAAGTCCAAAGACTTTTTTTTTTAAAGACAAGATCATTATTTTTTGCTCACTACAAGCATCAATATATGGATTTATCCAAAGGCCCTTAGGCAGAACTGTTCACACGAGAACTGCATTTCATTTGAAACTGCACAGGTCTTCAAGCTTCATGCTTATTGTATGGTAAAGCCTAAGGTTGTTAGCTATTGTTGTTGTCTTTTAAAGCCCTGTTGGGCACAGTAGGTAAAAACCACAAAAAAGGCTGAATGTGATGAAAGTGAAAATACACTCATACACTTATTGGACATCCACTTTACTGTCCATACTCAATGCTGCTGGTGCTGGCAAGTTGTAGAAGAAGAATTGACATGGCAAGTGAGTCTGACTCCCTTTAGATATCTCAAAGTAAAGAGGCAAGGAAGGAACAGCTCCCATAACCTAAGCATCCACTCCAGCTATCAAGATGCAGCATACCCTGCAGACCTCTGGGCTTGCTTGCCCAGTAATTAGAGATGCCAGCAAAGTGTGCCAGGCCTGTGCCTGGAAATAAGCTTCAGGGATACTAGCTTCAAAACAAAGGGTGAGTGTAATGAGACTCCAAATTCTTCTGCAGCCTGGATTAAATTCCAAGCTGGAGAAGAATTCCCAGTTTATGCACCACACTCTCCAGTGTCTTTAATTTATGGGGCCAGGGCAACAGCAGTGGCAATTTAGGCACAAGAAGAGAGCAGGGAGATCTTTCTTCTCTTTTATCTCTTTTGGTGTGCTGGTAATACAGCAAAACAAAAAGCCTCAGTGGCTGTTGGGAGATATAAGGGCTATTCTCACAATCATGATTAGGGTAGGAGACACATCCTACCCAAGTTTAAGAGTTGCGCATGCTCCCATTTTTTGTTCATCTGCATGTAAAAAGCAAGTTAAGAGGGGGAGGAAGTGATTGCCTGCTAAGCTTAGTCAGAGACTGCCAGCAGCTTGGTCAGACAGTTCCATCTTACCTAGGAGCTATACCCTGCTCTTTAACTAGGTAGGACAAAAAGTCCTCCAACCCAGCTCCTGCTTAAAATAATATCACTCCCACCCCCTCTACCTTGCTTTTTACTCAAAGACAATCAGAAAGAGGAGCATCTTCTACTTTAATTAGGACAATGTTAATCACCTTATTGTCTTTCAAAGGATTGACATATGCTACTGAGCTTGCCGCTCTCTATATGTGATAAATATTTGATTCAGGCCAATAATGAACTTCAGCAGTTGGAATGCTGAAAGCCCATAAGATCTGAAATGTCCTCAAATCCCATGTTCTTCGTAGCATCAAGATCATCTGTTTCAAGCCCATTCGCAAATGATCCAATAGTGCTTTACAGATAAAGTAGTTTCTTGTCTGATAGGAAATAGCATGGTCTGTTGGAACATTATGACGAAGAAGTAAAAAAGCACATATCCGTGTCAGGCTTTTGCACACAAGATACAGCACCAAATGTGAGACGAATTAAAAGCTTGAACAAATAGCCAGCATGAAAAGAGCACATTTTAACAAAGCATTGACCTTTGATGATGTGTGTTCCATTCTAGGTTTACTATCTGGGCAGCCTCTGCAGGAATGTGACATGTTTGCACTTTGAAATTTCAATATGACCTACCCAGGAAATGCAGCAGTGCTACCAAACCATACTGAACAAAGCGCACACACACACACACACACACAAAGACAGACAGAGTGGAGCAAAGAAGTTGGTCAAATCTACTGTTTCATCTTGATCCTGCAAAGAAATCAGTTTTGAACAGAACTTCCATGAATGCATCTTTAGGAGCGATAAAACAATTTGGCTTAAACACATTATGTATCTTCCTGAGAAAAAGCAGACTATAAATAATAGTTGTGAGGCTATAAACATTATTAAAATGATTGATTTAAGATAAGCAAGTCAAGAAACAAACGGGCAATACATTTATCACTGTGGACAGTGCAAAATTTCAAAGAAAGGGGAAGTTTGTATTTGAAAACTCTGGCCCCATTTTGAGTTGAATCTCCCTTTCAACTCCCCTTTCCCTTACAATCAGGAAGAAGGAATAACAGGTGACAGAGATTTCACTTCAGCATAGGAGTCTTTCCTTAACTGCAAATGATGTCATTTCCTGTTGGGAATTAAAGTGTTTCTTATTTTCTTTGAAAATGTGCAAAATGCTATATTGAGACTAGGGGTGTGCAGAACCAGTTCTATTGGAACCCAATTTGAACAGAACTGGCCTGGTTCGACCGGTTCAGGAGCAAACTAAACTGGACCACCCCAAAAAGGGGTGCCAGTCCGAGTACGAGCTGAACCGACCCTGGTTCTAATTAACGGATTTAGGAGCATGCTTATAAAGGGGAATCCTGTGAGGATTCCCCTTTACAAGCAAAGGGGTGAACACTGCCTATCTCTAAAATAAAAACCTGATAGGGGCAGGTGAGAGGGCACCTGTAGTCTGAGGGCACGGCAGCACTCCGGACCAGGCCCGGTGCTTAGAAGTAAAAAAAAAAAAAGCAGGGCAACCCTGCCTAACATCCTAATAGGGGCAGGTGAAAGGGCACCTGTAGCCTGAGGGCGCAGGGGAGACGGTGTGGCTTCTCTCCCACACCACCATCTCGAACTGTAACTGAACCACCAGAATAGGTTCATGCACACCCCTAATTTGGACCTGTTTTATAGCTGCTTCCCACACAAACTAATCTTATATAGATGTAACTAAGAGTTTATTAAGAAACTACTCAATTTTCTTCTCTTTTCCTTTCTGACTACACACCCACACTCTCTACTGGATCTGCCTTGGGACAAACTTCTAACCACCAAAACATAAAAGATACTGGATAGAACACCACATGATCCTCTGGGGGTTCCTTTCAGTGGAGAATAGAGTTGAGGAGCACATTTTAACCTCCATTGCAACAATGCTCCTAATTGTAGTACTTTATTTTCCATTTAGAATGAATCACAGTAATTCACTTATATGAGAGAAAGTAAAGGTACCTGCACAATGCCTTTACATTGGAATCCAAACCAGCTACCTTCCTATGGCAACCTCAGTTTCTTGCCGGGAGCAGTTATTTGCCAACATTTTCATCAACTGAAGCACTTTGGTTAATCTTAAAGAGTTTAGGCCAGGCTAGTTAAACAGCTCATCATGCAGGAAAACTGTACTATTCAAGATTGCAGGCATGTGGTGGGGTTGCATCATTCAATGTCTAATCAATTCCAATGACAGCCATTTTACCTTCTATATTTGCTCCTGCATTTGCCCAACCATTTCCAACTAGCCTAAGGATTGAGACTCGCCTCTCACACATTTAGACATTGGAAAGATTTCAGTTAATAGGAATAGCTTTATTATTTTCAATGCAAACTGGAAATGGCTCACTGTGCAATATTCAGCATAATTCCCTGAGATAAGAGGTTTGCTAAAACGAATGTTTAAGCCAAGAGTACAGTGATATATACATGTACTGTGATCTTCCCTATAATAATAGCTATTATTCTGTAAATCTACACTGCTTAGCCTAGTCACAGAATATGCATTCACTGCCCTGAGGGCAGTGATTTTTTTTTTTTTTTTTGGTAACCCATACCTGCAATTCAAATCCAACCACCTGTCAGACACAAAGTAATTCATTCTCACCCATGCAGAGGCACTGGCAATCATTCCAAATGTCTTATTGTGAAAGAGGCAAAATGCCAACAGATAACTCCAGTGCAGCATCAGTTCTCTCTTTCAATGTGAAATGGAGGGGGACTGTGCAGAAAATCTTCCATGTGAGAGCCATTTCCCACTGTGCTGACCTCTGAACAATACAGGAGGCACTCTTTTTGTGTGAGGGTTCCATTCTGGCCTATTGCTGCGAACAGGGAAACTGCGAAAACAGAAACCTTGAATTTATGGGGATTGGAGGGTTAGGTTCAAATCACATAAAAAGTGCACTCAAATCACATAAAAAGGCAGTCAGGGGAAGAAATAAGTATAGTAAAGATAAATATCACCTTGCTCTCCTGCAATGCCCACCAAACTTCTCCGATTTTTGGCTTTTGGGGTTTTGGGTTTTTTTTGGGGAAAAATCACAAAATGGCCACCAGAAATGACACCAGGAGTCATTTCCGGGAGGCATTGAGCCCCAAATGGCTGAAAATAGCCCCACTTTTAGCATGTCAACAAAGAAAGCAGTTATCTATAGCATGGATAGCTGAAAATGAAAAGGGCTATTTTTAGCCTGCAAACAGGGTCTCATTGACTCACCCGCGAATAACAGAAACCATGATAGGAGAACCCGCGAAAAACAAAGATCTCCTGTATTGCACTTTTCTCAGTGCTGGGAAGGCTCTTTTAAAAAAAGAGAAACAGAGCTTTTCTAAGAGTTCTAGGAGTAACGCTCTGGGAAGGGCTACCTTCCCAGCACCCTTTGCATACCTTCCAAGATGGTGCAGGGAATCAGAGGGCTCTGTTTCCCTTAAAGGATCTCCCTAACACGGGGCAAAGTGCAGCTCTGCACAATGATAATGGTCATCTCCATGTGGTGCCAGGGGGGCCATGCAGGTTATTCAGCTTTGGCCAAATCTTCATACTAGCCCAGTAAACAATCAGGAATCCACACTTAGGGTTGAACCACACAGGCCCCCTGCCTTACAGTTAAGAACAACCATGGTATGGACTTTAGCCGTAAGTGACTGAAAGGAAACTGGGGAAGGAAGAAGCACCTGATATAGGAGGAGGAGATGGCAGGTGAACTAGGAAGGAGGTCTGGAGAAACTGGGGCATGGGAGGATCCAAGAAAGGAGGAAGCAGGAAGTCAGAGATTTGACAGGAGAGAGAGGAAAGAAAACCAAGGGATAGAGTAAGCAGGGGCTTAGGAAAAAGCAAGTGAGGCAAAATAAGTTGGGAATATGAACATTTGGGGCTGCCACTGGCCTACCCTTTTAGCTACATGGACAGATTTCCATATGCCTCATCTTTTGGTGCAGTTCCACTAGTGATATAACTCAAGAATGTGTTTTCATTATAAGATCATGTTCATCATCTTTATGATAGGTTGCTGGGCGTTTGGCTATGACCTGCTGCAATTCAGCTTCATCAAAAAGTGCTCTGAATTGTTTACCCTGTAGGAAGAAAACAACAAAGAAACCAGTTTGCATGAATGCACCTGTTTGGTCTCCAGCCTCATTCCCCACCCCAGTCAAAACTGGCTGCTTTCCAGTCACCTCTGAATCAATTAATTATGTAGGAATGCCTTGTATCAAAGGTGAGGAAAGAAAATTGATAGCCTTGTGCATAATTTAACTTAAAAGTGACCTGATCACCCTTCCAACTGCAAATAGGTACTCTTTCCCTTGGAAAGCATTCTTTCCCTGGGAAATAGCCTGAAAGACTAGAGGGAAGTCTTGCTCACACCTCTGAGGCATTGGCATATGACCTATTGGGTTTAGAGCAGCATTCACACATCATGTTCAACACTCGTACAATGAGTGTACAGTGAACACAAGTACAGATTTCTACACAGGCAGACATTAAGGCCATTCACATGACCATTTTTTGTGCAGGGGTGAGGCTGTGAAACCTTACCTGCCCCCCCAGACGATCCAGTAAACATTGCTGGGAGCACAACTCCAGCCAGTGTGGTGTAGTGGTTAGAGTGCTGGACTAGGACCATGGAGACCCGAGTTCAAATCCCCATTCAGCCATGATACTTGCTCGGTGACTCTGGGCCAGTCACTTCTCTCTCAGCCTAACCTACTTCACAGGGTTATTGTGAGGAGAAACTTAAGTATGTAATACACCTCTCTGGGCTCCTTGGAGGAAGAGTAGGATATAAATGTAATAAAAAACAAACAAACAAACTGTGCTCCCAGATTATCTGTGTGGTCACACAGGCTGGAACGTAAGCCTGCGTGGTCACACACCCTTAACCCAAGCCTTAGTTAAGGCAGAACTCAGGCCCTTAACCCAAGCAAAAAGCAGTGGTTACAAGTGCGCAAAGGTGTGTCCCCATTTTCATCTGTGAAATTTTGCAGGGTATGGCCACAGGCTGTGCTAGGCAGCTGGTCTTCTAAGGGAGAAAACAAAAACAGCATTTCTATAATCCCATGTCGATGTTAGTAGGAGCTAGTGTGGGTACAATTCCTAAAGTACCTCACACATTTGCAAGAAAGAGCAGGAGCAGAAAGTACAGCTCATTTGTCAGACCAGAGATTGGAAGCACTTGGTTGCTTTTTAAAATATGTCAGCTATTAATGAATGCACATCCGACTCCTGATCAAGGGCCAAGGCAGAAATGCTTTCCAAATGTTATATGTATATAAAGTAGCAAGACATGAAAGCTGGTATTATACCAGCCAAAATAGTGAGAGTTGGAAGATGCAATCCAATGCAAACCAGGAAGGGAACATAAGTCTAGTTTGTACATGAAGGCAGATCATCCACACAATCAAAAACTGTGTTCTACCCAGGTTTGGAAGCTGAATGTGTTCCAAATTTTTGGTTGTGTGGAAGCAACTGTGGGATCTCCAGAGCCCAGAACGTGTCATCCTGGTCTCCAGAGCTCTGCGTTGCAGACATGCACAGTGCGGATGGAATGCGGCTTACTCTCCCAGCAACTTCATAGCATTGTCAGGGTGGGGAGGTGAGTTTGAACTTTCCCTCTGCCCATCCACTTCCCCACCTGTCAAATTGTGTGAACAACCTCTAGAAGAGAGGTTTCCCTCTTACCTTGATTCCACACAACCAAATAATGGGAGCACACACAGCTCCCAAACCCAGGACATAGTTTTTGATTGTGTGGATGACCTCATACTGTACTTAGCAACAATCCCAGAACTTAAGAAAAGAAGTCGAGTTTGTATCAAGGTAATATGAAGAACATGATTTTACACCACCTTATAAATGTACCAGTCACCATTAGCGTGGAAAAATGAAACATTTTCCATACAATAAATTCTGTTCTGAAAGGAACTGTTCAGAATGTCAGTCCATTAAAAAAAAAAAAAAAAAAAGGACAGAAAGAATGATAACTTACTTTAAAAAAAAAAAAAAAGTTATGAGATCTCCCTTTGACCACTATTCAAAACCTAATAACTTCAATAATAAAAATGATTGTGGAATGCACTGGGAGAACTCTGCCTCTAGACGTAATATAATAAAGCAGGTATTTTAATAATGCCTGTACAAACAATTACACATTGGTATATAGTACACAGAGAACATTCAGTAAAGCAAATTAAGGTGTAAAAGCAAAGGAGAGACCTGATTTTAAAAGCAGGAGCAATGTATGTTCTTCATTTATGCTTTTGTCAGAAAAATGTATCTCCAAATTAAGTGGTGGGAGACAGAAGAAAAACCTCCACATACCTATTCCGTCTGCTTTGACCCCAGAGAAATTTTTCTTTAGTAACTGAACAAGAAAGACCATTGTATGCTTGATTCCCAAATAAGTTGGCTGTACTTAAATGCCACCACCTAAAGTTGATCACCAAGTATTAGCTAAGATTTCATTAAAAATGTACACTAACAACATTAGCTAAAGCTAATGTAACAACATTAGCCAAGACTCTGAAGAGACATTTATGGCTGTGAGTTAACCACATTAAAATATAAACTTGTTTACATTACCTGAGATCAACAACACTCTAAAAGGGTTAAAGGATGGATTCCAGTGACACTATGAGGCTCTTCACATGATTCATGTGAAGAGCCTCTAGGGGGTTTGCTTAGCCTGCTCTCCCCACAGACGAGCAGACAGTCTGCTCTGGGAGGCCGCAGCAGCTGCCCACACAACTGCTGGCTCCGTCACGGAGCCGGCCAGGGCTGGGGAGTTTGGGGGCTAGGCAGCCCCTGGAAGCTACAGCACGCCCTGCGTGAGTGTGCAGGGCATGCTGGAGAGACCCCCGAGCTGGGAGGCTGCTTTTCAGCCTCCCGGTAGGGGGAGTTCACTCATGAGTAGCCACGGTGTGGAGCCGGGCCGCGGCTACTCATGATCATGGCTACTCATGATTTTTAAAACTGGGTTTGCAGAGCGCTTGCTCTGCAATAGGGTTGTGCATTTTGTTTGTTTTTTCTGTTTTGTTTTGGGCCCGAATCTGAAACACCCCCATTTTGTTCTTTGTTCGAAATCAGCCAATCCGAAACACCCCCATTTTGTTCTTTGTTTGAAATTGCAAAATCCGAATCCAAAATGTTTTGGATTCTAAAAAATGGCCCCGGGGCAAAACTAGTGGGTGGGGGTGGTAGTACTCAATGGGTGGAAACTACCACCCAAATTTCAGAGGAATTGAGCAAAGGGCTGATTTGGGGTGAATATTTGAAGTTTAAGGTTTTTCCCATAGGGAATAATGGAGGTTTCAGCAAAAGTATAGCTTCATGTCAGGGGGAAAGGGGGTGGCCCAGAGCAGAGTAGGGTGGGTGGTAGTGCCCAGTGGGGGCAAGGAAGCTGCCAGAATTATTTCAAAGGAATTGGGCAGAGGGCTGATTTTTAAAGATTTAATGCGTCTTTAAAGTTTTTTCTCATAGGGAATAATGGAGATTTCAGCAGCCCCATAACTACACTTGGGGGGGCACCAGGGTGGCCCAGAGCAAATGGTGGTGTAGAGCACATAGGGTGCCAACCACCTCCATGGGTTGCTAACCCATGGGGTACTGGTTTTTAGATGTTTTGAGTGTAGATTCTCTGATAGCATATGAGAGTGGGTTCATTGTTTGTTGTAGAAAACCTCATATGCTACCAGAGAATCTACACTCAGAACACCTCAGAAACAACAGAACCCAGCACTCCATGGGTTAGCAAACCATGTGGGTGGTTGGCACCCTATGTGCACCACACCACCGCTCGCTCCCGGCCACCCCAGTGCCCGCCAGGTGGAGTTATGGGTCTGCAGAAACCTCCATTATTCCCTATGGGGGAAAACCTTAAAGATGTGTAAACTTCAACAATTCCTAAGAAATCAGCCCTTTGCCCTATTCCTTTGGAATCTGGGTTGTGACAAGCACCCCTTGAGGCATTGCCACCCAACCCATTGTTTTGCCTCTCAGGCCCCCTTTCTGCCCCGAATCTGCCCCAAAGACATGTCAACTTCAGAGATTCTTTAAAAATCAGCCCTTTCCCCAATTCCTTTGGAATCTGGGTGGCAGTAGAATCTGGGAGGCAGCAGGATCTTTGGAATCTGGGTGGCACTACCACCTGACCCACTCTTCTGCCCCCAAAGCCCCCTTTATGCCCTGAATCCACCCCAAATAACATCAACATCACACAACAACAGCAGAGCTTTGCAAATAACCTGGCAGATTTCCAAAGGTCATGCACATGCACATCCCCCTCCAGAAATGCAATTAATCTGCACACAACAGTGTGAAACAACAACAATGAAATGCACACTGCCCCACTGGCCAATAAGGGTAAATTTTACCCTCAAATTTCCTTAAAAGGAATAAGGAGGCAATTGCCAGCAGATCAGCCCATGCTTTCGCTGGCCAATCTGCAGGCTGGAAGGGCTGGAAATTCGAACAGATGTCAAAACTCAAAATGGAGGCCGAAGGAGAAAGACTTTTCGCGATTGCAAAATGGAGTTCCAAAACACCCAAAACAACAAAATGTTTTTTATACAAAACAGGGATGTTTTGTTTCGGCTACAAATTTTTCTGTTTTGAGCGTTGGGTGTTTTGTTTTGGCTACAAACCAGCCGAAATGGCCTGTTTTGTGCACAAAACATTTTGTATCCAAAACAAAACACACATCTCTACTCTGCAAACCTGGTTTAAGGGGCGGGCTACAAGCGGGCTAGCCGCTTGTAAGCCACCGGGACCACCTGCAAGCCCAGTGGTTTACACAAGCAGCAAAAATCGGGCTAGGCTCTCCTAGCCCAATTTTTGCTGCTCGTGGGAATAGCCCCTATGTTAACTTTTATCACCTCATACTAAATATGAGTATAGTGGAAGTGGTTGGGAGAACATTTCACTACAGGATCACATCCCAGTTTACCAAATATCACAACATTTTTGAAGCTTTTGTGGGGATATGCATGTCTGATCTTAGCAAACGAATGTGAAAACTTGCTTCAGCTTGCTCACATTCAATAACTTTAAAAGCCTTAAAAAGTAGTTATGTGAATTAGTTGCAAATTCACATAAAGTATGAGAAACAGCAGCACACAGAGACAAAATTCACAAACAAAAACTGCATTCTATCTGAGTTGGGGAGCTGTGTGTGCTCCCAATTTTTGGTTGTGTGGGAGCAAAGTAGGAAGAAAACTCCTACCTTGCTTCCACACAATCACTTCTACCCAGGTTTTCCTCTTACCTTGCTTCCATAGAACCAAAAATTGGGAGCACACACAGCTCCCAAACCTGGGTAGAACACGGTTTTTGATAGTGTGAATGATCCCAGAGTATGGTAGTTATTTTAGTTTAATCAGTCTAAAGTAAATATAAGGATTTGTGGAAATGCACATTTAAGCATACTTGTTTTTAAAGTGTACTTTTAAAATGCACATTTAAGCACATTTGTTCTTAAAAATGCACACTAAAGCATTTCTGTTCTTGCCTAGTCAGCTACACTGCTAACTTCCTATATTGGGAAACAGCACCATCATTTTCAAAAATTGAACAAATTTCTAATTTGTTCAAAATAGCTTCGAATGAGGGAGTTTCCAATAGTAAGAAGTTCATTTTCCAAGAATGTGAAGAGAGCTACAGATATTTTTAAACAAAACAGCAGGACTGAAACTTGTGTCAGGTCTGACATGTCAAACCCAACATGCCCTTAGTCAGGAGTTATTGGAGGAAGTTCTACACCACAGCAAGGAGCTTCTGACACTTGGAACTGTGGGACCCCGCCTGCTGCTGTTCCGGATCTGTGTTGGAAATCCAACATGTATGTCAGACTCCGCCCCTATCACTTCCCTGCTTTGTCCTTTTCTCCCTTCCCGCCTTTTTCTTTGACTGTGGAGGAAGGTGACACATTATATTGCTCTTCTTCACTCAAGAGAAAGCACAAGGGAGGAGAGCTGGTCTTGTGGTAGCAAGCATGAATTGCCCCCCTTGCTAAGCAGGGTCTGTCCTAGTTTGCATTTGAATGGGAAACTACATGTGAGCACTGTGAGGTATTCCCCTTAGGGGAGAAGATCACTCTGGGAAGAGCAGCTGCATGCTTGCACGCAGAAGGTTCCAAGTTCCCTCCCTGGCATCTCCAGATAGGGCTGAGAGAGACCTCAGAGAAGCTGCTGCCAGTCTAGCTCAATACTGAGTGAGATGAACCAATGGTTGGCATATTGCAGCTTCCTACATTCACATTGCATACACAGGAAGTTGTGTTGTGGGTACTTCAGGGATTTGTAGTGTACTTCTTGGAATTGTATTTTTTGTGGGGGACAGCTATGGCTGTAATTGAAATGCCACTTCCTGCCACTGCACCTGTGAGATGGGGCAGGGTTGTGCTCCCATCACCTGAAGCAGGCACAGGGGATGCCATCTTTGTTCCCCCTACACATTGCACCAGATTGGCACTAGGCATGGCCTTTTTTCACCTACTTCTCACCGAGTCCTTTTGAGTAATTTGGGTTTGGTCATGGGTCTACACTCTAGGTAACCGGTCACTTGGCAGGAGAGTGTGAGTGTGGGGTAGGCAGATTGACTAACGGTGTTTGGCTAGAGGGCCATTTGGGTGGGGCCAAGGGACAGCCCTAGAGGGTTTTTGCAGCCCAGGGGGTTGGGAATGGCCCCCACTTGGCGGTGGCTCAACACACCAACTTAGAGTTTGGGCAGCTTGGGTTGGGGGTGGGTCGAGCCACCACCACCCTCAGGGGGGGAAAGCCTCATGGTGAGAGGTGGTCAGGACATGGCACCTGACCAAATCAGTACCTGGCCCTTTGCCCTGGTGTGGGATGTCCATCCCTAAAAGGCGGTCCCACACGGGAGGAGTACTCGCACTCTGGTTAGTTAGGTACCTCATTGCAAGTCATATGCATTGTATTTTAATAAAATGGCCCTATTTTACTCCAACTAAGCATGTCCTGTCTTCATTGGGATCTGGGGGTGCAATGTTTCACTACACTGTGAACAGTCAGACATTGCCCAACATCCTGACAAAAGTGGGGAAGAAGTTTCTTTACATTGAACAGGTTTCTAGATTGGGTCCTAAACTAGGAATCCTGGAAACTAAATCCTTACCTGCAATCATGTGTAATTCCTTTTGCACTTAGGGAATCATTACACATGGGGAGACAGCTTATTTATAGCCGTTTAAGTATTCCAGCACTTGAACATTTGGTCTAACCAATTATTACTCTGAAGCTACCAGGCTTGGACCTGCTTGACTACAGTCTGACGCCACAATCCTGTCTGATCACTAAGTGCCTTACTGAAAGAGCTCTGTTGCACGAAGGGTACAATCTATTGTCCTGGCATGAAACCCTTACTCTCAGTTAGCTACTGTTGCTCATGGGATTGGTGACTGGGGTTACAAAAAACTTCCAGCACTTTAAAAGAAGCACACCCTGGGTAATACTTAAGGTACTTTTGTTTGTTTGTTTTTGCTCTGGCCTGTTTGACACCTTTTTCTTCCTGGATCACATTACTTACAAACATTCAGTCACTTCAGATTCCTTTCCTTGTGCCTGTCATTGCCCAGTACTTCCTGTGTGAATATCAGATGCATTCTAGAAGTCCTCTACTCCATGAAAGGGATGAGTTCCATTTCCACTCCTTTGGTGAAAGTCTTCTATCAATCCTCCTTTTTTGGAAAATGGAAACGCAAACAAAATCCTCTTCCTTGGCCAGGAAGCTTCCCCCGCCCCCCACCCATGCATGTAGGAAATCCTTAATGAATAATTACCATAAACACAGGGAAATATAGGTGTGAAGAACAATGAAAATTAATGTTTATACATTTATGATTACAATGTTTAAAGATTACAATGTTTAAGACAATGTTTGAAAAATACTTGATGGGATATATCTTATTATTCCTCTGCTCAAGGAACTTTTGTCTCCTATGATCACTGCCTTATGAGTAAATAACAATCTTCTGAATTCATTTATCCTCAAAACAACTGACTGAAGCAGAGAACAACCACCTTTCAAACACTACCCCATCTTTAAAAGCTACAACAGATTGTCATGAAAGTTTCCCAAGTTCTTGGTTCACTGCCTTAGCACACAACCACAAGTGAAAAACAGTGCAATAATATATTCCACATAGTATACAGTTTTTGGAATGTGTCTATTATATGGATTCCATCATTTATGCTGGTCCTATAGTTATCTGCCATACAAAACACTAATGGATCAAATTCATAGATGCTCATAGGTGTTTCTCAGACTATGGGAAACTCCTATATCGGGCAACAGAGATATAGGAAGGTGCTGAAAGGCATCATCTCATACTGCACAGGAGGAGGCAATGGTAAACCACTCCTGTATTCTACCAAGAAAACCACATGGCTTTGTGATCGCCAGGAGTCAACACCAACTTGACAGCACAACCTTTCCTTTCAATAGATGTTAGTCTCCAGTTGTTGGATTTACTAACGAATTCTATATATGTTTAGAAGGAAGTCCAACAGCACCTACTCCCAGGTAAGTATGCACAGGATTTGAGTATAAGCCTTTGTAACATCTTAGGGACTAACTTATTTTCAAGAGCCTGAGATTTCATAGACTATGGTCCTCCATTCTATCAGACATTATAGAGAATGGATTAGGAGCATAGATAAGGACAATGATTTGAATCTGATAATCTGCCACTGTGAATCTTCATCTTGATGTCTCTCAATTTCCTCCATTATTTCTTTTATAGTAATGAAAAAGGAATCCACACAGTTACATATTTGTATCATTTCTTGTTCCATTGCTCCAAATCATGGGGAAAATTTCTCACTACACACAGTGAGGTCATCTACATCCACAAAAACTGTGTTCTACCCAGGTTTGGGAGCTGTGTGTGCTCCCAATTTTTGATTGTATGAAAGCAAAGTAGGAGGGAAATCTAGGTAGCATTTCCTCCTACCTTGCTTCCACACAATCACTTCTACCCAGGTTTTCCTCCTACCTTGCTTCTACACAAACGAGAACTGGGAGCACACACAGCTCCCAAATCCGGGTAGAACATGTTTTTTGATTGTGTAAATAACCTCAGTGTCTCCTCAGATTAACACTGCACTCATAGGCAGTGTGGGGGTAGGATATAGAATGTGTCACTGTGGGAGTGGCTTGCTGGTGTGGTGTGCTCTTGTGACACTATACCTGGGTACAACAACCTCACCGACCATAGCATCTGAACAGGACTTTATGAGAGATTCATGCAAGCATTAAAGCACCAATATAAAGCTGGAAGAATTTGCTCTGCAAACACATCCAAGTTTCTTCTGAACTTTATCAACAAAGAAGGCAGATACTAAGACCTTTTCCCCTCAAGGAATTCAGCCTTAATGAACTACTCTTCCATGAGATTTCTTCCTGACTGATTAAACTATTTTAGAGTCACCATTCTAGCACTACAAAAGCCTAAAACATGAGAAGCATTGTGAGGTTTTAGATAAAACATCTAAAATATACCTGAGGATAATCTGAAGATCCAGAAATGGAGTCACACCCAATACTACACATAGCAGCAAACATTATGCAGCCCAGTCCAGAGTTGTGTGGTTATCCAATAAAAAGCTCTTGGCAATATACAGACTTCTCTATTCAATAAAACAAGAAGAGGAGAGTCATATCTAAGCATTAAGTTGCCCCACCATGATGCTGGGCCTCAACCAATTTTGTTACAGGCAAGAGGAATGTCTGCAGTAGCTGTTCATTGTGCAGTGACTGTTTGAGACATATTCTGTACTTATAATGTGTGACAATTAACATAAATACGGTGAAGCATTGGGTTAACAACTGAGAAAGTTTGGCACTGCACTAAATTATGTGGAGAGGAAGCACATGTTGTGTTTTCTATTGTCTCAATTCCTGTGTAATTTGTGAAGGAGGAACTCACATTCCTTGCCCTCTTTATGAGATCTATCCCTAACAATCTAAAACACATGCATGAAAGAGATTGCACAACTTTACCTCGTATATTGTAGAACACAAGTTACCTGCAATCCCTCTCCTTCCCCTCACTTTTATTTAATACAGAAAGCTGTCTCAGTTAAACTTTCAGGTGAATCAGTCTCACCTTCTTTTGGGACCCTCTGAATCTCATCTGTCCTTCTATTGTAAATGTTAAATGTAAATTAAATGTTAATTTCTGAGTATAATGTAAAAGAGATTCTAGAAGCACCTCAAATTACTCTGTTCTTGTTCCAAGTTTCTCAGCAGCTGCAAAACTAAGTAATCTTAATTTACTAATATATATGCTTTACCATAAATAATTATCCAAGATGCATTCTCGCAGCCCAAGCTATTATTTATGAGTAAATGTTTTATTAGCTTCTATTTAACCTAACTCTAGCTGTTTCTCTGGATTATGTAGTATTAAACCCAAGTCCATTAGTCATGTAATTTACTCCAGTGGAATGCAATTGCTGCTTACTTTCCTAAAGTAGGAGATAATTAACTCTTAAGGGAAAAGATATTTTGCCACAGACAACTCTTTTTGAAAGTTAAGTACCCAGAAAGAACTGGAAAATGCTTGTTGATTGATCTTATGACTTCTTACTCTGAAGTAAATCCTACTGAGATCGAACTACAGGTTAGGAGGAATGCATGCTTAGAACCAGCCCCATATCTGCCCAATTTATTAAATTAAAAGACAACATGCAAAATCACCACAACCAAGAGTTTCCCCGCTCCTCCAGGAAGCAGCAGTCAATAAACCTGAGTGGGGATGGGGACACTTTGGGAATGATTTCCAGAATGGTAGCCATGTTAAAGAGGCTTCACACAGGTACATAAGGAGCTACCTTCTACCGAGTCAGACCACTGGTCCATCTAGCTCAGTATTATTATTATTAATAATAATAATAACAATAATAATATTTTACGTTTATATCCTGCTCTTCCTCCAAGGAGCCCACAGCAGTGTATTATATACTTGAGTTTCTCTTTCACAACAACCCTGTGAAGTAGGCTAGGCTGAGAGAGAAGTGACTGGCCCAGAGTTACCCAGCTAGTATCATGGCTGAATGGGGATTTGAACTCGGGTCTCCCCGGTCCTAGTCCAGCACTCTAACCACTATACCACGCTGGCTCTCAGTATTGTCTACACTGACTGGCAGCAGCTTCTCCAAGGCTGCAGGCAGGACTCGCTCTCAGCCCTCTCTTGGAGCTTCTCCAAGGCTGCAGGCAGGACTCTCTCTCTGCCCTCTCTTGGAGTTGCCAGGGAGGGAACTTGGAACCTTCTACATACAAGCAAGCAGGTGCTCTTCCCAGAGCAGTGCCATCCCCTAGGGGGAATACCTTACAGCAGGGAGTCTCAATGTTGGTTCCCCAGATGTTAATGGACTTCATCTCCCATAATCCCCAACCAAAGGCCACTGGGACTGGCAATTACAGGAGTTGAAGTCCAATAACATCTGGGGACCAAACGTTGAGAATCCCTGCCTTACAGCACTCACTTGTAAAGGCTCTCCACACAAGTGGTGTGGAGAGCCCAAGAGGGTTCTGTGGGGAGAGCGAGCTTGACCCACTCTCCCCACAGATGAGCAGGGAGTTCACCCTGGGCAGCTGGATGGGCAGTCAAACCAGCGGATGGGCAGTCACATGATTGATCAATCACACATCTTTTCAAGGTCACACTTTACTGTATAAAGAGATGAATTGCCCATTTTGCTTCCCCCTGAGCCCAAAACTTCTGAGTGGGTGAGGCTAGTGATTCCCCAAAGGGATCGCCATTACTAGGTACTAGGGATGTGCACGAACCTGGGGCCTCCAAACCGGTTCAAACGACCGGCTGTTCGGCTGGTTTGAAAGGGGGGCGCTCGTGCGCACATTGAGGGGGGGAGAGAGAGCATGATGTGTGCGCACACATGCCTGGTACTTCCTTTTACTTCCAGCCAAAGGACACGGGACAGCAGGGAGGTACTCTGCCACCTCGGACACTTTTAAAATGGAACGCCGGTGGGGGGGAAATAGTTTGACATAGGCAAACTCACAGAAAAAGCTCATCAGTGGAGATTTAAAAAATGCTCTTGGCCTAATATCAACCAACTAATCCCAGGCTGCAAACCTAGTGGGTGCAGAGTGAAGAAGCGAAGAGTCCAAGTGGAGGGAAGGGGTGGAAGCTTATAAAAATTGCAACTCCAGACTCCGCTACTTGATCAAGCAAGGCCAGATATCCCGTGCAATGACACACAGGCTGTTTTCTGCCTTCACTGAGGCTGGATGGAACTCTGTCCCCGCCCCCGATACTATGCTGGGCACCAAAGAAAGGAACAGCACTATATATGTACAGATTATATGTGTGTAGGCATCTTCACACATTATCCTGAATATTCGCAGGGGCAGTGGTTATGAGCAAGTGTGATCCCACTCCCATATGAAGATGAAGATGAATATTGTATATACCGTTTTCCAACAAAAGTTCCCAAAGTGGTTTACATAGATATAAATTAATAAATAAAATTGGCTGCCTGTCCCCAAAGGGCACACAGTCTAAAAAAAGAAACATAAGATAGATCCCAGCAACAGCCACTGGAGGGATGCTGTGCTGGAGATGGATAGGGCCAGTTGCTCTTGCCCTGCTGAACAAAGAGAAGCACCACTTTTAAAAGGTGCCTTTTTGCTCTGTTAGCAGGGGATGTATATGCGTGCAAAGACCTCTTAAATCCATTTCAGCAAACGTAACAAAGTCTTGTGGCACCTTCGAGACTAATTTATTTATTGTGAAATGAGCTCTTGTGGACTGCAGTCCACTTCATTTGATGTATGAAGTATGTATCCTTGGGTGGCACATGTATATGTACGAGTCATGCTATGCATTCCTAGTAACACGTAATTGGTGCCTCTATTCAATGGGGCTTAAGTATATGTGCACAGGGATTGAAAGTGAGTGCACAGATAAACAGACTATACTACTTTATATCCGTATTTATATCTTCTATTAAAGTCATGAAAGATGTGCCTTGTTCAAAGAGTTTAATCAAGGTTTCCCTCCCTATAATGATTGGGATCGGAGCTTGTTCCAGAGATGTCCTGCCCACACATGGCACTAGAATACAATCTATTTTGCTCTTGCATGTGTGCACCAAGGGGTCTGTATGAGTGAAAGTTTTCCCAACTGATCCTTCTTTAAAGTACAGATTGTGTAGAGGCTGTCACTGCTGGTCCATTCTATGCTTCAAAGTCTCCTTATACATTCATTACCAAAAACAGGCACACTAAGTGCTCGTGTACACACAGTGTTCTGTACCTTGGCTGAACCATTTATTGCCTCTAATTATGTGCAAACCCATCTCTAAAGTAAAGCAATAGCTAGAGGTAATCGTTCCAAGGCATAATCTGAAGATGCACCATGTAGCAACTTTGCTGAAGCTGATCAGGTTTGTCTGGCCAATGGCTGGATAGGAGACTGTCTGGGAAAACCAAATATACATTCCACTATTGGGGGGGGGGGCATAAATAGTATCATGTTTAAGTAACTGTTTCTATAAAATAACAGATTTAATTTTAGTATGAAATAAGGAACTCTTTCAGGGTAAACGGATTCGTACTGGAATAAGTGCTCCAAAAGAAACAAGTCCTTTGTGTGTGTGTGTCTCAGAGATGCTGCTAGGCAGCTCAATTTAGTCTCTTGTCTTCTACAAATTATGTTCTATTGAGATTAGTGGAGCTCACTCCCAGTGCATAGGATTGCAGCCTTAAATTCACTTCCATGCATATTGTAAAACCCAAATTATTCATTACATGAATATATAAGTAATAGCTACTTCTAATGAAAGCAATTTGGGATTTAGTAGTAGTAGGAAGATGTGGGTGCTTAACACTTTCCCCTGCCAAATCAACACCCATGTGGTTTATCCCCACTGCATGGGATTTAAAATGTTAGTTAACTTTTTTCTATTCTAAAATGGCCATTTGGTTACCATTATTTGTATCTGCATGCAGATACATGCAGTGTAAGCCTAAACTGAGCAATGCAGAAGAGTGCACCCTCCTCCAGTGCAGACAACCATGCTAACCATGCAACCAACTGGAACACCATTGCACTTGTTCCTGTCTTGGGGACTGGGGTATCTTTTATCATCTGACATTTCACACGTGAAAGGGAAGTCATACATTTCTTTAATCTGGTTTTCAGTGGAATTCTTTTTCCACATGTGGCCGAAAAGCTTTCGCAAATGTAGAACATTCATTTTTGCTGATAGTCTGAATTAATTTTACTACAAAGTTGGGCTTTGTTTGTGTGTTCTGAGTGTCACATTAAGATGATTTTCTAGTGCTACCCTGCCCCCACAGTAAGAAGACAGGAACCTCTTCTGTGGCCAAATACCCTCAACAGATTAATCCCTGAAACCCATCCAAATTTCAGCATGCCATAAGAGGAGTCAGAGGGACAGATGAGCAGCAGTGCCTTCAAAGTATGGAAGACATTCAGGAAGACAAACCCAATGAGCCAAGTAAATTGGTCATGCCATATATTGCTTAAAAAGGGGGGCAAAAAGCTGGATATCAGCCAGTCGTATCTGACGGTGAATCGGCATGGAGCACATTGGTTTTGACTGATTGATTGATTTCTATACTGCCCATCCAAAAATGGCTCAGGGCGATGGTTTTGGGCCATCGGCCGCAAATAAAGTATCTACGCTGGAGGAGTCAACTCAGTGTTTGGCAAGACTGCAACTCATGCACTATCTCAGACTAACAAGCCTTCCACAACTGGACCAAGTGAGAATGCGGAGGTGTCCACCCAATACTCATTTGTTATAGGAAGAAGGAACCCAGTTTGTAATGATATGAATCAGCTATACTCTCCTGTGGTTTTTTGTGTCTACAGGTTCCAAGTAGTATAGCCCTATAGATCCCTTATTTCTACTGAAGTTTTAAAAGGAAGACAAACTATGGAGGGAAGGAGTAGTAAGGAAGAGAGCTGGTCTTGTGGTAGCAAGCATGACATCCCCTTAGCTAAGCAGGGGCCGACCTGGTTGCATATGAATGGGAGAATAGAAGTGTGTGCATTGTAAGATATTCCCTTAGGGGATGGAGCCGCTCTGGGAAGAGCATCTAGGTTCCAAGTTTCTTCCCTGGCATCTCCAAGATAGGGCTGAGAGAGATTCCTGCCTGCAACCTTGGTGAACCTCGCTGCCAGTTTGTGTAGACAATACTGAGCAAGATGGACCTATGGTCTGACTCAGTACATGGCAGCTTCCTATGTTCCTAGTGGCCTAGAACATCTCCCCAGGGCCAGCAGGTACTAAAAGGCTGTGTGATATAGGGACTCCTAGAAGGTGATCTGGTAGAGGCTAGATTGTCAGATGAGGGGAATAGAGACAATCCTTACTCAGCCATGAAGATCACTGAGTGACTTTGGGTCAGTTCTTCTCTCTCACCCTAGCCTACCTTACAGGGTCATTGTGAAGATAAGAGGACCAGGGTGTGCACATTACCTTGAGCCCCTTGGAGGAAGGAAAGAATAAAAACATAACAAATACAGTAGCAAAGGCTGTTGCTTTCATGCCTGTTTCTAAGTTTCCCAGAAGCACCTGGTCACTGCTGGGAACAGAATAGTATCGATAGAGCTTATGTTGCTACCATCTTATGTTGCTACCATCAACTTAAACTAATCCTCACATATTTACTCAAAAGCAAGTCCTACTGACTGGGCTTAAAACTAATGCCTTAACTGAGTAAGCAGGCTTAAAACTAAATGCCTGAACTTCTCTGAAGTCAGTCAAATGAAATGGACCTGTATACAGGCATGCCAGGGTAAGAGGAGTTGCAGATCATAATTAAAATATCGATGATGCTCACTAATATACCCCAGAGGGGCCTTTGGATAGTTGTAGAATACTTCAAAGGTGTTTCTTAGGCATCTCTCGGAATGGCTATTTGAAACTATGAAGCAGTTTATTAACTGAGATTTAAAGACAATGGGTCACACAATACAGCTATTGATTACGAATTAGCATGTTTGAGCACTTGCATGCACCAAAGCATATGAATTATCAGGCCCTGTTTAGATGCCAGTTGCAAAGCTATGAAGAGAAAGCAACAATTCCCATTCCCAGCCCACTCTTCTGTACCAAGTAAACGTTTGCCCAAAGAGAACCTCTTTAAAGAATGATTTGAGTTAGGCTGGCAATGACAGCCACAACTCCAGAGAAAGCACAAGGACATTATGTATATCTCATCAGTTCAAATTTACAATAGCCATTTCTCTTGGCAGCCCTTGTATTATCAGACACACAAATCTCCACCAGGAGCGAACTATATACACAATTGCCCCTTTGCACAGAATAAGGCCGTGTAATGAAGGGTGCCTTTGTCTGCCTTCCAGTTTCTGCCCTTTGTTATTGTGCCAGGACTTGCTCTCCACCACTTAAGTTACTCCATTTACACCAGTAAGAACAAGTCAAACCCATAGCAGATTTTGGGATTAACACCCATTTTCTGGGAAGACAAGGGGTACAGCCTTTGCCCCATGTTTCAAACCACATCTGTAACCACAACAGAAGTCATTAAAATACAAAGGGTTGGTGTGTGTGTTTTGCAAGTTAATGGAGAAGAAATGTTTCCAAGTATAGGCCTTGGAGCATACTGTACTCCTCACTGAACTCTCTTCCCTCATTCCTGAAGTGCTTTAGATTAGCTTCTAAAACAGCTATAATTGTCAAGATTAAAAAGAAAGAAAGCCGTCATGAAGAATTGTTTGGTCGCCAGCTGTTTGGTCTTCAGCTATGTTCTCAAACGTGCATTCTCTTCAGTAGAATCTCACATTAGTGAAAACCACTGATTCTTATTTTTTGTTTGGGCCTTGGTTGCAGGTTATTTCCTTTATCATTTAGGGCTGTGTACACCATTCTTAAAATGTCAAGGCACACAATTGCAATGGGAAGAATGCAACTAACAGAAAAGAAACGTAGCATTCACTTTGGAAAATTACAAAGCACAATGTAGTTTAAAAGAGTCCAACAGCTGAACAGAACTCAAACTAGAATCACAGACATCAGGAAGACACAAAGTCCTGTAACAAAAGAGACCTCCTAAAGTCACTTTAGCCACCCGTATCAAATTCAAGAGCCTTGTTGAGTCACTGTAATTTTCAAAGAGACTAAAAATATCATGTTTCCTCCAAGGAAACTTACCCTTAAGATGTAAAGCCACACTAGCAGTTAAAAATAATTACACAATTCCGGTGCATGCAATTTTTTCCTCACAATATTGGCAAAAGACATGTAGAAGCAAGCATGATTATTGAGGGAAAGTGGATAGGAGTCCCTAGAAAACTTGAGCTATTGCCCTTGGTAGCAACAGACCAGAACATTCAGTATTATACTGTACACCTTTACCCGGCATCCAGTTTAAAAAAGTGGCACCAGGAATTTAGAGCATGAATAAGAATAGTAGACCTCAACTTTTGCCCACAGCAGGGGTGTAGCTGTAATTGAGTGGATGGGTTCAAAGAACCCGGGGCCCCAGCTCCCGAGGGCCCCCACAGCTACATCCCTCCCTATTTTCTTCATTATCTCCCTCACTTCAAGGGGCCACCAGGAAGAACGGTGAACACGGGCCCCCTCTTCCCTAGGTACACCCCTGGCCCACAGCATATACAGTCTTGCAAAATGCACACACACAAGCCCCAAAGAGCGCACACATCGTTTTAGTATTGCAAACTTACAGCAGAACTGGAGTACAGCCTATTGAGAAGACAGGTTAGTTTCCCCGAGAGGTTCCAGAAACCGTCACATAAGCTTCAGAGAACGTTTAGCTGAGAAAAGGGCAGATCCACCAAGCCCAGTGTCTGCAAATCAGTTCAGTTTGGTCAAAACCCTTTCAATTAAAGAGTCCCCGCTGTTCATACCGAGACTGCCCCTGAGCACAGCAACTTTTATTTTTCTTTTCAGATAAGGGGCGCTGTGCAGTGTTTTATTACTTCCCACTCCTATCCATGATGCCACCACTCCTATCCATGATGCCACCCACACTGGAATTTCAGTCTCTCTCTTACATTAAACGTCCAGTAAGAGTTAACGTCACCATCCTATAGAATCTGTGTACTTTGCGGGGGGGGGGGGAGGAGAAAAAAGTTTTCTTCCTATTCAAAAGTAATGCCCGAAAAAATAGCTTTAGAGACACATAAGAAGAAAAGGTAAGAAGAGAAAGGGAGAAACGACCCCCCCTCCCTCCCCTCATCACTTTATAGGCATCTTTTGAAAGAGTTACACTTTGTGTGTACTGATGATCAATAATGCATTAAGCATTTCCAAGCGCTGGGAGAAAGTTGTGAGGCGTCTGCCCTGCTCTTCAGCAGCTTTGTAAATCAAACAGGTTGTAGTCTGGAGGAAGAGAGAGAGAGAGGTCCGAAATTCCCCCTTACCTATTTTTGTGGCGGGTCTTTAAGAGATTCCTTCCAAACGGAGCCATGCTAAGTCCCAAAGGCAGAAGGGCAACATCAATCGTCCCGAGTGCCAGGCTGGCTGGAGTATTCCTCCTCCTGTCTCCCTGCCGCTGCTACTCCGGCTTGTTAATAGTCACCCAGCGTAGAAGTTGTGCAACTCGTTGCTAACTTTGAACTCCTGCCTTCTTGTTGTTGCTGCTGCTCTTTTGGAGCCCTGCCCAGCTGCAATCTTGAAGGAGGCGTTTAGGGGAAAGGGAGGGCTTTGAAGAAGAAGGGGGGGAAAGGTGGGGGATGATTAAGAAGAAAACGGGGGCGGGGGGTGCGCGGCAGCGTCCTGCATTTGTGTGAGTGAAACTATTTGCTAAGCGTTCCGAGCTGCCAAGAAGCAGACTTGGCACAGGATCAGCAAATACCGGGGGGGGGGGGGCTGCATTGAGAATGTGCAACGTAAGGATCGAAAAAATAATCCAAACTTTCACAAGGAGTTTCCATTCAGGGCCGCGGCGATGAGGGCATTATTCGAAGACCAGGCGGCACGTGTTTACACGCGTTGTCGCTATCTAGTGTAATAGTAAAAGTGGTTGAAAATGCGCGGAATCTAGTTCAAGTGAGTGTATTAATACCTTTATTGACCGACTGGAAACATCCGAAAGTAAGCAGGAGACTTTCGAATCTCAGCTCCTTCCCCTGGCCAGCTGTTATGTTTTGTTTTAAGGGAAGGGGGAATGTGTTGCTGCTGAAAGAGACGAACAAGAAAGGAATGGAGGGTGTGTGATGCAATTGTAGAACCCCATCCTATGCATGTCTTCTTGGAAGCAAGTAAGTCCCTCCGCTCAAAGGGATTGTGTCCACAGGATTGAAAACAGGGGCATAGCTAGGGGTGAGGGGGCCGTGTTCACCCCTCTCCTGGCAGTCCCTCAGAGTGAGGGGGATAATGGGGAGGGGTAGAGCTTTGGAGCCCCCAGGAGCTGGGGATTCTGGGCTCTTTGAACCCATCTGCTCAATTATAGCTACACCCCTGGATTGAAATGTTAATTATGTTAGAGCATGCTGGTGCAAAAAACGCTGGAAGATACAGAAAGAGGAGATCCTGTTGGATCAGGCCAAACTCCATATAATCCACCGTGAGTGTGGTCCCAAAGTATGGTCTGTTCACAGCCCCCTTGCTGAAGCTAAGCAGGTCTTGGTGCGATCAGTGCCTGGATGGGAAACCCATATAGGCCATCTTTAGGGATGGGCTGTAGCTCAGTGGTAGAGTAGCAGACGGTCTCAGGATCACTCCCTGGCATCTCCAGACAGGGCTGGGAGAGACTCCTGTCTGAAACCTTGGAGAGCCACTGCTAGTTAGTGTAAACAATACTGAGCTAGATGGACCGATTGTCTGACTCGGTATAAGGCAGCTTCCTGTGTTCCACCACTATCCAGTTTCCCAGAGTAGCCAACCAGATGCTTCAGGGACACACCAGTAGGAGATGAAAGCATACCCTGACTTCCACCATTGCTCCCCCCACTACTAGTACTGAGAAGTATAGTACCTCTGAACCTGGAGATAGCAGATAGCAGTCAAGACTAATAACTATTGATAGACCTGCCCTGTGTCTTCCATGAAGTTATCCAATTAGTTGCACCAAAGGCTACTGGGAATGAAAAGCAATGGCTGCTCTTCCTTTGGAAAAATAAAAACGAAAACTTAGTTGGATCTGTCTGTACAACTCATTGGGACACAGGGGTATCTTGTAATTAGAGAGCAAAGGAAAAGAAAATGTGGCACTGCTTATATTAGGAAATGTTAGATGGTGTGTGGAGAGAGTTAATAGGAGTGAAGTTGTTTAGTGATTGGCAGGCATGAGTCTTCCATAGGCAATGTCCTACCATTAAGTGGTAGAAGGTTATTTTCCAATTCTAGGAGGAACATTATACAACCCTGCGGACAATCTGGGGGTATGTTACCTTTGTATAGGTGTGACTGGTGTATTTGGTATTGGAGCTGATATGTCAACTGTATCTATTTGGCCCTCACCGATAGCCCTCTGTTGAGAGGTTGTGTTGTACTGTGCCTGCACATGCTTTTGTGTGAATTGCCATTCACACAGTGAATGAACATGCCCCTTCAAATGCAGGGTACTGATAGGAAGTGGACTACTGTATGTGCATTAAACACGAGGCTATTCTCACATGTGGCTAAAATTGGGCTAGCCATGCATGAGAACCAACGGGAGCCGTGCGACTCCCGGCAGCGGCTCGGCAGCAAACCCTCCTGGGTAGCCCGCCTCTTAACCCGAGTTTCAGGTGTGAGGGCACCCAAAAAGTGGGTTAAGTGGTTATGGGTCTGTGCAGTGCAGCTTCACACCACACCAACTCATGAATGGCCACCCGACGGGGGGACTACAACAAGCCACCCGGTGTCGGGAGGCTCCCCGGAAGGCACCGCACACTTGCACAGTGTTTTCACAGACTTCTAGAGGCCGGGAGGCCCCCAAACCCCACTGCTTGCTCTGGCTCCGTGATGGAGTGGGTAATCGACTGGGCAGCTGATCTGGCCACCCAGGGACAACTGAGCAATCGACTGTGGGTCAAACCCGCTCTCCCCACAAACCTCCTTTAGGTTCTTCACACTGTCTGTGTGAAGAGCCTCACTGTGTGATTGAATGTACATATGTACAGATTTTACAGACCTTGTACATAGACTGCACACGTTGAACATAATGTTCAACATGTCACTTGTGTTTTAGGCTGCATACAAATATGTTAAATAAATAATAAATGTTGTGAACAGGGCTAGAGAGCGATTTCTTTAAGGGCATGCTTTTTCTGAAGACTAGGCGCTAGTTCATCACAAGCTTCCTGCATCACTTTCCTTTCTCATTTTTGACCGAGCTGTTGTGTGTGGCTAAATTTGTTTTATTGTTGTAAGCTGTCCTGGGCAGTATTGCACTTGGAGATGCAGGGTATTAATATTTTAAATATCTTTTTAAAAGAAACAAGTACTTTGTGTGTTATACACACACACAGAGCACAGAAAATCTGTATTTGGGGAAACCTCCATTCTGTACTTTGGGAATGTTACTCATTAAGGCCAAACTCAGAGCCTAGTAGACATTTCTGTGGTAAGTGGATATTCTGAGCTAACAGCAGCTTCAGACATTAATGATAGTGCAAATACAGGAAGTGTGAGTTGGGAGGTCCAAATACTCCCTAGGCGGTTTTAGTAACTATCTCTCTGGGGGGAAAGGTGCATGCATTCTGACTTTAGATGCTAATGATATACCTGAGTGCTCCCTCGCCCTTCCTATGTTACATATATCATTAAAGTCCAAAGGAGCTCCTTGGGCCCCTTCAATTTTTTGTTTTAAGAGATACATGTCTCTATGTATCTTTTCTGTTTCCTAACAGGTCATGTAAGAGTAACCCACAGCATGCTAATGGTTCCTTAGCATGCTGCTTCTCTGCAGCTTCCTGAAGGAGAAAAGCTGGTTTTCACATAGCCTGGGGCTTCTGACATTCCCATAAGGGCATACATTCAAGGGTCCCATTTTCACAGATGGAACAACCACAGTTAAAGAGATAACCACAATCAGCTAGCCCCACACACTCCCACAGAGCATGTAGCAAGGAACCAGAATTGTCAGACAATCCCAGTTAAATTGGTGTGTGGTTGGCTAAGTGGTGTTGGCTCTGGTGCTGACACCACTCCTGCAGGGGCTACTTACATTCACAGTAGCCAGTTGTGTGGATCCCAGCAGTTTATGCTCTGAAAAATGGGAAAGTTTGCTCACAGGAGCTGATGTGTCGGATTTTCATGAGTTTCCTTCTTATAAGTTATCTTCCTACTGCTCACACAAGTGGATCACTTATATGAGCTTTCATGGGCATGAATGGTTGAGGGATAGCACATGACTCAACCTTCTGCAGCCCATTGCTGTTTAGTTAAACACCAATGAAGCCATGGGTATGTATATGTTCTTATTTATACTCGCAATAATCCTGGATGTTAAGAGGGTTGTGTCGTGAGAGCTCAGAGGAAGGCACCCATTATAGGCTAAGACTAGTTTATTGTGTAACAGGAAGAGACAAGTTGAACAAGAAATACAGACAGGAAGAATGAAGTGCCACCTACTGGCTGGTCATATTAGAACACATTCCCACACAGGTTGTTCTCACAATCACAGATTCCTGGGTAGGAAAGGGTTAGCCAAGGACTCTGTAGTCATCTAGGGCACTTGGAGGCCTTCCTACACAGCAGTTCCAAATGAGGTAGGAATGTTCCTTCCCTCCAGCCCATCCTCATATGGTCATGAAAACGAGCCCACTGTATGCCTATATTTATTTTTACAAAAAAGAGAAATGAGGCAGAAAGTGTAAACCAAATGAGTGTATAACTAAGAAGAGATTTGATCCAAAGTCTCCCAAATCTCAGTCTGAATACGATGGACTACAATTATCTGAGCTTCATATAGCTGTGGCAAGATGTCCTCCCATATTAGCCTCCCCCTACCATGAGATCCACAGGTTCTCATGCTCAGGATCCCTTCTTTTTCATGATGTTGCCAAAGTTTTTATTTACCTAGCTCAGAATGCAGACTTTTCCTGTTTCTGATGCTCAACGTATACTTTTAATGCATTAACAGTGATGAAATGTAATGATTGTAATGCATTATGAATTGAGTGCCATGTTTGCTCCCAAGTATTTCTTCTCCAGCTCAGAGAAGTAAACTGAACTTCTGGGCAGACACACATAGTTGTCAAGCCCTGAAACATGTAACTTTATAGGGCACCTGAATACTCAACAGATAGTTAAGGCACTCTGGAAACGATATGTCCCATGGCTGATGCTACTGAGCATGATCACGAGAAGTGCTGGACATGTAGTTTCCAGGGTACCTGATGTCTCTGCTGAGTAGAGATGTGTGGAACCAGTTCATTTTTAACCCGGTTTGACTGATTCAAAGTCACACTGGCACGGCCCCTAGAAAAGTGGTGCTGGTCTGAGTTTGGACCGAACTAACCCCAGTTCAAATGGAACCGGTTCAGAACTGGTTTGAGGGGTATCTTGTAAAGGAGAATCCTGTGAGGATCCCCTTTATGAGCACAGGGGGAAACTCTGCCTTGAAAATACTTATAATGGCAGCCGGGGAGACGGTGCCAAGAGAGCACTGTACCACTGGCGGTGGTGGCTCCTCTAAACTCCAGACTGGGTCCGGTGTGCCCAGCATCATGGCCCAGTTCTGGCCTCCATGCATGTGCAGAGGCCAGAACCAGCCTGCATTGCTGGGAACGCCAGACCCAGTGTCTTACCCCCGTGTCAAGGGTAAGTCTGGCACCAGACACGTTACACTGTAGGATGTGTAAGCTATTTATTTATTTATTTATTTATTTATTTATTTATTTATTTATTTATTATGTTCTTTATTATTTACTGATTTCTTTTTAAATGCATGAAAAAATTATTTCATGACTGAACTGAGTCTGGAATGTTTTGAATAGGAATGTGACAAGTTTTTAAGTAAGCAAACATAACAGCTCTGTAGAAGGGAGAGAACTAACAATCTGATATGTGTATGAAAAGGTTCATTCTCAAATGCATCTGACAAAAAACTAGCGCCCACAGTTGTATCAACATTAACCTGGCATGGAACAATGTTAGAACTCATTCCATGGATTACCTATTACTAGCAGCCTTGGGAATACCCTACATACTTTCAGTTAATCCCATGCCACTAAACTCCCTGAGCTGTGACTACAAAAAGAAAGGACAGAGCTGGGTGATTAAACTAAAGACAGGGAGTGGGGGGACATTAGAACAAAATAAATCCCCCAAACCTGGCAATTGCTCAAATGGTCCCACTTCATATCACCATAGAAAACTCTCTATTGATATCTCCGGCTTGAATTCCACCGGAGGGAATTTCCTCACCATTAAATGGTGACATATATTTCCCAGCCACCTGAAATGCCTGCCAGTCTTTCTTGGCACAGAAACCTCATTCCACAGCTGGGAATTTCTCCAATACACATTAACTTTTCTCCCGTCTTTCTGCTTTCTTTGTCTGGCTTAAAGTATTATCGGTAGATGGTTTCAACAGGCAGTTTTACATTATGGCACTTCGTTTCACTTATTACAAAGATAAACGATACTGTTACAACAGCTACAGCTTATCTATCTTTCTTTTTTTATAATTAGTCAATTACTACTACGTAATATTCAACGAGAGAGCTCGGATAACATAGTGATCAAGAAACTGAGCAGCAAATTGGAAAGTCCCTGATTTGAACTTCAACTCTCCAGTGGTCTCCAGAAAGCCATTCTTTTCAGCCCAAATGACATGTGATGCTTAAAGAGTAATGGAGGCCATTCACACAATCGAAAACTGTGTTCTACCCAGGTTTGGGAACTGTGCATACTCCCAATTTTTGATTATGTGGAAGCACAGTTAGAGGAAAACCTGGGTAGAAGTGATTGTGTGGAAGCAAGGTAGGAGAAAAAGCTACCTAGGTTTTCCTCTAACCTTGCTTCCACACAATCACTTCTACCCAGGTTTTCCTCTAACCTTACTTCCACACAATCAAAAATTGGGAGTACACACAGCTCCCAAACCTGGGTAGAACACAGTTTTCGATTGTGTGAATGACCTCATGATGTCTTTCTTTTTCTTTTGTCTTTATTTTCTTTTATTTTTTAAATGACAGCCATGCGTGACACAGGGTAGGATCACAATATACAGGGGGGATGGTTACCCTTAATATATAGCCTTTACATTTTTAAGGAAATGTGGAAGCTTTTAGAGAGAAAACTCCTGTTACAAGGTATAGGAACTCTAGGGGTCTGATGTGTAAGGTATAAACAACAGTAGCTTCATGTAAGGGATGCACCCTATAGCTTTCAGAAAAAAATGGGCAATATTTTAATACTCCAATCATTCCTGGTGTGTTGGAGTGACTTTGGAGAAGTTTAATTAGATTATAGACTGATTAGAAACCAGAATTATATCTTCTGATCTAAAAGAAATTTTTTGGCAAAGTACATTTTCAGTTGTACCCTCATAAAGGTAAAGCGTGCCGTCAAGTCGATTTTGACTCCTGGTGCCCACAGAGCCCTGTGTTTGTCTTTGGTAGAATACAGGAGGGGTTTACCATTGCCTCCTCCCACACAGTATGAGATGATGCCTTTCAGCATCTCCTTATATCGCTGCTGCCCGATATAGTACCAGCGGGGATTCCAAATGGCATCCTTCTGCTTGTTATTCAAGTGTTTCCCCGCTGCGCCACTTAAGGAGCATAGAGAGGCTGGTGTCAAATGTGGGGGGCATGGTCTCCCTCCCAAATGGGGCCACACGGCCCCGTTTGGAAGGGAGATTGGCCCGTGCTGCGTTGGGCAGCATGGGCTGGAGCGACTCTCCCTGCCTTAAAGGCAGGAAGAGCCGTTCTGGCCGTGCTGCCAATGCGGAGCAGGCTGATCTCTCTCCTAAATGGGGCTGTGTGGTCCCGTTTGGGAAGGAGATAGCTCAGCCATGCCGCATTGGCAGTGAGACCAGGAGCAGCCATGCTGCCAATGCTGCCATGCTCCAATGCAGCACGGGCTGATTTTGGCTCCAAATGGGGTCACGCAACCCCGTTTGGGACCGAAATGCAACCCCCCCCCCGCATCTGACATCCGATGTGGGGGGCGTGTCTGGGGCTGTGCTCGCGGCCACTGATTGGTGACAGGTTCTTTGAACCTGTTCGCCCAATGGTGGCTCTGCCCCTGACCCTCATAGCATAAGTTAGGTTTATTCTATGGTCAGTGTTTCACATAGTCTGTGTTAGCAGTGTTCAGCAGTGTTGGTTGTGCCGTTGAGCTGGTGTCGACTCCTGGTCACCACAGAGCCATGTGGTTTTCTTGGCAGAATACAGGAGGGGTTTACCATTGCTTCCTCCCATGCAGTGTGAGATGATGCCTTTCAGCATCATCCTATATTGCTGCTGCTCGATATAGGAGTTTCCCATATTCTGGGAAACACACCAGCAGGGATTCGAACCAACAGCCTCCTGCTCTCTAGGCAGGTTGCTTCCCCACTGCACCATTAGGTGGCTAGGCAGATTTAAATATATATTCTGCACACGTCCAAGTATTTACAATTTCTGGAGATCAGGTTATACTCTGCCTGATTCAATTTTGAATTTGATATTCAACACAAAATACCCTTAATGCAAATTACAGTGCAATCCTATATGTTTACTCAGAAGTAAGTCTTACTGTGTTAAATTGGGTACCCCATATAGATGCCAAAGTTCCAGGATTGGCCTGAATCCTCACAATAATCAATCACAATAATTAAAATCAGGCTAAGAGGCATTATACCCTGGTTTGCATGATTGTGTGAACTCACAAAATTCCCTCCAACCCAGGTTGCTCAAAGCAGGGTAACCAAGCTTTTGTACCCTGCTCTTAACTCTCAGACCTTGCTTTTCTGGGCTGCCATCATGGATGTGCCACTCTGTAGAGCACAGTCTATGATCCTGTAGCTGAAGCTGCCTGAGCCGGACTTGGTCCTCCTCCCACTACTTCATGACCAATCAGAGGGCAGATGCTGATGCCATGAGGCTTTTCAGTCTACTGGTAGCACAAAGCATACTGGGAAGGCCTGCTAGGCCTTTGGAGGAATTTCTATGCTTGCAGCTCCCAGTTTCAGCCATGGATACCTCGCATGGGTTACACATATGTTTCCTGGGCTTTCTGATCCAAATAGAAGTTCTGATTGTCTGTTATTACTGGGTTGCTCTCAAATTATACCAAATTGTTTTGTGAACAGGCCTAATATATATATTTTTAGAACCACTGATCACACAATTCCTGCTCTAGATCGAATTACGACTAGCAGATTACACAATACAATTATTCATTTGATATTCAACACAAAATACCATTAATGCAAATTACAGTGCAATCCTACATGTTTACTCAGAAGTAAGCCTTACTTTATTAAATTGGGTAGCCAATATGATTGACAACCTTCCAGCATCTATCACTGAGTGACTACTGAATGCAATCCCAAAGATGTTAATGGATTCATATTGCAGGGAAATACTGAGGTGGGGGGAGAATTGAAAAAGTAATCAGCCAAAGTTGGCAACCCTATCCTAGTGTTGTGTTAAGGATTACAGCCTTTGAGGTCATTCACACAATCAAAAACTGTGTTCTACCTGGATTTGGGGGCTGTGTGTGTTCCCAATTTTTGGTTGTGTCGGAGCAAGATAAGAGGAAAACCTGGGTAGAAGTGACTATGGAAATGCTACCCAGGTTTTCCTCCAACCTTGCTTCCACACAACCGAAAATCAGGAGTATACACAGCTCTCAAACCTGGGTGAAACACAGTTTTTGATTGTGTGAATGGCCTCTTTGTCTATTTCAATCAAATGTTGGGGGTAACATAGAAACTTTCTCTGGGGTAAGCCGATTTACTAGACATCGTGGCCATTGCTGGACTCCAAGAATCTGTGCTTGTAATAGTTACTTGACAGGGAGACGTTTACCAGGTGTACTGCATATTCGCCAATCACAGTGCTCCAGGGCTTTCAGAACATGTTTTTTCTCTCTTTGGAGTAGCGATTAAAGGCACAGAACACCCTTCAAGGCAGATGTTGGCAAACCTAAATGGCTATTATAATGATTGTGCTGAGCTTCCTTTGAAAGATGAGGTGTTTAGCTCTCTGGTGGATAGGGTACAGGCTCGGTTAGCTTCTTGCACCATGACCCTAAACATATCACTTTAGAAGGGTTCAATTGACTTCAGTGGAGCTTGATATTCATTTAAGAGATGGTTCTTCCAGGACAGATACATATGTATATCCATTCACAAACTGACTACAGAAGATATACATACTGTGAGCCAGTTCCAATTATCCCCCACTCCCCGCTTCACAAGATTAAAAAGGGGACATGCCTGGTGTGTGCCTGTCATTACTTCCTCCATGAACATCCTAATGCCCTCCCGGCATGTCTCTTGATCATGTGGAGAGGGCTGAGGTGCCTCGCGTGCCCGGAGGATGATGGGATGTCTATAGAGAAAATTACTGCAGATGCAGTCTCACTGCAGCCCCTTTCTCATCATACATAAGGTGTTATCCAAACCAGTCCTGTGTCAGTTATCATGGGTACAGACTTGTCTCAAACATATTTTTCTTTAAAAATACACCGAAGCAGGAGATCTATCCTTTCAAACATACCATTTCAGTGTATTGTTTGGGAAAGGCTAAATTTGAAATTGGCCCCCAAGAAGTGGCCCCCAGTGTGATTAGGTTCATGGCTTACTATTACAGTAATGTCTGTGTTTCTTTACCAGAGGTTGCATTCATAGCAATGTCTCACAGGGATAAGAGAATGGGGCATCTCAGAGAGCCAGCGTGGTGTAGTGGTTAGAGTGCTGGACTAGGACTGGGGAGAGCCAAGTTCAAATCCCCATTCAGCCATAATACTTGCTTTGTGACTCTGGGCCAGTTACTTCTCTCTCAGCCTAACCTACTTCACAGGGTTGTTGTGAAGAGAAACCTAAGTATGTAATACACCGCTCTGGGCTCCTTGGAGGAAGAGCAGGATATAAAATGTAAAAAATAAATAAATAATGTCCTATAAGCAATCCTGAATCTGTCCAGTGTTAGAACTACCTGTTGTCTGTTTTTCATCCTAGGCGCTTAAAAGCTTTCTTTGAATCACTTCCCAGGATATCTTTGCTCTTTCAGCGAGCATATATCTTCCTGGGTAACCTGTCCACCTGAGTAGCCATCTCCAAGGCTGAGGGATAAACACTAGACCTGTCCAGGCCTCTGCACCAGAAAAAAAACCCATTGCAGCTGGGAAAAGAGAGAAGAGATCTTGAGGTCATCCACACAGTCAGCAACAGAGACGCTTCACACAATTGGTGTGAAATGCCGTTCGGGGTAGTGCAGTGAGAACAGGCTTAGCCAAAGCTGTCCCATCACAGAACCAGTAGGGGTGGTGGGGATCGGGAGCCAGTTGACCCTCAGAAGTTCCAGAATGCCCTGCGCAAGTGAGCGAGGCATGCTGGAGAGATCCCCAGGGCAAGGAGGCTTGTTCCAGCTTCCCGGCAGGGGTCTCATTATGTGTTGCCATGGCGCAGAGCTGTGCCACAACAGCACACAATCAACAAAATAGGGGGAGTGGAGCGCTTGCTCTGCTAACCTTGTTTAAGGTAGAGGGGTTGTTTTTGAGGTTTGCTGCCGGGAGCCGCGCAACTCCCGTGGCAGCAGATGACCAGGGGAAATCAGGCTAGGCTCCCTTAGCCCGATTTCCCCTGGTCATGAGAATAGCTTCACTGTGTTCTACCAAGTTTGGGAGGTGTGTATGCTCCCGATTTTCAGATGTGTGGAAACAAGGTAGAAGGAAAACCTGGGCAGAAGTGATTGTGTGGAAGCAAAGTAGAAAGAACAGCTACCCACGTTTTTCTCCTATCTTGCTTCCACACAATCTCTTCTGCTCAAGTTTCTTACCTTGCTTGCACACAACCACAAATTGGGAGCACACGCTCTTCTCCAGGTAGAACACTTTTTGCGATTGTGTGAATGACCTCCTTTATTCATCTAGAACCTGCTCCTTATTGCTGATGTGGCCAGAGGCAGATTAACGCTTTTGCCGCCCATAGGCAAAAAGGCTTTTGCTGCTGTTTTGCCTTAAACAAAAAAAGGTTTGCTTTTTTAAAAAATAAGGTAAAAGGGGGGGGACACTTCCTCCTCGCCCACTCTACCCTTTCTGTAGCAGCCACTGCCCACAGAGAGGGGTGGCAAAATTTGAGTAGGGGTAAAATTTGCTGCTCCTCAAATTTTGCCACCATAGGCAAAGGCCTACTCTATCTCTCAGTTAATCCACCACTGGATGTGACTAGACAAGGAAAACCAACCAGGAGACAGAAAGAGCCAAGGGAACATTACATTCTGCTATTTTATTCTTGATTTTCTGTATTTTTATTCTAATTATAAGCCACCTAGAAGATACGAGGATGATATAAAGTCTGCCTTGCTTCTCTAGGGATTGATTCGCAGCACTTATTTCAAGAGGTGGCACAAAACATGTACCTTTATCTGTACATACCACGTATTTCTGGATAGCATGCATTCTGTGCAAAAAAACCCCAACAATATTAGTTTAATTGTACAATTGTTATAATTATGCCTTGTATGGTGTATTAAAAGGTAAAGTGTGCCATTGAGTCGGTGTCAACTCCTGGCGACCACAGAGACCTGTGGTTGTCTTTGGTAGAATACAGAAGGGGTTTACCATTGCCATCTCCCGTGCAGTATGAGATGATGCCTTTCAGCACCTTCCTATATCACTGCTGCCTGATATAGGTGTAACCCATAGTCTGGGGAACATACCAGTGGGGATTCGAACCGGCAACCTCTGGCTTCCTAGTCAAGTCATTTCCCCACTGCACTGTTAAGTGCACAGTTAATGATCTACTGTATATTCCTGTTTATCTGTTTATCTGTTGATATGTGAATGTAGAGTTATGAGTCCCCAGCAAACTTTCTGGCAATCCGTCTACAAGGATACAGCCAGAAGTAGGAACAGATGTTCTTCAAATAGTCTAGAACATCTTCCCACTCCATCCAACATTGTGCAAAGTATCCAGTGATGAGCATTAGGAGGATATGAACCTCCTGCAACCAGCCTGGCTTAGAAGGGTGATTACAACAAGGCAGGGATGACATTAATGCTAAGTTCCATTGTAATTATTTCTCATTATTGTATCTTAGATTATAACAGCAAAGTTAACAGATCTAATCAAAGGCATTCAAGAAATGACATGTGGATTCCATGACTAATCACCCTTCTTGGCTAACAAGAAATGAAACAATAAATCACAATTTTGCAAAAATATTATTTAGCAAACCAGCCTACATTCTGAACAGCTTCTGAACAAGTAATATCAATTTCTTGGATGAGTCATGTGAGATTTGCATGATGCAGTTTTGAAAAACGAAGCCAGTGAAATTAAGGCTCTGATCTTCAGACTGTCCTGCCAACGCAAACCTTACTCATTTCCTGGCAGTGCCAGGTGTTTTGGATCCTCAGGCAAAGGAACGGGTGCTCCAGCGTCCTGGTATTCTGTCTGGAATACCAGCCCTAAGTTATGCTCTGTTAAATGTTTGCTATTTTTTCCACACATACCCCCAAAACATATGAGAGCCAATGAGCTTCACTATTGCTGGGCAGCTTTGTCCTCTGCTTTGACCACTCTGCTCATGCCAGCCCCTCATTGCTTTTGCGGTCTTCTCCTTCACTACCCACCTATATGTGATTTAGGGCTTGCAGAACAGATCCAGAAACCAAAAGACGACACTGCAGGATTGCAGCACTATACATGTATATTCAAAATAAAACTCCCCCATGGGAGCAGAGCCAGTCTTATGGTAGCAAGCATGAATTGTCTCATTTGCTAAGCAGAGTATAACCTGGTTGGCATTTGCATGGAAAACTACATGTGAGCACTGTAAGATATTCCCTTTAGGGGATAGGAGTGCTCTGGGAAGAGCATTTACATGCTTGCATCCTGAAGGTTCCAAGTTCCCTCCCTGGCATCTCCAAGATAGGGCTGAGAGAGATTCCTGCGTGCAACCTTGGAGAAGCCACTGACAGTCTGTGTAGACAATACTGAACTTGATGGACCAATGGTCTGACTCAGTATATGGCAGCTTCTTATGTTCCTAACTCCCATCCTATGTTCCTAACCCCCTATGTTCCAATGTGCCTGTGTTCCTAACTTCCAAGTATATGCAGTGAGAGCACTGATTTCCCTACAAATGTCCACCCCCAAATTTACACGTATGCAATTAGGAAGGTAGAATGCTGTTTGAACCAGAATTACAGAGATGTGCATCTGCATGGGACTGTGACCACACTAGGACTTTGAGGGCGCAGCCAAACTCTGTAGAATCACTACAATCCAACGCAGGAAATATCTCAGTTTCTAGTAGGGCCAGAATATCTATCCTCATGAGAGAGAGAGAGCGCCTGGATTTCCAAGCTATGCTTTTCAATGGAAATTAATGGGGAGAGTCTCACGACCAACAAAAATCGGGCTAGGAGAGCCTAGCCCGATTTTTTTTGGTCATAAGAACCACTGGGATCGCAGCCGAGCCCGGTGGTTCTTGAGTGGGTAACCCACTTGAGAACCCCTGCTAAAAAGCAGGTTTGCAGAGCGAGCACTCCAGAAAACCTGCTTTTTAGGCTCGTGAGTAGCTGCGGTGTGGCTTCATGCCGCGCCTACTCATGAGTAGACCCCTGGCCGGGAGGCAAAAAGCTGCCTCCCAGCTCAGTGGTCTCCCCAGTATGCCCTGAGCACTCACGCAGGGAATACTGGGGTTTACGGGGGGCACGCGGCCCCCGCTCCCCCCACCAGCTCCGTCATGGAGCTGGACATCGTGTGGCCATCCCTGCCTGCTCGTCTGCAGGGAAAGCGGGCTTAGCCCGCTCTCCCTGCAGTTTTAACAAAAGCGGGTCTCATGGATTGTGAGTCCCACCTCATTGACTAGATGAGAATGTTAATGTTGTAAGCCACAAAATGTCTGCAAAATTCACATTCCAGCTCTTGTTCCAGGCAATACATGACATTCTGAAAAAAGCAATCCTGAACACCAAATTCTGAGCAACCCATACCAACCAAATGCACATGGTCTGTTGGTCTAGATAAGAAAGATATAATAAGCCAGACCCTTCCTCAAAATCCTGTTTCTGGTACCTGTTCCAAGCAGTAAACAGTATTCCTTAAAAACAGGGTGGGATATCTATGAACCTGAACTATGCAGATCAATCAAAACCACAAGTCCCATTGGGCTAGATGGGAGAGGTGTTATAAGCCAGGAAACGTCCACAAAATAAATTTTCTAGTCACTGTATTATGAAAAAATGACCAAGAACACCAACTTCCAAACTATGTAGACCAACCAAAGTCACAATACTTTCATAAAATCTACATACTGGTACTAGGGATGTGCAAACCAGTTCTCATGTCAAACTGGCAATTCGGGGGGTTTGCAGGCATTCTTATTTTAATTTTTTAGTACTTAGCCCCTCTGGGGGGCTTCTCCAAGGCCACAGGGGATCTGTGGAGGTTCTCCCACCCCCACCAGCCTTCCTTATGTCAAAAATTACCCGGTTCGGGTGTTCAACCCATTCTGGGCCCTTCCCCTCTTGCAGTGGCCATTTTGGAGGCTGCTGCACATGTGCAATGGGCCCTAGCATGGCTGGGTCATGACCCAGGCCACACAGAGGCCCATTGCGCATGTGTGGTGGCTTCCAAAATGGCCACCTTGAGGGGGGAAGACCTGTAACGGGCCAAAAGATGCCTGAACTGGATGATTTTTGACATAAGGAAGACTGGCAGGGGGAGACCTCCATGGAACACCCCCCGGCCTTGGAGAAGCCCCCCAGAGTGGGTTAATACTATTTTAAAAAAAAATGCTAGCCAACTGAACAGAACTGAACCAGGGGTTTCAACGGGGGGCAAAACTGAACTGGCCCGGTCCGGTTAATATCTGGTTTAGACTCAAGCTGAACTGGCCCAGCCGGTTTCGTGCACACCCCTAACTGGTACCCATTTGGTGGCAATCAATGGTATTACAGGAAAGGAGCCCAGAATGTCAATTTCTGAGCTATTCAGACCAACCAACATCAAACATAGGGTCACATTCGCACATAACATGGAACCAGAGATTAAGGGGGCAGAGGTTATCTCACTGTGTTGTCTGAATGTGTGCAACTCCAGTTCTGCAAAGTGACACACCCAAGATTTGGATTACGCAACTGCAATCTGAACGCTCGGATTGTAGTGAGTTTTGTCACCCCGATCAGAGGTTCCATGCAGCCTGTGTGTCATCCAAATTCGGAACCACATGCTGTGTTAACTGTGACCAGAGTTGAGGGAGAAAGTTCCTCCCTCTGTCCATGATTGGCTGTGCGGGCTGTCCTTCATTTCAGAAGGAAGCCTGCACAGTCAGTTCCCTCTCCTCTCTGCATTCTTGCTGACTGCAGAGAGAATGCTCTCTGTGACATCCACATTTGGACAGGAGAGCAGGGGCAGGGAGGGCAGAACCGCGGGCCCATTGGACCCATGGTTCTGCATTACATGCAAATGCAGTCATAACATTGGATTAGTTAAACATGAAGTAATGACCTTCTGAAGAATCTATCAGTTTTGGATAATAAATACATCAGGACTTCTTTGTTCACTTCTCAGTCTTAGTCACTGTGCTACACTACACCATTTATTTATTTATTTTATTTATTCTATACCACCCTTCCAAAAATGGCTCAGGGCAGTTCACACAGAGAAATAATAAATAAATAAGATGGATCCCTGTCCCCAAAGGGCTCACAATCTAAAAGAAACATAAGATAGACACCAGCAACAGTCACTGGAGGTACTGTGCTGCAGGTAAATATGGCCAGTTACTTTCCCCCTGCTAAATAAAGAGGATCACCACATTAAAAGGTGCCTCTTTTCCAAGTTAGCAGGGGTTGAAAGTTTTACATTCCATATGTTGGAATGAGCAGAGATTGTTCCAGTACTAAAGATCAACTTCGCTAGATGGATGCAGTATCCAATGATTACCTCTTCAGGTCACGTAACTGAATATGCCCAACAGAAATCAATGCGAAATCTTTCTGCTTGCAAAAGCAAACAGCACAATTGAAAGTTCAGTATGCAGAATACTCTAGCAGATGCATCATGAATGAGACAAGGCACTAACTTGATGAATAACAGCTTAGTTGAGAACAATGTTAAGCAACTGACAGTGCAATTCTATCCTTGAGTAATGATGGCTAGACAATTATAAAATTACACTGAAGTTCTTCCAAGTTATGACAACATAACTTTAAGTAAATATAAGCCCTATAGTGTCATAATGAATGTGGGCAGCATGAGGGAAGAGTGCCCAGCTTATACTCTCCTAAGGCTAGGTTCTGCTATTCCTGCAGCTGTAAAGTGATAACAGTAAAATAGCTGTTATAGCAATATACACTCATAGGAATCAAGGGAAAGCCCAAGACATCTCTCCCTCTTCCTTCACTAAGAAGAAAGAGCTGGTCTTGTGGTAGCAAGCATGACTTGTCCCCTTAGCTAAGCAGGGTCTGCCCTGGTTGCATATGAATGGGAACCTAGATGTGTGAGCACTGTCAGATATTCCCCTCAGGGGCTGGAGCCGCTCTGGAAAGAGCAGAAGGTTTCAAGTCCCCTTCTTGGATTCTCCAAGATAAGGTTGAGAGAGACTCTTGCCTGCAACCTTGGAGAAGCCGCTGCCAGTCTGTGTAGACAATACTGAGCTAGATGGACCAATGGTCTGACTCAGTATATGGCAGTTTCCTATGTTCCTGTGTTCAACCAAGGGCAGGCAGGTTGAGGCAGACAGCAATGACAAAGAGCGAGCAAAGCAAGACAAACAACTACAAGTACAACAAATATTAATATACCGCTCTTCACCCACAGTTCCCAAAGCAGTTCCCAAAGTGAACCGGCCACTTCTGATCTGACGCTGATCAGGGCAGCAAGACCGCGCCAGTGATTCTGAGCACCTCACCGCGCCAGTGATTCTGAGCACAGTGCCAGTGGGGGAAATGCTCCATTGGGGGCGGGGTAAGAGCACCCTCCCTGCTCTTTAAAGGTAACCCTTCCATTGCCAAACCGGCCGAGCTCCCAGACTGCTGAACCGGTTTGTGCACATCCCTAATCAGGAGAACACGTTGCAGTAGGGACCTTGTGTGGCTGGGGGCAAGATATCCACATGGTAGTGGGCAACCTATTGAGGCTATTCACACAATGGGAGAAAATGGGGCTAGCGGAGACTAGCCCCATTTTCTCCCATCACGTGGACCCCGGTGGTTCGTAAGCAGGTCACCCGCTAAAGTACCCCTCCCCTTAAACTGGGTTTGCAGAGCGAGTGCTCCGCAAACCGGGT
This sequence comes from Hemicordylus capensis, assembly GCF_027244095.1. Classification (NCBI taxonomy): domain Eukaryota; kingdom Metazoa; phylum Chordata; class Lepidosauria; order Squamata; family Cordylidae; genus Hemicordylus; species Hemicordylus capensis. The sequence continues at coordinate 200,106,375 of NC_069661.1, forward strand.
TTTTTCAATTATGAGTTGCCGCAGCACGGCTCTGTGCCATAGCAACTCACGAGGAGACCCCCGATCAGGAGGCTGAAAAGGCTCCCGGTCGGGGGAGCTCGCGCAGGGCATTCTGGAGCTCGTGCTCACGCAGGGCATTCTGCTCGCGCAGGGCATTCTGGAGCTTCTGGGGGCCACATGGCCCCCGATCCTCCCAGCCTCTGCCGACTCCGTAATGGATCCAGCAGTTGTGTGGGTGGCTGCTTCGGCCGCTCAGAGCAGACTGCCTGTTCGTGACTGCCCGCAAACCCTCCCCAGGCTCATGAGAAGAGACTCTCTGAGTCAGAGCATTGGTTCATCTAGCTCAGTATTGTCTACACAGGCTGGCAGCGGCTTCTCCAAGGTTGCAGGCGGGAATCTCTCTCAGCCCTATCTTGGAGAATCCAAGAAGGGGACTTGAAGCCTTCTGCTCTTTCCGGAGCGGCTCCAGCCCCTGAGGGGAATATCTTACGGTGCTCACATGTGGTCTCCACATGTGAGCAGGTTTCTGCCTGCTGGTGCTACTTCAGAGGGAGAGAGACCCAGCCGAGTGTGGAGATAGTAGTTTCTCAAGAGGGAGGGTAGTGGATTGGGGGGGGTGTTGTTTGCTCGGGCAGCCTCTGCTTAGCCATGGCCAGTATGCCTGAGAAGGAGGCAGGACAATTAATTTGGTGCAGTGGTGGGGAGTCCTGCTTGCTATAACTATAACTTGTTGTGTTATAATAATTGTAGAGTTAGGCAGGAACTTTCAATTTGCACACACAGAGTGGATTCTCTAGTGTTCCTGCATTTTCTGCCATGAGTTAAAAAAATCTTTAAGACCTAGAACCTTGTATATCATGAGGTGCAAAAAGATAAAAGGGCTTAGTACTACTGATGAAAAAATGGGGCAATTTCCTCCAAAGTAGGGTTGAATGATGATGTTCGGGGGTGGGGGCTTCAATTCCAGAGCTCTTTGCAATGTTCTGCCTTTCTTTCTTTTTTAATTCCAGGGGGAAATTATTGTCAAACTTCTTAAGAAAAATGTGACAAGGTAACATTGCATGACTGTTCCTACCTACATATTTGTTTTAAAGAAATGAGTGCATTTCTCCATTTTTTATACTGAATAGAGCCTGCTTACTTACTTCCCCTTTGGTTCCTCAAGGCATTGCTGAAGTGACGAATGTCTGTGTCCTCAAAGGACACAAAACTTTAAAATGAACAGTTTTAATTGGCAGGGAGACATTAACTGTAAAAACAAAACAAAACCAGTTTCTTTAATTATTTCAGTGCTCCTCTTGACCAAGTACTAATTTCCAATGTGCAAAGTGCTGGAGCATTCATGCTGAAAAATATTTAATGCTTCAGCAGGGTTTAGAATGTAATTATGCCAAGGCCTGCCGGATGCAGCAGAATGAGGTGGTGGACCTCTGAGCACAGGTTAGACAACGGAGCACTGCTTTAGACTACAGTCACATTTCTTAATGCTCCCCTGTATAAAAGGTGCCCTTTATGTGAAAAATTATAATTGTGCAAGGAGGAGGAGGAGGAGGAGGAGGAGGAGGAGGAGGAGGAGGAGGAGGAGGAGGAGAAGAAGAAGAAGAAGAAGAAGAAGAAGAAGAAGACAACTTTGCGGTCATTCACACAATCGGAAACTGTGTTCTACCCAGGTTTGGGAACTGTGTGTACTCCCAATTTTTGATTGTGTGGAAGCAAGGTTAGAGGAAAACCTGGGTAGCTTTTTCTCCTACCTTGTTTCCACACAATCAAAAATTGGGAGTACACACAGTTCCCAAACCCGGGTAGAACACAGTCTTCGATTGTGTGAATGACCTCTTTATTTGTTAGCTGCCTCATAAGAAATTGTTCCCTGGGTGGCTCACAGCACCACATTAAAACACCAAGGAAAAACACATATCATGAAATCACAACACCCCCGCCCCACCAAAATAAATAAATACAAAGTACAAAACAAAACTATTTTAAAACTTTTTTAAAAAGTCAGATGGCTCTTAGCAGTTTGTATGCGCTTGTGCAAATGGTCCTGTAAAGTCTCAAAGTGCTTTCCCTAGCCAAAGTTATAAGAAAATGATTCTCTGTTCCCAAGGTGCTTACAATTTTAGAACAAACTCATTCACTTGCTCACACTATTTACACAGTATATCATCAGTCAGTATGATTCTGTAATCATATGAAATGTTAAGGAGCTGATGGAAAGGGGTTCAAGACTCCATCATCTTTCTTCTCATACCTGCTGTCTTGCTTTTTGTCCACATAAAATGACTGTTGCTAGCCAGATTGTTGGGCTTTTTCTTGATGTCGTGCACATTTACAAAACAACACTTATTGTGTTTTCTTGCTGAACTCACTGAACCAGGTCACAGGTTCTGCTGAATCTTAAGCTGTTGCATATCACCTCGAGATTTATTTGTGAGACAGTATATGTGTGTACGCATCGTGTGTACGCATACGATGCATATTTATATACTGCTTTTTAACAGCAGCATATTTATATACTGCTTTTTAACTCTAGCTTCCAAAGTGTTTTAAATTGATTTAAATAAACTAATAAATAGGCTCCCTGTCCCCAAAGGGCTCACAGTCTAAAAAGAAACATAAGAGAGATGCCAGCAACAGCCTCTGGAGGGATGCTGTGCTGGGGACGGATAGGGCCAGTTGCTCTCCCCCTGCTAAATAAAGAGAATCAACACTTTTAAAAGGTGCCTCTTTACTCAGTTAGCAGGGGATGAATGAAAATAAATAAGTAAGTAAGTAAGTAAGTAAGTAAGTAAGTAAATAAAACCAATTAAAAAGTAAAGTTGGGCTGCTTGCTGCTGCGAACTCTACTGCTTGCTGAGTGCTCCTTGTTGTCTGAGTTGCTCCCTTCCAGAATGGATGGCTCATCACACAGGCACCAATGCACACCTGCTGGCAGTAGCAGGGCTCCAGCCCTTCTCTTGGGGGACAGTGGCCTATAGGTCCTCCTGTACCACTGGTCTGTAGAGCTATTCTGGCAAAAGGGCTGCTGTGCTGTGTCTGGGTTCCAGGGCATATGGACCCTTCTCCAAAGGGGATTTCCCTTCCCAGAGGGGATTTCTGGCTGCAGGGATGAGTTGCTGCTTGCCTGATAGCAGAGTGATGGCATTTGCTGTACTGAGGAAGATGGTGTGGGAAGAATGAATGCAGTGGACTGAACTCAACTTTTGTCTGCTGCCTTTGTAGCAGGGGTCCCCACCCTGATGTGGTCAGACTACAAAACCCATCAGCCCCTGCCACAGTGACCAAAGGACACTGCAGCAGGAGGTGATGGGAGCTGTTTGTCCTGCTAACTGGGCAAAGAGGCACCTTTTTAATGTGGTGACCCTCTTTATAGAGCAGGGGGAGAGTAAATTGCCCTATCCAGCCCAAGCACAGTACCTCCAGTCACTGTTCCTGGCTAGTGTCTATCTTATGGTTTTTTTTTAAAGATTGTGAGCCCTTTGGGGGCTGGGAGCCATCTTATTTATTTGTTAGTTAGTTATTTCTCTATGTAAACTGCTTTGGAAACTTTTGTTGTTGTACTCCAACAACATCAGGGGACCCCGAGGCTGGGAACCCCTACTTTGTAGCCTTTTTCTTGCAAGATGCCTCTGATCACAGAAGCACCTTTCAAGGATACTTCCTGTTGAGAAAGGTGTTAATAAATGGTGGTTCTGCCTTCACTCTTTGTCAGCCTTTTAGAGGTGCCTGGGGTCTCCATCACCTTAAGTAGCACAGCAGGGAAATGTTTGATTAACAAGCAGAAGGTTGCATGTTCGAATCCCAGCTGCTACTATATCAGGCAGCAGTGATATAGGAAGATGCTGAAAGGCATCATCTCATTCTGCACAGGAAGAGGCAATGGCAAACCCCTCCTATATTCTACCAAAAGAAAACCACAGGGCTCTGTGGGCGCCAGGAGTTGAAATCAACTTGACGGAATGTTAACAAGAGCTCTTCTCTCTGGCCGAATTGCAGATGGCAGACTCAGACCATGGTGGAAGCACAGAGTTAAAACCTCCCTCCCTTCCTGCCATAGACCTGCTTTGGATTAGACTATGAATTAGACTATTTAACAAAGAACAATAAGCACATGGTTAAAGTAACATCTAGTCTAACCTTTGGATGATGCAGGGAGGCTATTTAATGCTGGAATTAATTCCAGCCTCATTTGAGGCTGAGAATTATAAGGACAGGCTCTGCTCAGAGTGCCTGTGACTTGTGAGCATCAGATGACCCCACCTGGGACACATGTGAGCACTTAAAAAAAGAAAAAGAAAACACTTTTTAAGCAAAATCCATGTTTTAAAAGTGTTTTGTTTTTTAAAGTGCTCCCATGTGCTTAAAGTGCTTAAAAAGGACGTTTGGTTGGATTAGACAACTCTGATGATAAGATTGTACTTTATTTGTGGATAATAAGTTTGCAAAATAAGTAGGTAATACTGTTTTTATTCGTGGATATTGTAAGTTTGGAGTTGCATCCTATTCTTTTGATCTTATATTATTTTCATTTTTCTCCCTCACCTTTGTATCTTTGTATTTTGAAAACTAATTAAATTTATTTAAAAAAAGAACAAAACACTCATGTTCAATTCTATAGAAGTAGAATCGGAAATCACAGATTATTTCACATTGTCACAGTGCTCAATGTAAAGAGCCCTTGCAAAGGTATCATCTTGTTTAATAACCTTCCAGTTCTTAACACATGTTTAAACCCATATTAGCAGTTAATTAAGACTGGCTAAACTTCCCTGAGGATGAGTCTACAAAGGAAAGGCTAATGCCCATCTAAGTACACTGAGATATTTTTATAGAACGATGATGCCAAAATACCTCTGAGAAGGTGTGAAATTCAGCCACAGAAGTGATGCACTGTAATGGGACACATTTTCTTTTCTGTTCTTGATTCTTCATCTCCTTTCTAACAGCACAATGTAGAGGCGAGTACATTTTCTCTCGGCTGCACGTTATGTTCGAAGCACTTTTTTGTGCACAGTCGCTGTTTTAGAACAGGAAGACTTAAGTATTGGGAACAAGTTATCTGTACATCTTTGACATGCCAGTGTATTTGCTAGACTGATACTGTATGCCAGTGGGAAACTTCTGCATACGATGAGAGTACTTCTGTGTGCCTAATCTGTCCCAAAGGGGAGGGGGGGACACGTTCAAGAAACCATTGCAGCTGCGTTGAAAGCTCTCTGGAAAAGCTGAGAAGCAGAAAGGATATTGAAGCATGCCAACAATAAAACTGAGCATATAACCAAGGAACAGTACAAAGGAGTAGCCTAGACTCGTGGGGTGGTGTCAGGAAGGCAAACAGCAAGAATGAGCTGAGACTTGTGAGGGATGCCAAAAGCAACAAAAAGGGTTTTTTCAGGTATGTCAAAACCAAGAGGAAGCAGTCAGTGAGGTGATTCACACAATCAGAAACTGAGGCTGTTCACACAATGGGGTGAAATCGGGTTAGCAGAGGCAAGCCTGATTTTGCCCCATTGTGAGAACTACTGGGCTTGGCTGTGAGTGGTAACTAGGCAGGTAACCCACCTAACTACCCCTGCCCTAAGACCAGGTTCGCAGAGCGAGTGCTCCGCAAACCTGATTTTAAAGATCATGAGTAGCCGCGGCGTGGCTCCGCGCCACGGTTACTCACATGTAGACCCCTGGAGGGGAAGCTAAAAGCTGCCTCCCGGCTCTGGGGGTCTCCCCAGTATGCCCTGCATGGTCACGCAGGGCATACTGGAGCTTCCGGGGGCCATGTGGCCCCCAAGCTCCCCATCACCTGCCGGTTCCATCACAGAACCAGCAATCGTGTGGGCGGCTGATCTGTCTGGCCAGGGCTCCCGCTCTGATCGTGAGCAGGGAGAGCAGGCTCAGCTGATCGTGAGACCCAACTCACTGTGTTCTACCTGAGTTTGGGAGCTGTGTGTGCTCTCAGTTTTCAGGTGTGTGGAAACAAGGTATGAGGAAAACCTGGGTAGCTTTTCCTCCAACCTTGCTAGCACACAATCACCTTTACCCGGGTTTTCCTCTTACCTTGCTTCCACATACAGATCCCAAACTGTAGAACACTGTGAGGGTATTCTCACAATCACTAAAAAGTGGGCTAAGAGAGCTTAGCCCACTTTCCAGTCATCGTGGGAACCACCAAGCTCGCAGGCAAGCCCGGTGGTTCCAAAGTGGGTAAGCTGCGTAAGTACTCCTCCTGTTGAACAAGGTTAACGGAGCGAGCACTCCGCTAACCCCATTTATTTGATCGTGTATTGCCGTGGCACGGCTCTGAGCCATGGCAACACACAAGGAGAACCCCAGCCCGGAGGCTGCAAGCAGCCTCCCTGGCTCACAGATCTCTCCAGGATGCCCCGCACACTTGTGCAGGGCATCCTGGAACTTCCAGGGGCCGCACAGACCCCAATCCCTGCAGCCCCTGCCAGCTCCATGACGGAGCTGGCAGTCATGTGGGTGGCCGATTCGGCCACCCAGGGCTGCAGGAATGATCGTCTGTGGGTAGGGCAGGCTAAGCCTGCTCTCCCCGCAAACCCCCTTCTGGCGAGTCTCACTGATCGTGAGACTCGCCTCATTGAGTAGAACACAGTGAGGCTTCACATGATTAGCAATAGCAATAGCACTTACATTTATATACTGCTCTATAGCCGGAGCTCTCTAAGCGGTTTACAATGATTTAGCATATTGCCCCCCAACATTCTGGGTACTCATTTTACCGACCTCGGAAGGATGGAAGGCTGAGTCAACCTTGAGCCCCTGGTCAGGATCGAACTTGTAACCTTCTGGTTACAGGGCGGCAGTTTTACCACTGCGCCACCAGGGGCTCAAGGTTGACACTTACTGTGAAGTGCCTTGATCAGGTCTGCGGGGAGAATGTGCTTAGCCCGCTATCCCTGCAGACAATCATGCTCGGAGCCTTGGGTGGCCGGATCAGCCGCCCACACGATTGCCGGCTCTGTGGCGGAGCCAGCGGGGGCTGGGAAGCTTGGGGGCCGTAAGCATAAGTGTGCAGGGCATACTGGGGAGACAGCAGGGGTAGTTAGATGGGTTACCCGCCTAAGTACCACCAGGCTCGCAGTGGAGCCCATGGGGGCTGAGGGGATCGGGGGCTGCCCAGCCCCCAGAAGTCCCAGGATGCCCCACACGAGTGCACAGGGCATTCTGGGGGGACCCCCGAGCTCAGGAAATGGCTTGCAGCCTTCCGGATGGGGGTCTACTCTTGTGTTGCTTCATGCCGTGGTGGCACATGATCATTAAAAAGTGCCCACGCAGGGCATACTGGAGCTTCCAGTGGCCGTGCAGCCCCTGATCCTCCCAGCCCCCACCAGCTCCATCACGGAGCCGGCAGTTGTGCGAGCAGACAATCTGGCTGCCCAGGGCTGCCGCCTTGCTCGTCTGTGGGGAGCCCGCTCTCCCCGCTCTCCCCGCTAACCTGGACAAAGCAGGTCTCACTGATTGTGAGACCCGCCTCACTTTTTTCTACCCAGGTTTGAGAGCTGTGTGTTTTTCCATTTTTTGGTTGTGTGGAAACAAGGTGGGAGGAAAACCTGGGTAGAAATGATTGTGTGGAAGTAAAGTAGAAAGAACAGCTACCCAGGTTTTCCTCCTGCTCTGCTTCCACACAATCATTTCTACCCAAGTTTTCCTCTTATTTTGCTTCCACACAACTGAAAATTGGGAGCACACAAAGCTCCCAAACCCAGGTAGAACTCAGTTTTTTATGGTGTGGATGACTTCAGTCTCTTTCGAGAAGATGTCAAAATGGTAACTGGCAATGAAGAGAAGGCGGAGCTGCGTAATGCTTGTTTTGCATCTATCTCCTCCCACAAGAGAAACGTGGTCCAACTTCATAATTATTGCACTAAAAAAGGAATTGTGGTCAGTATAGGTAGAGTGATGGTAAGAGAACACCCAGCTGCTTTGCATGAATTTAAGTTTTAAGGACTAGATGGATATGAATTGTAAAGGTAGCTGCCAGCTATATTAGTTTTTTGAATCCACAATTATTTTTTTGATTTCCCTAAAAACAATTTTAAAAAGATCATTGAGTAACTCTTCCACCACATACAACATAGGAAGAGCTGGTAGATGCATACAATTCACAGACATACAGCCTGTCTGCATAGTGACGAGAAGTTGTGTGTCAGAAATGGGAGGTTTGCAAGAGCAAAGGAAAGACGATTCTGTTCCACTTGGAACAAAATAAGATCCATGTGCTTGAATCAATAGTGACAGACTTCCAATCCCTTGACGATATGTCAAGGAGGTATGGAAAATTTTGAGGATGTGGTGAAGGTGTGAAAGACTTGGGATGCATTAATGCTCTTGCCTACTTATTTGCCAAATGCTGGATAAAAATAGAGGCTGGAGCCAAAGATTTATCACTGGAAATGGGTCACTGACTGAATCATAACTTGTTCGGGGAGACTGACTCAAGAACTTGATGCTTCCTTTTATATACCCCATAAAAATGGCCACTATTGATCTACTGGAACAAAAGGGGGAAATGCTTAGAATTGCTATTGAAAGTGCTAAGGGAATGGATGCAAACTGGTCCTCTGGGGGGTACAGAAGATTCCCTGCATCAGGTCCTTCATGTTAGAACAGGGCCCAGAACATTTGATTCTGGTCGTATGCTAATCATGATCATTGGCTAACATCCAGACTAATGAAGCACAGTGTGATATATGTTGCACGAGTACAAAGCTGTTGTGCCCGCTAGTTGTATCAGAGCTGGAACTTGCACTCTAGAATAGTGTTGCACTCGGGCAAGCATATTTGCACTACTGCAACCAGATGTGCAGCCCATAGCATGCCTCATATGTTTTGCAGGGAACTTTTGTGCAAGGGGGCAATTCCCCAAATCTCCCTGACTTTGCATAGCGCTGTGATCTTGCACTTAAGGTAAAGTTGTGCCATCGAGTTGGTGTCGACTGCTGGTGACCAAGAGCCCTGTGGTTTTCTTTGGTAGAATACAGGAGGATTTTACCATTGCCATCTCACACGCAGTATGAGATGATGCCTTTCAGCATCTTGCTATATCATTGCTGCCCAATAAAGGAGTTTCCCATGGAAACATACCAGCGTGTATTCAAACCAGCAACCTCTTGCTCCCTAGGCAAATTACTTACCTGCTGTGCCATTAGGTGAACACACTAGCAGAACTTTATTCTGCAAGGGCTACATTAGGCTGGAGGTCAGCCAATTTTTTTAAAAAAATGAAACACTCTCATTACAAAACAAGCAGAACAAACTCTGGTCTTCTAGGAGTTGAAACTGTAGAGGATGTAAACAGAAGTGGGAGAAAATGAGAGAAGCTTCCACCTGAGCCCTAGAGAACTGTGTCGGAATCATAGGAAGAACTGTGGATTTGCTGTGATAGTCAGCATATGTTTTAAGGACTTTAAAGTGCTTAACTTTGACTGGGTCATCTTCAAAATATGCAAGAATCCTGTGCAGATGTAAACCACCCCTTCTTCTGAAAAACCAATTTATGATCCATTGTAAATAAATGACATTAAAGAAAGATTCTGCCCCAAATTATTTGTATTTATGACTGTAGCAAACATGAATATAACATGCTATTTTAAATCATTCTAAGTTGTTAAAATGTGATGGAATCAAATAATCATAGCTGATAAATGACTTATGAATGATCTGGTCTACTATATGGCCCGATGGTGGCCAATATGATTTTTCTGGACATGTGTTGCATGCTGAACTATAAAAAATGACTTACATAAATACGCAGAAGAAGGAAACTCATGTTGATTTTTAGCTGGGGTGGGGGGCATCTTTATATCAGTCTCATGTATGTACTGGTGTAAGTTGGACTCCCTTGTCAGAAGCAGCTTATATCAAAACTCCATTTCACAACTGGATGGGCATCTTCATCCATAAACCAATGACCCAGAACACATTAGATCATGATCCAGAATATAGTGACACCTTGATCCTGAACATGGTATAAGGATATAAGTCTTTGATATAGCTCACTTTCGTATTATCAGAGTTAATTTCCTAATCTTATCCTGTGTACCTGAGATAAGGCACAGCTGAATGTAATTTAGTTGCCCCGGTTTCCTTGGCCCAACCAGCTGCTCCCGTAAAAGAGGCACACTTCAAAGTGGTGGCTTTTAAAAAAAGATTAAGCAGGGGGAGGGCAGTTGCCCTTTTCTATTTCAGCACCTAAGGGGTGGTTGCTTGTGTGTATGTATGTGTTTTGTGTGTGTGTGTAGGGAGGGGGGTGGTTGGAGGGTTTTTTAAAAAAAATTCTTTTTATTTTTTTAAGATTGTAAACCCTCTGGGAACAGGGAACCATCTTTTTTCTTATTATTCTTTTTCTGTGTAAACCACTTTGAGAACTTTTTGTTCAAAATTGTGATAAATAGTAGTAAGAGGAGGAGGAGGAGGAGGAGGAGGAGGAGGAGGAAAGTAGCAGCAGCAGTGCTTGGAGTTGGTAGTTTCATCTCAGAGTGGCTTGATTGTGCCTGGCAGAAAGATCTGTCTGCTTGCATCTGACCATCTGCTCATCCTCAGCACCGTTTCTCCCGGTTCTGTCCATTTGGTGAGTCTTAAAGACTTGACTCAAGCAAAGACTTGAACCAGCCCCTTGCCATGAATTATTCCTTCCTGTCCTTAACCCAGCATGTGCTTGACTGTCTTCCCTGGCACTCTTGATCCTTCCTGCCATCTTTCTTGGATCTCATCGCTTTTTGTCTCCTGCTGGACTTTGATTCCATGACCCTACGCACAATCCTTCCAAATATCTATCACAGTTTGGATCCTGCAAAACTGAGGTCTCCAGCTGCACCCCTCCCCCCGAGCTGCTGTTGAACCACATTTCTCATTATCCTCAGTCACTGTGGTCCGTATCCTTCAACTTAACTTTCCTTAAAAACAACAGCAATAACACTTCTACTGTGGGTGAGCAATCCTTGTCTTTGCAATGTGGTTTCTAAAATAAGCAAGATATAGCAAATGCAAGTTGAAGTAAACAACAACACCAGACTAATACCTGTTACACAGGTAATGAGCTGCCAGAAACTGAAGTCACCTTATCTTATCTTGCTTTTTTTACTGTAACTTCAACAAAACTTCAACTGAAGAAAGCTATACTTCTATGAGCATACAAAGAGAAGTTGTTTCTCATACTTCCACTATGCCCCCTAGTGGAGAAAAGATAGAAAGCTGAAGAAACTTCCCTTTTTCATATTCCCTATTTGCCAAGACAGGGTTCACTTCATTTGCTATTTAAGGTCAACTAAAGTATCTATCTATCTATCTATCTATCTATCTATCTATCTATCTATCTATCTATCTATCTATCATATTTATATACCGCCTGATATATACATTTCTAGGTTGGTCCTAGAGATGTGGTCCCCATACAGTATTCAGTTCAAATATGGTCCTCATACAGTATTCAATTACCCATAATTAAAAGACTGACTTAATATTTAATATTTCCCCCTGAATTGCAAAGCTTGTTTGCTTTTGTGTGGAACTTGATTTCTTTGCAAGAAATACAAGAGCTTTCTATAAAGCAAACACTGTTTAAGGGATGAATGAATTGAACTGCATAAGCCCATTTTATGCTTGCCTTCCATCAATGAATGTAATATTTCTGATGAATGATCAGAGACTGGGGATAATGGGAAATGTAGTTCAACAGCAGCTGGTGGGGGTGCAGTTGGAGGATCCAAACTGTGATAGATATTTGGCAGGATAATGGATCATTTAATCAAAGCTCAGCAGGAAACAAAAAGTGCTGAGATCCATGAAGGATGAGAGGAACAGGGGCGGATTAATGCATAGGCAAGATAGTTACTTGCCTCCTGTGGCAAATTATGAGAGGTGGCAAATTTAGGGGTCAGGGGCAAGTTAAATCTTTTTTTAAAAAAACATTTTTCAACCACATGTGCAGAGAGTCCCGAAATGGGCCGGAAATGGCCTGACCTGTCATTTGGGTGGCACGTGGGCTCAGGGAAGGGGCTCTTGCCACCACCTCCACCTCCCCCAGCCTCGGTCTTTCCCCACCTCGAGTGCCCTCCCGCCCCCCCATCTCCACTACCATCCCCGCCACACAGCAGCTGTTGAAAAAAGTTTTTTAAAAACAGATTTAACTTGCCCCCAACCCACCTCGCAAGCCCTCAAGGCAGGGTGGCAAATCATTTTTGCCTACAGGTGGCCAAAAGATTAATCCACCTCTGGAGAGGAATGATCAAGCATGCCAGGGAAGACAGGCAAGCACAAGCTGGGTTAAGCACAGGAAGGAATAATTCATGGCAAGGGGCTGGTTCAAGTCTTTGCTTGAGTCAAGTCTTAACTTATAGACTCACCGAATGGACAGAACCGGGAGAAACGGTGCTGAGGATGAGCAGATGGGCAGGTGCAAGCAGACAGATCTTTCTGCCAGGCACAATCAAGCCACTCCGAGATGAAACTGCCAACTCCAAGCACTGCTGCTACTACTTCCTTCCCCTTCTTCCTCCTCCTCTTCCTCCTCTTACTACTACTATTTATATCACAATTTTGAACAAAAAGTTCTCAAAGTGGTTTACACAGAAAAAGAGTAACAAGGCAAAGATGGTTCCCAGAAGGCTCACACAACCTTATTTTTTAAAAAAAATATCCAAAAAGTCTCCAATGGAAACACCAGAAACAACCACTGGAGAAGTATTGTGCTGGGGTAGAATTAAGTAATAACAACCTGTATATAATTGAGCATGTGCAGAGTTCATTTCTCTGGACATGTGGAGAGTTTATTTGGGATAGGCAGCCCACACAGTTCTAGGGTATGGCTTCCTAATATGCTTGAGTCCCAGTTCTCCTCTTCACTGCACCTTGCTTTGAATCCCTTTCATCTCCCTTTGTAGGGTAAAGCAAAATGATGCATCTTTTGCATTGGTAACTGTGTGGGGCTCCAGTCTGGGTGGGTTGGTAGGGCCCCTTTGCCTCCTCTGCACTCCCAATCTGCTTTGCCCCTTCCCACATATGTGCGTCAAACTAGATGGGCATCTGTCGCATGATTTTGGCCTTCAATTCACCCAGGCTTTTAATTCGACTGACAGTTTTTAACATTGTGTTAAATTTTAAATCATTTTAGTGTTTCAATTTTGTTTTAATTTGTATTGTTTTATGGTAAACTGCCCAGAGATATAAGTTTGGGGCGGTATATAAATATGTTAAACAAACAAACAACAAATCTCAATAGCAGGTGTGTGGGGCCCCAGTCCAGATAGGAGGCCTTTCCCCCACTGCAGTCCCAATCCTCTTGCCCTCCCCAGATATGCAGCAGGGGGATAGGCTTCTAGACCTCAAGGCATTGCTTTGTTAGGCAGGCTTGAACACCCAGCTGGACCTAGACCAGATAGACCTGGGTCCAGATCATCATTGACCCCAGGGAAGGGATGTCAATTCATTGTCATTGTTACCTTGGCTAGTCATCACCTGTCAATCTAATCTACCTCAAAGGGTGGTTCTGATGATAAACGGGAAAGAGGGCTTTGTACACTCTCCTGAGCTCCGTGGATGAAGAACGGGGATACAACTGTGATCTTAAAATAACTTCGGAAATTAAATACTATCCTGCAAGTCCTCGGTACAGTTTTTGGTTTGATGCCCATACATTTGGTTTGGATACCTATATATAAGGAAGATGAAGAGCAAAATATTAGGAACTTAGGAAGCTGCCATATACTGAGTCAGACCATTGGTCCATCTAGCTCAGTATTGTCTACCCAGACTGGCAGCGGTTTCTCCAAGGTTGCAGGCGGGAGTCTCTCTCAGCCGGGCCCTATCTTGGATGCCAGGGAAGGAACTTGGAACCTCCTGCTCTTCCCAGAGCGGCCCCATCCCCGAAGGGGAAGATCTGACAGTGTTCCATTCAAACGCAAACCAGGGCAGACCCTGCGTAGCAATGGGGGTAAATGAGGCTTGCTGCCAGAAGTCCAGCTCTCCTCCCCATAGAGAGATACAAACTGCGTCTCCTTCCAGAGAGAGAAAGCAACCAACTGAAGCTGCAAGCAAGGGGAGAATCCCAAATTCGGAGGCTGAAATATGTAGAACTGGGTGCGAAGGGTAAATCCATAAAGGAAACATTTCTCTGCCTCCCAATTGAGGTGGGGGCGGGGGAGAGAGCGTCTCCCCTGCTCCCCCCTTCAGCCTGCGTCAGGCAGTGTGAAAACTGCGCAGCGCAATTAGTGGATCGCGTCAGTTTCACTCAGAAGAAGTGATGCTGGGGGTGGGGGTGGGGGGTGGGAGGAAGGAGGGGCATCCGGGCGGGTGGGTGTTTCATTAAAAGAGGGTGGCTGCCGTGCGTTTGTGACATCAGCCCCCCTGCTTATATACATAGGGAATGGTCCAGCGCTCCCCTTATGGTCCAGCCCTTCTGAAAGCGGCTCCATCCAGGCAGTGGCGGTGTGCGGGGTGGGATCCTAGGCAGCCCCCGCGGCTCCTCTCTTTCTGTGCGTGTGTCTGCCTGTCTGTGTCTCACTCTCTCCCCTCTTCCCCTTTGTATGGACTTTACTTTCTAGAGGGGCGAGGAAAGGAGGATGGCCAAGCTGGTGAGGATGCAGCTGATCTGCGCGATGCTGCTGGCGTTCGCCTCGGGGAGCTTGTGCTCAGGTAAGCGCCCCGTTCGCAGCCTCGGCACCGCCGGGCGCGTCGGTTTTGGCCGCAAGCCTCCGGCTGAGGACTCGGGACGCGCGCGGGGCAAGTCTGGCTGGACTGGGAGCGCTGGGGGAGTGGGAGGAGCCAGTTTGTGTGGCGAGGGGCAGGATCGGCCAGACTGCCAGGGGTTAGGCACTCCGACAGCTCCCCGCCGAAGACGCGCTAAGGAGGTGTCTTGGGTTGGTGGCGGGTTTTTTTGTATTGTTCACTTGAAGTTTCTAGTAATTGTTCTGCAGTTCTTTCCTGGCATTTTTTGCCCGTCTCCAGTTGTCTGAACGAGCTTCCTGCCTCTGTTAAAAACCGATCCGCTGGGCTGAAATAGCTCACTACACAGCTAGCTGTGTGCTCGCCAAAACACTGCTCACGTGTAGTCCCGTTGAAAATGATGGGACGCGTTAGGCAGGATTAACGTGTCCCATTAATTTCTGTGAGAAGCCACCTAATGTAGCAGCGGGCGGGCAAGGACTTGCCTAGCAAGCCAGAGGTTGCCGGTTCGAATCCCCGCTGGTATGTTTCCCAGACTATGGGGAACACCTATATTGGGCAGCAGCGATATAGGAAGATGCTGAAAGGCATCGTCTCATACTGTGAGGGAGGAGGCAATGGTGAACCCTTCCTGTATTCTACCAAAGACAACTACAGGGCTCTGTGGTGGCTAGGAGCTGACACCGACTGGAGGACACACATTACCTTTTCCTTAATTTCGGTGGGGCTATGCATGAGTAGCTTAGTTTGGATTTCAGCCTGGCCATGTACTCTGATCAGGAAGATGGTTATAGGACTGGTTAAACTCAGACTGATGGACTGGACCATGCCTGCAAACCTAAGATCGCTATGGATTAGCACATGCCATATATAATCGAAAACGAGGTATCTCATCTGCACAAGAGTGCCCACTTCCTATATGCAAAAAGGTGATCAAAGATCACAACAAAATCTCACCCAAACATTAAAATAACTATAGATCAGATCTTAGTTTTTGTCTGGGTTCTGTTCTCAGCTCACTTTGTACACTTGGACCAGTCACCAGGCAAGCCACCTTTTCTGTATCACTGTTGCCTTTTGGTAAAACAGTGATGATCTTTACTTCATAGGCTGTTGTGAGAATGTACAAGATAAGGATGATCCCTAAGGATCTACAATATAAAAAGAGAGAGAGAATGTACTTTCTAATTTTTTAGGGATGTATTGGAAGGGCAAAGTGCATCTTTCACATTTGTCCATTGCTAAAATGAATCAATGGCATTTATTTCATACACAGTTAATGAATCAGAAATGTTATGTTTTTCTGAATGGGAATCAGAAGCTGTAAGTCAAAATAAATGTGGCAGCAGGTCATCCTGCTGAAAGATAAATGTAGGGGATATTTGATACAAGGGCTTTAAAAATTAACTCTCTGCCTTAAATTATGTTTAAGTTTTTAGAATTTCATTGGAACACAATTTCTCTTAAAGGAATAGCAACAATCTCTATATTGTTAAATGACCTGTACCTCTTCTATGGCACACATTAGGGTTCCTTAAAGTAGGAATCAGGATGGACCTAGTCCAGATCAAATTTCCAAGAGTTCCAAAACAGCTTATCATTGTTCATGAAATATTTGTCCGTATAACTTAAAGAATGGTTGTCACTTGAAAGGAACTGTTCTCTTCCAACGATTTGATATGTTTAATTGAAGCATTGTTGTTCTGTAGACCTGATCACACGGGGCACAGTCCAGCCAAAGCTAAGCACTTTTATGTTGCATTGATCTCAATGGGAAAATTAAACATATGCCAACAATATCTTTCATTGAGATTAAGGGGGCTTAAGAAGCTTTATTTGTTTATACCCACTGTGTGATTCATGGAAGATCTGTGGAATATTAACTACTTGCCACTGTCATTAGGACTTAAAATTAGCCTCCTGGTCTGCAGTCCTAAGCATATTGACCACAAGGCGAATTAATGAAATTTACTTCTAAATACATTTATTTATTTATTTATTTAGTCATTCGATTTCTATACCGCCCTTCCAAAAATGGCTCAGGGCGGTTTACACAGAGAAATAATAAATAAATAAGATGGATCCCTGTCCCCAAAGGGCTCACAATCTCAAAAGAAACATAAGATAGACAGCACCAGCAACAGTCACTGGAGGTACTGTGCTGTGAGGTGGATAGGTCCAGTCACTCTCCCCCTACTAAATAAAGAGAAGCACCAGGTTAAAAGGCGCCTCTTTGCCAAATTGAATAAATGAAGCAGAACATAGTATGATGGAACATCTCGCCTCTCACTAAATCCTAGGAAATGAGCCCTCAACCATAGCTTACTCTAAGGCTCAATATATTCTTGTGGTTTCTTTCAGTTTATCAGGATACTATCCATACAGAATGAAAAGGCAGTTCTGAAATGTAACTGTCCACTTTAGTTACCATGGATAGCATTTTCTTGTGTATGGTCTGGGTGTCCTGCACTTATTCTAAAGATATGTCTTCATATGGTCATTCTTGGATGGTCCCTAGATACTCATCCTTCCATTCTTCCAAGTCCCTGTACTGTCAGATTTGCACGTTCCCTCTTTAAAAACACATCTTCTCGTTTGTGATTGTAGGAACATAGGAACATAGGCAGCTGCCATATACTGAGTCAGAGCATTGGTCCATCTAGCTCAGTGTTGTCTTCACAGACTGGCAGCAGCTTCTCCAAGGTTGCAGGCAGGAATTTCTCTCAGCCCTATCTTGGAGTTGCCAGGGAGGGAACTTGGAACCTTCTGCTCTAGGGATGTGCGAAACGTTTCGGGTACAGAACGATCTGTACCCAAAACAGCGCATTTCGGGTGATTCGGATCTGAACCGAATCACCCCTGAAGAGCCCCGAATAATTTTGGATCCGAAACGAATCACCTCTGTTTCAGATCTGAAATACTTGGATGTTTCGTACCTCCATTTTGTGGCCTTCTCCCCCCCCTCCATTTTGAGCAATGACGTCTATTTGAATTTCCCACCTTTTTGCCTCCAATTGACTTCAATGCAAAAAGGTCTGATGTGGCGTCTACTCGAATTTCGGATCCCAGGGGCAAAAGAGTGGGGTGGGGTGGTAGTGCCCAATGGGTGGAGGCTACCACCCCAATTGCAGAGGGATTGCACAAAGGGCTGATGTTTGGTGAATTTTTGAACTTTTAGTGTCTTTGGGGCAGATCAGGGGCATAACGTGGGATTTGGGCCAAAAGAGTGGGGTGGGGTGGTAGTGCCTAATGGGTGGAGGCTACCACCCCAATTGCAGAGTGATTGGGCAGAGGACTGATTTTTGGTGAATTTCTCAAGTTTACGCGTCTTTAAGTTTCCCCCCATTAGGTATAATGAAGGGTGTATCGCTTCACGTCAGGGGGAAAGGGGTGGCCTAGAGTGGTGTGGGGTTGGTGGTAGTGCCGGGTAGGGGCAAGGAAGCTACCTGAATTTTTTCAAAGGATTTGGGCAGAGGGCTGATTTTTGGTGAATTGTTGAAGTTTACGCATCTTTAAGGTTTTTCCTCATAAGGTAATTTATGGAGCTTTCAGCAGCCCCATAAGTGCACTTGGGGGGTGCTGGGGTGGCCCAGAGAGAGTGGTGGTGTAGTGCACATAGGGTGCCAACCACCCCCATGGGTTGCTAACCCATGGTGTACAGGGTTCTGTTATTTCTGAGGTATTCTGAGTGTGGATTCTATGATAGCAAATTAGAGTGGATTCATGGTGTCTCATTGAAAATCTCATTTGCTATCATAGAATCTACACTCAGAATACCTCAGAAACAACAGAACCCTGTACACCATGGGTTAGCAACCCATGGGGGTGGTTGGCATCCTATGTGGACTACACCACCACTTGCTCTGGGCCACCCCAGCACCCCCCAAGTGCACTTATGGGGCTGCTGAAAGCTCCATAATACCTTATGAGGAAAAACCTTAAAGATGCGTAAACTTCAACAATTCACCAAAAATCAGCCCTCTGTCCAAATCCTTTGAAAAAATTCAGGTAGCTTCCTTGCCCCTACCCGGCACTACCACCAACCCCACACCACTCTAGGCCACCCCTTTCCCCCTGATGTGAAGCGATACACCCTCCATTGTCCCTAATGGGGGAAAACCTTAAAAATGTGTAAACTTCAGAAATTCACCAAAAATCAGTCCTCTGCCCAATCACTCTGCAATTGGGGTGGTAGCCTCCACCCATAAGGCACTACCACCCCACCCCACGCTTTTGGCCCAGATCCCACATTATGCCCCCGATCTGCCCCAAAGACACTAAAAGTTCAAAAATTCACCAAAAATCAGCCCTTTGCCCAATCCCCCTGGAATTTGGGTGGTAGCCTCCACCCATTGGGCACTACCACCCCACCCCACTATTTTGCCCCTTGGACCCATTTTTTAATCCAAATCGATTCTGATTCTGATTCGGATTTATTCAGATCCGAATCGAATCAGGGGTGATTCGGATGGGCCATATTCGGATACAAAACAGAACAGCGGTGTTTCGGTTTGGATCCGAATCAAAACAGCAAAAATCCGAATAGCACACCCCTGTTCTGCTCTTCCCAGAGCGGCTCCATCCCCTATGGAGAATATCTTACAGTGCTCACACATCAAGCCTCCCATCCATATGCAACCAGGGTGGACCCTGCTTAGCTGAGAGGGACAAGTCATGCTTGCTACCACAAGACCAGCTCTCCTCTCCTTGCCATGATGATTTGGAAAAATTGTCAGTTTGGAAGGGTGCAGTATAAGTAATGTACTACACTTTCTTACAAGCAAGTGCAAACTGGCAGTGGTTGGTTAAAAAAAAATCATCTCTATGCCTTACATAAGACCTCTCAAATAATCTCTGTTATTCTTTACCAAATTCTCTGGCTTCCTTCACACAATTATTTGTCCATTCTGGGTGGCATCCTATCTACAATGGCATTTTATGCTTTTTGTGTTCTTTCTGTATTTATTCCCTTAGGGTGAAATCTAATTCCATCAGATTCAATATAGGTTTTGGTGTTGAGATCAGGGAGAGGTGGGTTGCACCCTGTGTTGATGTAGGTATGCTGCACCTAATTGAGACCACAGTGATCTTAATAGAACCTTTTAGGAAAATCTGAGGTCCAGATATAGACAGATCAACAAATTATTCTATGGTAAAAAAATTATGCTGAAGCAGTACTATGTGTCATTTTCAATTACTGATGATTTTGGAACAGATAGGCCTATTACCAATAAGCATCTTCATATGTGTTTACACATTTTGGCCATAATCCAGGTAAAATTAATTAGCCTCACTGAGGCAAACAGAACAACTTAATTACAACTAAGTTAAATCCTCTTGCTGGCATTGGAACATAGTTTCTACTCTTATCCATGACTCAAGTTCAACTGGCTTCAGTGGTATTTATTCCCCATTAGTATACATTGGACTGAAACCTCAATCACACCTAACCTTAGCTGCATCGGGGCCATACTATGAAACTTTATTTTTTAACTCAGTTTAGGAATACATTAGTTATTATACTTCACTCTTCCAAACTGAACATCCTTTGGGATGAACCTGAGTTCAAATCCCCACTCAGCCATGAAACTCACTGGGTGACTCTGGGCCAGTCACGCATCTCACAGCCTAATCTATCTCACAGAGTTGTTGTGAGGACAAACATAACCATGTATACCTCTCTGGGCTCTTTGGAGGAAGAGCGGGATATAAATGTAGTAAATAAATAATACATAAATAAGATTTCTTAACCTGCTAAAGGGTCACCAGCATTGAACCCATGTTTCTTTCCATCTTCATCATATGAACTGATTAAAAGCACCTTCATATCTGTGTTATCCCATTGAATATTTATTGCATAACTCCAGATTTTCACTGAGAAAAGATCCTCATTAACAGACATCCTTTGACAAACATTTTAGAACAATGCAGTCTCTAGTATTTTGTTTGAAGAGTAGGAGCTGTTTCTAGCACGTTACACACAGTAAATATATATAATATAAACATATGATTATTATATAATAAATACATAATAATATAAATATATTATAGAATATATAGAGAGATAGATAGATATAGATATATATTAGCAGTGCAATATTGTGCGTGTTTATTCAGATGTAATCCCTACTGTGTTCAGCGAGTCTTATTCCCAGATATGTATGTATAGGATTAAAATCAAATGCCACAAACCTGCGCACTCTTACTTGGGAGTAGGTTATGTTAGATCTAGTGAAACGTATTGCTTAGTAAACATGCATAGAGTTGGGCTGCCCATCACTAAACCTAACCCAGGCCAGCAAAATATGAGCTCCCCCTTGGCCCCCAGTGTTGATGATCAAGCCCTAAAATGTTGCAGTTGACCAATAATAAGTTGCTTTCATGACTAAGCTGCACTATGCCAAAGAGACTGTATAAATCAGAGGACATATATTAAAGAACAGAACACTTGCCAAGCATTTATTTTAGCCAGTGCTTAGCCCTAAAATCTCTTTAAAGGATATCCCTAAATCCTACGTGTTGAAACGCAAATGTTGGTGATTTATAATGAAATCGTAACCATGTGTTTCTGATTAACTTGCAGATTCAGAAGAGGAAATGAAAGCCTTAGAAGCAGATTTATTGACCAATATGTATACATCAAAGGTAATGCTCCCCCCGCCCCCTCTAGCCACAGAATGCATGAATGCTCATTGCAAATACTGATATTTTAGCATGCAAGAATACGCTGCACTCAAAGCCTAAACACTGAATTGCAAAATAAAGTTGCAGAACAATGGTCTTCCACTGAGTCCAGTTGTGAAGCAATGGTCTTCCAGTGCAAAGGCAGTTGATGAAGTTTGATGAAGACAGTATAGAAACTAACTTTTTATTATTGTCACAGTTGATGAACTGAACAGCTAGCCGAAATTATGTGATTGCCAGATTCTGAAGAAAATATATTTCTGTTGAAAGCATAATTAACCTCAAGCCATACAATAACATTAAAACCATTTTTGAGATGCAAAATTATCACATTAAACCGTACCAGATCCACACCAAGTACTATTCTATTTGTCTATATTACAGCATATGTTTAATGAGCATCAAAAAGACAGAAAAAGTAACTCCCTTAATAGAAAAGTCAATGAATTATGACTCCTTTGTTTTGAAAATAAGGCATCCTTCGTATTTTGTCTCAAATATACAGTCTCAGTATCCCATAGGTGACATGTCAAAATGTAGAACACATGCTTTGACAGGCAGGTAGCCAAAAAAGGAACCTAAATATCTCCTTCATATGTGACTCTTTGGGAATCTAGCACATGTCTAATACTTTGCTGTCAAAAGATTTACTGTATAAGTGGGATTCTTGATGTATAGCTGGTCATGTGTGTGTGAGGAAGAAATGAAAAGGATGAATTTAATCTAAATTTTGGCAGCCTACATTCAATATTATTATTTTTCAAGCTATAACCTCTCATGCATATGATGAGAACATATGACCTTACAGATCAGACCAAAGGTCTAATTCAGCATTCTGTGCTGTATTGAAAGTTTCTCTTCCTTTGAAGAAAATACTCCCTCCTACTGAGGAAGAGAACTTTTGGATACAAGAACATGTATTCAATAGAGGCCAACTGGGTGCTCCTAGAAATGTCATGATCGTGCATGTTGGAGATTGCCATCCCCTGATGTTAAGTCCAGCTGATACGATTTGGCTTATATTAGTAATCATAGAAAAAGAATATTCTTCAAAATAGTATCTTGACTACTCGAAATTGGGATAAATATACTTTCTCCATGCCCAAGATATAATATTTAAATTTAACAGATTGGAAGCCCAATCTATACATTAATTAGGTTGGAATCCTGGATGTGAGCCATCTTTCATGCAACTGTTTCAACATTGTGAATTCACTGAGATGCATACACCTTTGTACTCTGTGGAATAACGGAGCAAGGATATGTCCCACTCTAAATTTTTGAAATAGTGGCATGGTGACCAAATTTTCAATCATGCCACTGCTTGCCAGGAAATTGGTCAAAGGAAGTGAGGGGGGAAAGAGCAATAACAACAACAAAGATATTTCAAGGTGTTTGACTGGGCTGTTTACAAAATGAAAATCTACTTGTTTCAGTTCAGTTCTAAATACATAGCTGAAACAAAGGTAACTGTAATTTGTATAGGTCATTCACACTGTGTTCTACCTGGGTTTGGGAGCTGTGTGTGCTCCCAATTTTCAGTTGCGTGGAAGCAAGGTAGGAGGTGAATCTGGGTAGAAGTGATTGTGTGGAAGCAAGGTAGGAGGAAAAGCTACCCAGGTTTTCCTCCTGCCTTGCTTCTACGCACTCACTTCTACCCAGGTTTTCTTCCTACCTTGCTTTCACACAACTGAAAATTGGAGCACACAGCTCCCAAACTTGGTAGAACACAGTGGGGCTATTCTCACAATCTGCAAAAATTGGGCTAGAAGAGCCAAGCCTGATTTTTGCAGATCATAAGAACCATTGCTGCGAGCCCGGTGGTTCTAGAGTAGGTAACCCACTCAAGAACCCCTGCCCTAAAACCAGATTTGCAGAGTGAGCGCTCCACAACCCTGGTTTTCTAGATCGTGAGTAGCCGCAGTGCGGCTTCGTGCCGCACCTACTCATGAGGAGACCCCCGGAGGGGAGGCAAAAAGCCACCTCCTGTTTCCTGGGGTCTCACCAGCATGCCCTGCGTGCTTGTGCAGGGCATGCTGGAGCTTGTGGGGGCTCCATCACGGAGCTGGCAATCGTGTGGGCAGCCGATCCGGGCGCCCCGGACTCCTGGCAGGATCATCTTAGAAGACTTAGCCCTCTCTCCCCGCTCTGCTTGCAAAACCGGGTCTCACCGATCGTGAGACCCGACTCAGTTTCTGACCATGTGAATGACCTCGTAATCTTCTCCATGTATTGTCCATTTCTATGGTACCCCATGTATGGTAAAGTTCTTTGAAAATTCTTTGCTAAGGAGGTAATGCTGCTGCCGCAGTGAGTGTTTGGTATGGGTTGCAGGGATGACAAATTCCTTTTTCTTGTACCTATAGCCTAGCTTTGCAACATTCATCCAGGTAGTGTTGGTAGTTCAACCTTGGAGCACATGCTAGGCAAAAAGGAATTACAGAGGTGATGCTTAATTAACGTGTGCTGGATAACTTTGAACTGGCTGTCAGTATCACTGGGGGGTGCTTTGCTTCTCATTAATCACCTGTGATATGAAGTTGGAAAACTAACCCCAGGAGGGATGCGCAGAACTGAAAAATTGGATTTATTGCCAGTAAGGGGAAGAAAAGCCTTTTCTCAGCTAAATCTTAGCTATTAAATAGAGTCAAGAAGCATCACAATCTGTATTAGTGAAGTGAGTGTCTTATGGGTGGATATACTGAGTAGGAAAATGTGGGAAAAGACAATTGAGAGTGTCATCTTTCACACTGCATTATCCAGGTATGCTTGAAAACAGTGCTTCTGAGTTGTTCCCTTCCACTGAGGCATACTTAGATTCAGAAAAGAAATGGGGCACTCTGCTCCCCGAGGCTTATTATTATTATTATTATTATTATTATTATTATTATTATTATTTGGTGTCAGTGGCAGCAAAGGCACTGCATCTTTATTTCCTTATTTATCCCTGTACATTATGGGGTGAGTGAGCCACAGAAGCCAAGAGCTTATACTCCTGGCTTTGCAGCTGACTTACTTTATGCCTGGGAAGGAAGTGGAAGTAAGCTCCCAACATGGGGAGTTTAAATCCTTGGCTTTTATAGCTGACTCACTCCTTTATGCATCAAGCCAGCTGCAAAAGTTGAGAACTCCCCACTTTTGCTGCTGACTCAGAGCAAATCAGTGCAGCTCACCTGGTTTTAAAAGACACACCCACAAACTAGCAGGGCCTGTTCAGCACCACATGATGCCAGCAGATGGCAGAAAAGAGCAGCACACAGGAATGAGCCCTCACCTGCCCAGGGCTGGGACTTTGGTTGAATGAAAGTAGCAGCTTCCCACTCATTTCTTTTTAGCCTGGAGCTCAACGGGGGAAGAAGAGGAATTAGATCTGGAGAACACGTGTTCCCAGGTGCATGACCTTGTTACCAGCTTCCATGCTATAGGATTATTTTAATTGACAGGGGAAGTGCACCCTCCAAAGGTCTATGAGATTAATCAAACACACACTTAAATGCACATCTAAGTACAGATGGGGCTCTGTCTGGACTAAATTGGTTACAACAGGATGTGCACTTTGTGACATCTACATGTAGATAGCATCCAAAGGTGCATTTGGATGTGTATCTAATGTAAGTCTGATAAAAATTGCAAACATTTTTAGCTCTTAATATACTCTTGTAGTGCTCATTACTAATGTCTCACATTGATTTCCAGCATTCCCGAGTCACAATTTATTTATTTCATTTATTTATTGTTCAATTTTTATATCGTCTTCCATAATGCATCTCAAGGCAGTTACAAAAGTTAAAATACAATACATTTTCAGTAAAATCACATTTAAAACCATAAAATCAGTTAAACAGTAAAAACCATAAAACACCAAAACAACAACAACCATAAAAAAGATAAACAAAAGAAAGCTGAAAATCCTGGCAGCCTCTCAGGGGTAAACGCCTGCACAAACAGGAAGGTCTTTAGCTGTCCTTTAAAAGCAGCTACAGATGTTAACAAATGGATGTTCACTGGGAGAGCATTCTCGAGATTGCGGGCAACAACAGAGAAGGCCCCATTGTTTATATCACCCTAAACCTCAAAAATACCTTTGATCATAAGAGATTATACTGTCCATGGCCAGTATCTGTATTCTGAAGGATCATTCAGTTCTTCAGCATACAGGGTCAGAAGAATTGATCTTGCCATCCAGTCCAAAACCCTTCGTGGATTGCCATGTGCTTTAACAGAATTACTCTCTCCTAGTAGTAGGTCTTCCTAGAGATGTAACAGATTATTAACATGAAACAAAAATCCAATACCACTTCTAAGAAACAATTGGCCAGGACATTTCACATAGAAAACGCAGAGACAGTATCACAGTGTGGAAAATCTTGCATCTTTTTGGAACAATTGTGTTTTTCATATGAATAAAACGAAGCAAAATTTTATGCTACATCTTAGGTGAAGATGCCTCAGAAGCCAAAAAGACTCCCAGGCCTCCCTACTTTGTCATAATTATGAATAGAAATGCCCAAGTGACTAGCTACAAAATGCAACTTTTCCAACTTCAAAAATTATTGCACAAATCTGGCAAACATGTATACCTATAATATAAGCCTGTTTGGGTCTCAATGACTCACTGACTCATTCACTGACTCACTCACCCATTCACTGACATGAAACTTACAGGCCAAAACACAAAAGAGAAACATGCTGAGGCTGTTTCTCACGATCGCTGAAAACCAGGCTAAGGGATCCTAGCCCCCTTATGGCATGGCATGGCATGGTTTCCAGCAATCATCAGAACCACCGGGCTCACCTACAAACCCGGTGGCTAGCCTGCCTAATTCCCTATCCTCTTAAATGAGGCTAGCAGAGTGAGCTCTACGCTAACCCCATTGCCCTGATCATGAGTCACCATGGCGCAGCTCTGCACCGCAGTGACTCATGAGGAAACCCCTGACCGGGAGGTTAAAACAAGCCTCCCGGTGTCAGGGGTCTCCCACAATGCCCCGTGCACTCACGTCGGGCATTCTGGGTCTTCTGGGAGATGGGCTTCCCCTGATCCCCACCACCCCAACTGGCTCCATGACAGAGCCGGTAATCGTGTGGGCAGTTGATCTGGCCACTGAGGGCGGTCTCCGTGCTCGTCTGTGGGGAGAGTGGGTACACACTGCTCTTATGGAGAGCCTTGCTGTTTTCACAGGTAGGTTCCAGACCTTGCCCAGACTACCCAGAAATCCCAAGCTCCAAGGGGAAAAAAATCATTACTTTCCCAGAAAATCTGGAAAAACTCTCCCACTGGATGAAGAATGATACTGCATAGAGATAACAAAAGACTGGAGTCACAGAGTTAAGACACCAATATGATTGCAAATTACAAATCTTCACTAAGTCACTGACTGACTGACATGAAGCTCCCATACCAAACCATAAAAATTAATCAGTGTCCTGAAAAATGCAGAAAAGCTCTCCCATTGGCAAACATGTGGAATAAGACCTCATAGAGATGGGAAAAGACTAAAGTCACAACAAGATAAGGCATTAACATGCTTGCAAACTGCAAGCCCTTTTACTGGTATTGTACGTATTTATGTAATCAGTATTCATGGTTCAAAGAACTGCACAGTGGGCCACTTTTAAGATTTTAAAAATTCAACATTTTGGACACTTTTGTACAACTGAGAAATATGGGTGGAAATGCATGGGAAAGACTAAGACTATAGGGAAAGGCTTGTGAAGGCAGAGAGTCACAACGTGCTAAATTGAGTCGCATTCCTTGACTATTGGAGTTTCTACTGAGACTTTCTGTATTTCGCTGATTTTTTTTTTAGCAGAAACTCAAAACATATTCAAAGAAACATGCTTAAAATTAAATAGATTCCCAAGCTTCTGCACAAAGTTCTACATCCTGTGCTTTTTTGCTTCTGGAGCACATACCAGCTTCAAGCTGCAATTTTTGGCAGGAAAATGGCATAGAAGAAAGTCTTTTAAAAAACTCTTCCCTGTGCCACAGTCTCAATCACTACCTCGAGATTTCTATATTAGGCAGTACAGAAATGCGATAGATAGATAGATAGATAGATAGATAGATAGATAGATAGATAGATAGATAATCTGGATTGCTTTAGGTGCATGGGATTCAATGATGTGTTGAATATCTTGTCTAGTGGGACCCTAGACATACACATTTCCAGAACCTCTGAGGACTCCACATCCTGTTTCATCACAAAAAAGATAAAGGAGATGAGTTTTGCCTCTGAGAAATCAGTGCATTGGGTGGGTTCAAATGACTGCAGAAAGAAAGTAGGTAAGGTGTGGCAGCTGCTAGCAATCATACGTTCCCACTGCTCACCATTACTTCTGCCCATTCCCATGTGTTGTGAAGCCAGAAATGTGGGTGGAGAGTGTTGGGTCCTCTCCACCATCCAACATCATCAAACCTACTTCAAATGTTGGTTTTGAAGGGTGGGTTGATGGAGGGGTCCGATGTTCTCCACCCAACATTTTCAGCTTCACACAACATGGAAATGGGCAGCCGTACTATGAGTACACACTTGCTGGGAACCACTGCTTCTTTCCTACTTACTTCCAGCTGCTCCCACCTTCAGCACCCATCACTGGATTGGGGTGGAGCCAGAATTGTGCTTGGCCTCGCGGGGAGGTGGAAAGCACCGATCTATCATCTGCTGGGCTTGATGCTTGTGTGCTGCTGGTGTGGCACTTGCTTTACGAGACTGGTCCCACCTGCAGCCCTTCAGCCTGTGCTTAGCTTGACACTTATTCACCCACCTGTAGCTCAGTGGCGGGTAGCTGGTTGCCTATCCAGGGCCAAGTAGGAATTTTGAATTTCCACCTAATTGGCTGCTGGTGAATTTTTTTCACCTACTTCCACTGAGTCTTTTGCTCAGGCATTAGGTTAATTGTGGATGTTAGCAAATAGTATAGCCCCAGTCACAATGACAGATGAGTGAAGGTTTTGGGGTAGTAGAATTGCACCAGTGGTGTTCAACTGGAGGCACTGTTACAGTGAAGGGGAATTCCATGCAACAACCCCTCAGGGTTTTGTGGCTCGGGGTGGCTGGGAATGGAACCCCATCAGGGAGATGGTTGGCTCACACACTGGGAGAGGAAAGCTGTGTGGCAGGGAGGAAGCAAAAGCAGTCAGCTGACTACTGGCAAATGCCAAGCCCAGTTGATTGATTTGCCTAGCAGTGAGAAAGGCATCTCTCTTAACAGGCTGCCTCCCTCTGGGAAGGAGTTGCCCGCATCCTACTTGATTGACTTTTGTCACCTGTTGCTTCATTGCACATTGTGTAGTTAGTTAAGGAAGTGTGGCCCAAATTCAGTCCACCACACAGATCCTGTCTGTTAGTGGCGTTTGGGGGCAACACTGGCCATCTGAACCAGCCCATTATAAAACCTAATAAATGTGATAACAGTAGCTTTGGACTTAATATGGAGTTTAGCCACCATTTTATCAGCAATACAAACAAAATACACTAGGATCATTCACAGGTTGGAGAAACTCCTACCCTAGTTTGGAAGCTGTGCCTACTATTTTCTGATGGTCTGGGATTTAAAAACAAGGTTGGAGGCACTGGCAGTGATCATGTGCTGAGTATCAGCTGGGTCAGAAGGTTCCCTTCTTACCAGCAGCTGTACCAAGGTCTTAACGAAGTAGGAGGAAAATCCCTCCAACCCAGCTGTTGCTTAGCACACAATCACTGCCAGTGCCTCCGACCCAGGGGCGGAGCCACCATTGGGCAAACGGGTTCAAAGAATCCGGGCCATGCCCAATTCCTCGCCTTCTCCAACCTGTTTTTAACTGACAGACAATCAGAAAATGGGAGTGTGTGCAGCTCCCAGACTAGAGTAGGGGGCTTCTCCCACCCTAATAACAACCATGTGAACAAGCCTACTGTGTTTTGACTCTATTTTATTGTTCAGTGATTCTGGTCAAAGCATCACCATCTGCTAATAACCAGAAGGCTCAAGAATTCAAGCCATTAGATTCTTTGTTTACATGAAACCATCAGATGAAAAGTCTCTTGAAATATCTGAAGAGGCAAAAATGTTTAGAAAGCTTTCATTGTTTGTGTATAATATCTGTCAATTGGTATGAACAGCAGGAATTCTTAGCTTTCTCGGTGCCAATATGAAATCAGATTGTTGTGAAGAAGATCCTTCACTGCTGTTTTATTATGATGCCAGCTGCTCTTGAATAATTTAACTGGATCAATGTTTGGGGGCTTCTTTTGGACTAATCCTTGTTGAAGAAGATAGCCAGAAGGAAATGTACACTCTAGTTATTTATTGTTGGTCTGTCTATCTCTCTGTTGGCTTAACTGACCCTAAAGGCAGTATTTTGGCTTCATAACAAAGAAGCAATAACACACTCCAAAAAGCCCTTTAGCACCTAAAGACTATTATAGCATAAACTTTGGGGGCTCTATTCCTTAAAATTAAATTTAAAGGCAGCAGAAAGCTCTTTTTAAATGTTTGCTGTTAACACAGCTAACCCCCTGGAATGTGTAACAAAGGGACTTATTGGCAATAGCTTTTTTCTGAGATTTGAGATTGGGATGCAGGGGCGTATCTAGGGTGGGGCAGGCAGGGCATGTGCCTTGGGTGTCACTTGAAGGGGGCGCAATTTTTTAAAATTAGTTTTTTAAAGCAATGGCCACCAAAAACAAAATGGCCACCACACATGGTCAAATGGCCTCTGTGAGGCCCTAGGTCATGCCAGGCCCCACAGCGGCCATGTGAGCATGTGTGGCAGCCATTTTGTTTTCAGTGGCCATTTTTTTAAAAAAATATTTTAAAAAATGGCCACCGCACATGCTCAAATGGTCCCTGTGAGGCCCTAGAGGCCAGTGGGGGAGGGGTAACCTTTACAGACCCCCCCTCACAGTCTTTAGGAAGCCCCTCGAAGAGGCTACAGGTTATTTTTTTTTTAAAAAATCAATATAATATAAGTCACTGTACACATATTCAGTTTGGCACTATGTACAGAGAATCAGGGCTTGTGAATACTGAGCTGAAGCTTAGGAGCTAGGATTCTATTTATTTGCTCTTACTTTGTTTCTTGTAATAAGTGAGTTAAATGTGATGTCTTAATAATATGGCTATTAATGGTGAGTTTGTCTTTGAATCAGTGTGAAAGTATTAAGGCCCACTGGGAGCTTCTTTCTCTCTTTCTCTCATTTTAACTGTCTTTCTGAAATACTAGAATATATTCCAAGCAGTGACACTGTTTACTCCGCATATCCTTTAATTGTATTCAGAGTATCTGGGAAAAGTCAAATTCTCCATTTATTTTTAAAACTTATGTAATAGTGATGCTATAATGCATAGTAGACAATTAGACAGGCACTTCTGTTTAGTTCTCCAAGTACACCTCCACATAATATCTGGGTATTTCATGAGCCCCAGCATACTAAAATTTGTAGTTTTCCAGCATTTTTTGGTCTGGCTACATCCACTGCTAAATAGTTTTTGAAATATTAAAAGATTAATGAACTTGACTTGTATTTTTCAGCTGATATTATGGTAAAGTTATCTGAAAGATGGGTGTCAGATGTTTGGACAGGGGGCACAATTTCAGTGCTTGCCCTAGGCGCTATTTTCCCTATTTTTCGCCTCCGGTGGGATGACCAAGGTCAGAGAGTAGCTATAATTGAGTGGATGGGTTTAAAGAACCCATCCCCACACCAGCTCCTTAGGGGCCCCCAGCTCCACGCCTCCCTATTTTCTTCATTATCTTCCTCACTCCAAGGGGCCACCAGGGAGAGAGATGAACATGGGGCCCCTAGCCCCTAGCTATGCCCCTGATTAAGGTATCATTTTTCCTGCTGTCTGTACAGATTTCATTTCTCCACTATTGCCTGTAGTCCTGGGCTGCACATCTCAAATGCCCTAGTGGGCCAGAACCATCCACAACTTGTCATGCAGGGGCTGAGGTCAATTTTTAGCACATTATTACATTAATGCCCCTGGTGGCGCAGTGGTAAAACTGCCGCCCTGTAACCAGAAGGTTACAAGTTCGATCCTGACCAGGGGCTCAAGGTTGACTCAGCCTTCCATCCTTCCGAGGTCAGTAAAATGAGTACCCAGAATGTTGGGGGCAATATGCTAAAATCATTGTAAACCGCTTAGAGAGCTCCGGCTATAGAGCGGTATATAAATGTAAGTGCTATTGCTATTAAAATTAATTTTAATTAAAATTAAAAACATTACTAGTTACTTGTGGATCTATTCCCCCTATCAATGGACTCATCGTTTTAACCAAGGATAGTGGCCAGAAAATAGGTCCTGTCCCTGCTCAATCAGTGGGGCCCCTGGAGTGCATGTGAGCCCCAAACAAATACCAAGTCCTCGCCTCTCTCTAAATTGTCCTTGCTTTCAGGCTGCAATCCTAGGCATGCTTACATGGGAGTAAGCTTCACTTGGTACACCATGGGACATATTTCTGAGAAAACATGCATAGGATGAAGCTATAAGGTAGTTTCCAGCTCCTGTGTTGCTGCAGGATACCTGGGGGCCAGTAAAACAGTCCCTGTGTGCCAAATCCAGCCCCCATGCCTTATACTGTGCAGACCTGTATCTAGTCAAATGGGCTTTTGAACTACAGATACAAAACCTTGCAAACCTGTCTCAGAAATGACAGTGGGATAGCCATGCATGCTACCCTGATGGTTGGTTTTTCCCCCCATTTCACCCTCAACTCTCTGAAATCTGTAATATTACACAGGTAAAATGTGAGGATTCCACATAAGGAAAGTCCTGTTGGATCAGACCAAGCATCCTGTTTCTCACAATGGCCAGTCAGAGGCCAGTTTTGACAATATTTCCAAGTAGTTCACCATGTACATGTCATGCACAGCTCCATGCACAGCATTCTGGTTTTCATATTAACGGGAGGATTTAAATACTGCTTAAGTTATGGTCTGAACAAGCCCCTGATACTTCCAGAAAGGTCTATGGTGAGGCTACATTTGGTGCTTACAGTTCTTACAGTTCTTGGTCACCATACCTCAAAAAGGACGTTATGGAACTGGAGAAGGTGCAGAAGAGGGCAACTAAGATGATCAGGGACCTAGAGCACCTTCCTTATGAGTCAAGGCTACAACAGCTGGGGCTTTTTAGGTTAGAAAAAAAGATGACTGAGGGGAGACATGACAGAGGTCTATACAATCATGCATGGTGTGGAGAAAGCTGAAAGAGAGAAATTTTTCTCTTTCTCGCATAACACTAGAACCTGGAGTCATCCCATGAAACTGATGCCAGGAAATTTAGGACTGACAAAAGGAAATACTTATTCACACAATGCATAATCAACCTATGAAAATACTTATACCCTGCCACAAGGTATGGTGATAGCCAACAGCCTGGATGGCTTTGAGAGGGGTTTAGATAAATTCATAGAGGACAAGTCTATCAATGGCTACTAGTCTGAGAGCTATGGGCCACCTCCAGCCTCAGAGGCAAGATGCCTCTAAATACCAGTTGCAGGGCATGTCCTCACCTCTTGTCTGTGGGCTTCCCAGAAGCATCTAGTGGGCCACTGTGTGAAACAGGATGCTGGACTAGATGGGCCTTAGGCCTGATCCAGCAGGGCTGTTTTTATGTTCTTTTGTCACAAGGAGGGTTTGAAGGCAATAGCCCTGGCATTGTTGCTCTCCAGAAAAGTATAAATGAAAAAGAGGATGATATCATGGAGGAAATTCCTTGCTATGTGTATGTCCTTTGGGGTGCATTTTCCTGATTACGTTCACAGCTCATCAAGTTCTCTTGAATTCTTCAATAGAAAGCATGGTCAGCGTCAGGGATCAGCTCATATAAAGACCATATTACTCCGGTTTTAAGATTACTGCAGTAGGTTTCTGGGCAATATACAAAGTGGTGTGATGACCTTTAAAGCTCCTAAGCAGCTTGGGCCTGGGTTACCTAAGAATTACTTTATTCAATCTGCTCACTGAAGTCACCTGGGGCAGTCTGCCCGCAGTAGCTGCCCACTCATCTAGCGGCCATTTGTGGTGGAGCCTTCTCTGTTGCTGCCCCTGAGCTTTGGAACACAATTCCTGTTGAGACACACACATCCTTTTAAAAGGCCACAAAAGCACATCTTTTAGACAGGCTTTAGATGAAGTTTTTACTTTTTTGTCATTGTTTTGTTGTAAGCAGCCGTTAAGAGTTTTAGGAACGGCAGTATATAAATGTAGAAATAAAGTTGGGCACTGGCCAAGGACTCAGGACCATCAGAAGGTGTATAGCCTATCCCAAGGCACTGCCAGCCTGGGAAGAAAAGAGGCAGCCGATCTTCTGGGAGGCAGGGAACTCCCTGCTTCCTCCTCCAGTTGCTGCAACTTCCTCCCCTGCTCTGCTACTGGAGGGAACAGAGGGAATCAAGGCTATTACCTCACCTCATTGCTTTGGGCACTCTGCATCACCACCTTCCCAGATCAGACATAAGAGGGCAAAAAAGACAAGTGTGTACTGTAAGTTATGTCTTACAAGCCATGGGCTATCTTCTTTTCTTTTGGGGGGCATGTGAGAGGCGTGCTGGCTGCTGCTAGATTTGAATGAAGGAGAGCTGGTCTTGTGGTAGCAAGCATGACTTGTCCCCTTAGCTACCGTGTTTCCCCGAAAATAAGACAGTGTCTTATATTAATTTTAGCCCCAAAAAATGCACTAGGGCAATTAGTGGTACATCAGAAATTACTGCTAGGTCTTACTTTCGGGGTATGTCTTATTTTCGGGGAAACAGGGTAAGCAAGGTCTGCCTGGTTGCATATGAACTGGAGACTAGAAGTGTCCTGTAAGATACTGTACACTATATCTTACAGTGTAGAAGATACACTGTAAGATATTCTCCTCAGAGGATGGAGCCACTCTAAGTAGAGCAGAAGGTTCCAAGTTCCCTCCCTGGCTTCTCCAAGATAGGGCTGAGAGAGATTCCTACCTGCAACCTTGGAGAAGCCACTGCCAGTCTGTGAAGACAATACTGAGCTAGATAGACCAATGATCTGACTCAGTATATGGCATCTTCCTATGTTCCTGTGAGTGGCCCAAATTAAACACCATCTGTTACCCATGGATAGGCACATTGGAAATAATGGGTTTACCCATGTGTAACTTCACAGCATGGTTTTTGCAACTTGCATCCTTGCTCCACCTGCATCATTCAGATGAGTCTCCTTGTGAGGTTCAGGTGGGCAACAGGGTGCCAGCAGCAGTCCAGAGTATATTGTGGCAGCCAGCACAGCCACCACGAAGCACTCTGGACTACTGCCGTCCAGGCATAGGGTCTCAGCATACCATTGGGTCAAAATCTGGCACATCCTGGCAGAAAGCAACTCTCCCTTCCCCCCTCCCCCAAAGAAAAGAGCAGATAATGAAATTCAAAAAAATAAATAAAAGAGAAATTGCTACATTCCTAGGCAGAGCAAAAAGGTATTCAATCATTTCAAATGACTCAGTTTTTTTTTAAAAAAAAAATACCTTCAGAACTTTTACATCATTTCTGGCACAATATATCCAAATTTTTATGAATGTTTTATGAAATGAATTCTCTCTTTATTACTAAGGAGAAGTGAGGGGAAAGGTCAAAGGGAAACTAAATGTAAACAGTTTTGCCATGCTACAAAATGCATTTCTTCCCCAACCCTTCTTTCAGAAGTAACATAAAAGCAGCATTATCTGAGTTATTGCTACAGCCAAAGTATTTCCAGAATTTTTATTTCAAACTGGAAAGAAGCCAGTTATTGGGGAGGGGAGGAGAGGAGAGGAGGGGGAGAAAGAGTGCAAGCAACATATGGCTGTTTCCTAACTCTCAAGTTAATTTCAAACTCAACAAGGCCATATAAACTGATATGAATTAAAACACTGAGATTATTTTCCAGTGAAGAAAACAAGGCCAATCCTTCCTCTGACCAGTGCAGCTTCTAACTGAATTACATACAAGCCATAATAATAAAAAAGAAAGAATCAAAACGCCAACATCTTTGCATTAAATTGTTCACCTTGTAATGTTCAACGGCTCATCAACTTTCCACAGGACTCTTTGAACTTTCATATCTCTCAGCCTCTGGCTGACCTGAATTTCTGTGCCTAACTTTTAATCATTTCTTGAATAACGGTTACTTCTTCTGATCCACATTAAAAATGTAACCAGATCAGGGTAGATCTGTGGCTCATTTGGACATCATTACAGAATCGTTGTGCCTTGTAAATAGATATGAAAATATAGTATATATTTTGAAGAATGTGTTTGTACACAATAAAGTCATACTTCCTGATCACCTACAGATACCAAATTTTTCATACACAATCTTGCCACTGAAATTAGTTAAGTGCATTATGTTTTACACCAGAATATGCACAGTGAAAATTCAAATTATTATTTTTTAGTTTTTGGAAGAAATTTTGAATATCATACTTCCCAATTACCTGCATAAACCAAAATTTGCATGAGCACTCCTGAATGCACCACTTTTTACACTGGAATATGTTTGAGGACACATTTAAATAATATATGGTGCGGGGTTAGCAGAAATAATGAATTAATAACCATATTTTAACTTACTGTTCTCAACAGATTTTTAACATCCAACAATCAGATCAATAATTCCAAACCAACATAATGTCCAAGAAAAGCTGAAGAACTTTCTCCAATTCAAATTTACTATGATTCTGATTTATAATATATGGTCATTATACAAGAAAATGAAATTAAACTGAAATTCTACCAATTTCAAACTGTTCTTTTACTTATCTTTTGAAAGTACATTAATAAAACAAAGTGACATATATTTGAATTCTTTCCTAGAAGTGTAATCTGTGTCAAATAACTTTTCCTGGTCAAGAACAGGCTTCACCCACTATAAAAAATAACTTGAGTAGGTTTTCCCCCTATTTCAATTTGAAACATTTTATTTAAATGGAAAGGAAGGCATTCTTGAATTAGTCAATTGTCAATGCGTGCAATTAGACAAGCTCACTTGCTCTCTTATATTAGCAGGTGAACCATAATTTTTAAGGATTTCACTGATCTGATCTCTAGTTTTTTATGTGATCTCCTTTATGTGACACTGAAGGATGTACATTAGCTGAGCTGATTAACATCAAAGTACAAAAAACTTTTCTAGTCTGTGGCAGGCTTTTGCAAGTAAATTAATCCTTTTTGCAAAACATTTTGCTAATTAATTTGAAAAAGACGAGTTATTTGCAATGCACCTTGTAAAGGACTTTGATTTTATTTAGCAACCTTTTGCTCATGGATGTTAGATAACCACCCTTGCAGACACTGAGTTGCTATATCTGAAAGCAGAAATCATTTCAAAGCTGTAACTATTTCCCCAGTTGAGATAAATCTTGCTACTAGATAGCAGACCTTGCAGAAGCAGCCTAGCTCAGAATCTGAAGATAAAGTAAAGTGTGACGTCAAGTCGATTTCAACTCCTGGAACCCACAGAGCCCTGTGGTTTTCTTTTGGTAATATACAGGAGGGATTTTCCATTGCCTCCTCCCATGCAGTATGAAATGATGCCTTTCAGCATCTTCCTATATTGCTGCTGCCTGATATAGTACCAGTGGGAATTCAAACCGGCAACCTTCTGCTTGTTAGTCAAGCAAAGAGCCTTTTGAGTCAGGCAGTATATAAAGCAAAGAAAGAAAGAAAGAAATATTGTTCACACTTAACACATGGAAATGCAAAATATTGTAATGAGTTTGCTAAGAGAATAATTTAGCATTATGAACACATTTATTAATGTGAAGCTATGTTGTATTGAATTAGAGCATTGTTCAACCTATATCTGTATTGGCAGCATCTCTCCAGCATTCAATACCTGTCATCTCTCTGGAGATAATAGGTATTGAACCTGGGACTGATTGCAAGTAAACATACCACTGAACTATACTACTGAGCTATAGTCCCAGCTTAAGTATATAAGAAGCCTGCATGAAGTTAATAGCGAAGACCCAGGTTCAAATCCCTATTCAGCCATTAAGATCACAGGTGACACTGGCCAGTCATTTTCTCTTAGTTGATTCTATTCATATTGTTGTTAGAATAAAAGGAGAGGGTGAAAGAGTCATAGATGTTGTCTTAAGCTCCACAAAAGATGCATGAGTTAAGTGTGTGATTACTAATATGTTAAGCATATGCTTGCATTGAAACCCAGAACTGGATATCGTTGCCAGTCACCAGCAAATGTTGACACTGTTCAACTGCACGTGTGTCTGTGTGCACACGTGCACACATATACACACTTTTAGATGTCTGCGCTTTTGTGTAGTACAGTTCTGTGCATACTCAGAAGTAAGTACTACCATGTTCAGTGGAGCCTACTTCCTAGTAAGTGTGCTTAGGACTGCCACTTTAGTTCTGCTTTCATTATAAGCAAAGTGAGAGTGCTGCTGTATTAATTTCACTTTCATGATAGGGCCAAGATAGTGCTAAAAATAATGAGGAGTGGAAGATGGGGCTGAGTAAGTTTTGGCTCATATGGGGCACTTGGACATGGCCACTCCGAAGCTGAGGATGATGGAAGTTGTAGTTCAACAACAGCTGGAGAACCTCAGGTTAGTCACCCCTAGGTTAGTCTGAGGTTCATACAGAAAGTGTCACTTGTATATTCAGCTTCTACAATTTCTGCCATCAGTGGCATTCTGAAGAAAGCAAGTGATTTTTTTTTAGTCTAGATCAGGTGTGGACTTATTTGTTCCAGTGCTATCTAACTCTCCCCTTTTCAAGAGCTGGCAATTTTGCAATCATCATTATGACTTGACATCGGATTAATCCTGGAGTTTGTTCCTAACAGGAAAAACAAATATCTAACAAATGGCTCACACAAATCTTTGCAGGGTAAATAAGCTAGAGAGGTAATCCAGAGGCCTACAACTCTAGAGGGCCAAAACACTATTCTTCCTTGCTGAGCATTACAACAGAGAGGGGGGTGAGGGGGTGTAGTTTCTGCCTGCCAGAACACAATTTAAAGAGCTGTAGGGCAGCAGGCAGGAACTTCTGTCGAGTTTCCTGTTCTCCTGTGGAGCCCGAAAGAGGAGAAACTGAGGGAATATGTGAGGATAAATGGGGGACTGGCAAATGGCTAGATACATGTGGCAGATAGTAACTCAAGTTTAGATAGCCCAGGATTCTATCTAGGGCCTTACTATAAGTGTCTACACAATACTAGTAGATATTCAGGTCATAATTCTAGTATGTGAGAAATCATGATAGGACTGTGGTGATTCCAAAACTAGTTCTGCCCTACTGTCCTAAAGGATTTTAATATCAAAACCCTTGAATTCAAGAAGAATTTTTTATGCACGACTGGAAAGGAGCAGGAGAGACAAGCTTTGTGAAAAAAACTGGAGAGATGAACTCAGAGAGAGAGAGAGAGAGAGAGAGAGCGCACAATGACACCACTCAGCCATTTGATCAGATTTGAAGTATTGATTTGAAGTAAGAGAGAGAGAAGTAGTCCCAAACACTTGGAGAGATACTTCAGATAATCCCGGGAGCAACCAGTAGCTCCCGAGTGACCTAATGCCTACCCCTGGATTAAGATAGTAGGAAAGAAAGTATGACAAAGCTGTCATCCAACTTCTTGAGTGCACATGCTTCATCCACCCACCCCCCCGCCAAAAAAAAAAAAAAAGGATTTTTACACAATGGATTCTTAGCAAACTTCTTTCAAGGTTTCCATGTATACATTGCATAGTAAGTTCAAATTCCAAGAAAGAAAGAGAAAAAGGGTAAATGTCAAAGGATGAAGTAAAATGTACATACTTTGAGTGGTGGGCCCACAATGGATTAACTTGTGATAACCACAAAGCTACGCACTCCCTTTGCCTTCTCTACAGTATCATTTCCAGTTTCATTTTGTATGTTGGTTAATATTTTTTTAAAAAAACACCCCAAATTGAATTTTAAAAAGAGGATGCTGAATATATGTTTAAATGCATAAACATTCTAGCCACTCAGGGAAAATGACCAAGAAATGCCAAAAGCTTACCCAAAATATGGTGCAGAGCAAAGGGTCACAATCAGCACTGGCATTACAACCAAATTTGTGAGTCAATGGAAGGGCGAGGAAGCTGAAATTGCATCACAGCAGAAAATCCCACACCCACTCCTGGTTGGGAGGAACATTTGTTTTCACTCATAGACATTAACTCTCTCCTCACAACATGGGACCACCTGCTCTCAAAGGTTTCTGCTCGCTCAGCAAGAACATCAGCGGGGGCTCTGATCCATGTGCCTATGGTGAGGGAGGCTCAGCTGTTGAGCACACGGGACAGGATCTTCTCAGCCATTGCCCCCAGGCTTTGGAATGGTTTCCTGCTTGGCATCCACTCCTCAGTCACCATCACAGTTTTTGGAAAACAAGTTAAAACATGGCCCCTAACCCAGGCTTTTATTACCTTCTCCTGTTAATTTCATTTTAAGGCATCTAGGTATGATGCAACTGAGTTATGTGTTGTCTGAAGGATCAGAGTGTACAGATTATTAACCAAAAGGCCATAACTGACAAGGCACAAAGATGGTGGCTCTGGCCTCCAGGGGTATTGCTAAGTGCTTAAAAGATCTGGGCCCCAAGCCCACAGCCTCCCATTTGATAACACAGTCATACTCACCCATGAATAATTACTTATGGTGTGTGTGTTTTTTTAAAAAAAATTAATAATCTCTAAAATTAGTATTATAATACAGCACCATGAAGGTGGAAACAGCATCTAGGTGAGGCTTGGAGTTGACTCTCATTCTCTGTGCAGGTGCCTCCACGGCAGCACTTCCTTTCTAGAAGAGGTCATGCAGGAGGGAGGTGGCTGGGCTCTGAGCAATTCAATGGGGGTCTGTATCCCATGGACCACCCCCTAATGGGCCACCCCCTCTCCCTGGTATCTCAGGTTGAGGCAGTGGCCAGAGGGGCTTTTTCTATCAGCTTTGGCTGATGCGCCAGCTGCGCCCATTTCTTGAGATGAATGACCTCAAAACAGTGGTACATCTGTTGGTAACCTCCAGACTTGACTTCTGCAATGCACTCTATCTGTATGTAGTCCAGAAACTCCAGTTGGT
Source organism: Hemicordylus capensis (assembly GCF_027244095.1). Classification (NCBI taxonomy): domain Eukaryota; kingdom Metazoa; phylum Chordata; class Lepidosauria; order Squamata; family Cordylidae; genus Hemicordylus; species Hemicordylus capensis. The sequence continues at coordinate 200,146,801 of NC_069661.1, forward strand.
ACAGAATGCAGCAGCCAGGTTGGTCTCTGGATCATCTTGGAGAGACCGCATCACCCCTTTGTTGATAGAACTGCACTGGCTGCAAATAGGTTTCTGGGCAAAATACAAAGTGCTGGTTATAACCTATAAGGCCCTAAATGGCCTAGGCCCTGGGTATTTTAAGAGAACGTCTTCTTAATTATGATCCCCACTGCCCATTGAGGTCGTCTGGAGAGCTCCGTCTCCAGTTGCCATCAACTTGGCTGGCAGCCACAAGGGGACGGGCCTTCTCGGTTGCTGCCCCGAGACTGTGGAATGCGCTCCCTACTGAAATATGATCTTCCCCATCCCTGACCCTTTTTAAAAAGCACTTGAAAACCCACCTCTTCACCCAAGCTTTTTCAGCTTTTTAATTTTTTAATTTTTAATCTGTTTTTAATTTTTAGCTTGCCTATATTGTTTTAAGATTTTTTTGGTATGTTTTAACTTTTTAAATGCTATTGATAACCACCCAGAGATGAAAGTTTGGGGCGGTGTACAAATTTGACAAATAAATAAATAAATAATGATGCCTCTGCTGACCACTGTGTCTATTAAGTTTGCTAGGAGACATTTAAGTCAATTAAGTTGCTAACCAATCACTTTCAGTGAGCCTGAAGCCTGGGAGCTAATCAATATGAAGCCTTGAGGGAAAGCGAGGAATGTTTAGGGGCTTGACGCCATTTTAGAATTTGAATGAGCTCAGCATATGAAACAGCATAGAGAGAGAGAGCCTACTCATTTTAAAACAAAGTTCAAAAACTCCTCTTTTTTCGGAGGGGATGGGGATAGTTATACTGATTTTTTAAAATAATTTTAACACATTTTTTTCTGAAGGGCAGAATGAGATAAAGGGATATTCTTTGAAATGCTTCTGTCTGTACACACAATCCATGATTGCCACAATAATAAAGAATGAGTGGGAAGCTGGGAATGAGCCACCATTTCTCAAGCTTCTTCCCAATGAATCACCAGCATAGTTTGCCACTGTCAACAATGTTTCCCCACTCCATTCATCCACATTGTTTGGGTAAAGGCTTGGAACTAACTGCAGACATGAATGTAACTGCTGAATAATTATAAAGTTATATTTAATTAAATGCATGCAGCTTTCCTGCATTGTTTCATGAAAAAAGCTCCCATTTATTAGGAAATTCATTAGGAAAAGTTTGGAGATTTTTTAATTTCACTAATATTTAATTTTTAAAAATTTAGTTTTGAAATTGCAAGAGACATCTTATTCAAACTCATTATCCATGTAGTGGCAATTTCCAATAATTAAGAAAGACATTTCGAACAAGGTTAATTTTGTATTGAACTTGTCTTAGCCTTGCTGTATAATTTGACAGCTTAATTATCACCTGAATGTAATCACAGATGGGTCGAAGAAGCAAAATAAAATGGCAACAAAAATCTAGGCTTATGATTCATCTTCATAATATTTATTCTGGAATACATAAAATTATATGGCACTATTTTATTTAACACTATTTTGCAAAGGTTTCCAAAGAGTCCAACTCTAAAGCTGCTTTGTTTGAAGTGGGAAAAGAAGAGATTGCAATAAAGTGAACTGAACTGAACTGAAAGAAATTGTATCCACGGGATGACAATTGGGAGTGATAAGCAGTAAGAAAGGGATTTTTGGATGGGTCACTCATTGTTGGGTTGGTTGAGAGGGAGGCTATCTTCATGACTGCTGGAAAGTGGGCTAAGGGAGCCCAGCAATCTTTCCAGTGGTTGTGAGAACCTCTGGGCTCACAGGTGAGCCCAGTTGTTCAGTGGCTGCTAGCCCGCCTAAATACCCCACCCCTAAAATGAAGTTAATAGAACAAGTTCTCCCTCGTTTTGGTGATCGTGTGCCACCACGGTGCAGTTCTGTGCCATGGCAACACACAAGTAGATCCCCGACTGGGAGGCTACAACAAGCCTTCCGGTGTCAGGGTCCCTCCCTCCAGAATACCCTGTGCACTCGCGTGGGGCATGCTGGGACTTCTGGGGGCTGGACGGCCCTCGATCCCTGCCACCCCAACCGGCTCTGTGACAGAGCCAGTAATCCAGCCACCCAGGGGAGAGTGGAGTGCTCATGTGTGAGGAGAGTAGAACAAGCCTGCTCTCCCTGCAGAACTCTCCTCGGCTCTCCACACTGCTCATGTGGAGAGCCTCAAGAACACAGGGACATAGGAAGCTTGCTTATACTAGGGTTGCCAGGTACAGAAGATGAAAATAGTGGAAATCAGTAACTTAAAAAGTGGAAATAGTTGGCACTATTTGCAAAAAAAAAAAGGTCTCCCAAAACTCTCCACTTTGCATAAAAATCTGCATGTGTTGATTGGTATAATATGTGCATGCTTTGCTAAAAATAGGGTGATTTGGTAATAAATACAGCTCACCACTATGAAGAAGCCAGTGACCAGGATTGCTGTGTGTCTGCTCACTCTGCAGTCTGGGTGCTAAGTTCTCAAGACCCTTGCTTCTTAGGTTTATCAACAGCCCTTCATTCAACTGCAAGTAGCAGAATACCTCACAGTTGTTCAGGAAGCTAGCCTCCATAACTAGCCTGTCTGAACCAAGGAACTATTTTGTGGAACGAGAAGATATATATTTAAATAATCTGCACAGGCAGCATGTAGCAAACACAGTATTTTATTTTGTTATCTTATATTTTAACTCCACATTTGACTTTTGGGGGCATAACAAACAAAATGTTACCACGAAACTTTAAAAACTTTTAAAACGTTTTTAAAGAACTGTGAAAAATAAAGCAGATCAGCCCCATTCCAAATATGATGGGCAGGTAGAAAAAGAGAAGCCAGCTAAACATCTGCTAAAATTCCTCCATCTACATAGCTAGTGAAAGTACTAGCTATGTGGAAGAAGGACAGCTTCCACCTAGAACAGGGCAGGCAGCCTTGGCACTCCAGCTGTTGTTGAACTGCAACTCCCATAATCCTCAGCCACAATTTATTACTTTTGATCCTGTGATGTGGTGCTATTTAGGAGGTGATCCTGTGCATGCCTATAAAGCATATGCTTTTCATACTGCTGGTGGAGAGAGCATAGGGTGGCAAGAAGCCCAAGTCCAGATGAGATCACAGTTCTCTCTAACATAGTTAGTAGTCTTCCAGGAAAACAACGCTCAGTTCAACAGGTGGATAAAGCATAGAGTGGCAAGGTGCCTCTTTGCTCAGTTAACAGAGTTTACATTCCCTACATTTCCCCGCTCTTTCTCTCCTCTATTTCTCCCAAAATATTTTCCCCCTCAAATAGGTTTTTGCCTACCCTACCCCATCTTACCCCCTCCATCCCTCAAACCAACACACACATACTCTGTCTCCTGTAGGGCTTTTTATTCATGCATTCCTTTATTCCAGCCATACTGCTCAGCAGACGAGTGGTGGCCATCTTGGCATCTGCCATGCTGCATGCCCACACGAGCAGTGGTGCAGCAGAGGCTAGAGTTGGGATCGGGAGGAGGAAGTCCCCTCACATCCTAGTATGCCCCATACCAGGAGTGCAGTGGCTGTTCTCAGTTCAGCTGCCACTGCACTCAACATGACCACTCCTTCCTCCCAGCTTGCTGCCCAATATGGTGGCTGTCCGGGGGAAGCTATTTACCCAGCGGAAATTGCATAGACCATCACCTTCCAAGGTAGAATGAACCCACGGTTCACCCTACCTTGGTAAAATGCCAGGTACAAAAGGCAGGCTCTACAGGACTGGAGCAGCTGAGAGTGGAAGACTCCCAGAGCTCCAGATGGCACAAGTTTCCTTGGGTAACCCTGGCAGCTTGTGTCTTGTGGATGCCCTCGGGGTCTCCCATTCAAATGCAACCCATGATGGACCCTGCTTAGCAAAGGGAACATTCATGCTTGCTACCACAAGATTAGACACAATTGTTATGGAAAGTAGCCCAGCTCCGCCTGTTAAGCACTCTGAAGCACCCACCCTATAGACAAAGAAATCTGAAGGCTTGGAGGACTCATTCAATCCTCCAGTTTCCCTGTGTCAAGTCACAGGGAAGGAGTACCCACTGACTGAGCTTCAGGCTTTTTTGTCTGTCTGTATGGTTATGTCTCTTACAGAGCATTTCCCCTAGCCACTAGCAAGTTGGGACTCACAGAACCTGTCGTTTAGCTCTTTTCATTTTATTAATTCAGAATTAATTAGGGCATCAATCTGACTAAATTTTAATTAGGCCATGGTGCACTGATGACATCAGAATGCCAAAGCTGAGAGGTGTCCAGGCATGATTGTACACCTCTCACAATCATGGGCCGATGGCGTGCCTATGTGCTAAGAAACATTCCAAAATTCAGGGCAGGCTGCAGCCTGAATGACAGGGAACTGGCCCAAAGTGCTGCCTCTGCAATGTCATCCAGGGTGAGGTGATGGGAGGCAAGTTCAGTTCAGACTGCAGATACCAGCCTGGGGTACTAGAGGCCTGAGGTACTGGAACATGCGGGAGCTGCATTTCTCACAATGCAGAGGAGCCTGACCATGCTCAGCAGCACCCTAGAGAAAGATGCATCCTGATTGAGGATTCCTGATTCCTGAGGAGGGGACTAGGTTACTCCTGCCATCCACTCATTGGAGTTGAGGCAGGGAGGACCTAAAATCCAATAATCAGATTGCAGCCTGCTTTAAATCCTGGAGTGCCTTTGGACATAGGAACTCCATGTTACATAATACTGAGAATCCTTTATATTGTTCAGTAGTGTCCTAGGCCCCAGGGAAGTTGCTCTTTCATTCCTGTTGCTCCTTTACATTTCCTGTGATAATTTGTGTGGGAACAGGTCTGCTGTTTAAGCTATAGACTGAAAAGATCACAAAGTTTGTCCAACTTTCAGTTCTCCTCCCCCCCCCGCCCACACACACACCTTTTAGGGTCGGAATGAGGACTGCCTCAAAAGAACAATGAAGAAATAAAGGATTTCAATATAGCTGTGATTAGGCAGATCCAAACCAAAGGTTATGAAAGGCCTAGAGCCCAGATTTGATGCTGACATCTGTTTCTTCTGGATGTTGACATTCTACATCGTTTCCTGATTTCTTGACTATAGGGAGGGTGTCTTCAGACTTCTGAACTGAAAAAACTGGATTAGGCCCTACTTCTTACTCTTTGTGAGTGGACATCTCTTGGACTCACAATTGGATAGACCTGATTTTGGAAAGGCATGTACTAGGGAATCACTTACTAAACAGCCTCATAAGAGTAGAGATGTGCAAATCAATTCAAGCTCAAAACAATTCGAGCTCGAAACAGGTGTTTCAAATGTTTCAAGCTTGAAATGAATCACCCTTAAAATAAAGGGTCTGTTTTGAGCTCAAACCAATACTACCCCGGTTCAAGCTCAAAACGTTTAGAGTGTTTTGAGTGCCATTTTTTCAGGAGAGCTGATCTACCAATTGGGGTTGGTGGGTAGACCAGAGGCAGGCCAGCCTGCTAAGTTTGGAGCAGAAGCCTGGTCTACCTGCTGTGTGAGGTGTACCCACTGACCCCAGTTGGTAGACCAGCTCTCCCTGGAAAAATGGTGCTCAAAACATTCAAAAGATTTTGAGTGTTTCATCGAAACAGCATCCTTGAGTGCTGTTTTGATGAATTGATTTGAGGATTTGGGGTTTCATTTCCAGCTCAACACGAAATGCAAAATCCAATGCAAAAATGAAATGCAAGACGAAATGCAAAATTTTGTGCATACCTCTATGTTAGAGTAGCTTGTATTATTCGAGTGGCACAATCACCACCAAATAAATGTGAAGACCATTTTACACAGTGTGCATTTGAATCTTTCAGATAAACAAGGCAAAGCTTCCCCAGTGGAAAATGACCCTTCTAAATATCTGTGACCTTATAAGCAACATAAACAACCAAGAAGAGGAAACAGGTGAGGCTGAGGATGAAGACCTTGTGACGAGAAGACAATTCCCTGCTACTCCTGATGGCTTCAGCTTGGAAGCAATATTGACACTATACCAGCTTCAGAAAGTCTGCCACAGCAGAACCTTTCAGCACTGGGAGGTAAAGTCATATATTAGGGCAACTGTGTTCCCTATTCTGTAGATTTATCACATTGGTCTTGATGTAGAATGTTTAACTATTCATTCAGTGTAAAGTTTCATCTATTTTGCTTCCTTTAGATGATTGTTAGTAGGGATGTGCAATTCGGATTACCTGTGTTTCGATTTGTAACTGAATCGAAACAGCCGTGATTCGTTTTGGATCTGAATCTAACCCATCCGAATCACCCCAGATTCAATTTGGATCCAAATCGTGGCTGATCTGAATCGAATTGATTCAGGTTTCAAATATGTCCTATTAATTCCCCCAGATTCACAGCTGTCATTTTTTTAAAAAGCGAAGCTCTAGCCCTTATAGGTGGAGTTATGGAGCAAAATGTGTGGTCACTATTTTTCAAGTGTTCAGATTCTTTGGTGTATAACTTTCACTCAATGAATCCTTATGAGGATTCATTACACACCTTCATTTCTTCTATTCATTTTGACTGTCTTTTAGACAGCGCCGGTTGTCAACTGCCATGTGCCAACTACACCCCACTCCCACCCATAAGGCAGTGGGGTACTACTCAGTTTAAGTTAAGTGCCTAATGGGTAGAGGCTACCACCCAAATTGCAGAGGAATTGGGCAAAGGGCTAATTTTTGGTGAAGGTTTAGTGTCTTTGGGACAGATTTGGGGCATAAAGTGGGATCTGGGGTGGAAGAGTGTGGTGAAGTGGTAGTGCATAATGGGTGGAGACTACCACCCAAATTGCAGAGAGATTGGGCAAAGGGCTGGTTTTTGGTGAATAGTTGAAGTTTACTCATCTTTAAGGTTTTCCCCTATAAGGTATAATGGAGGTTTCAGCAGCCTCATAAGTGCACTTGGAGGGCGCTGGGGTGGCCCAGAGTGAGTGGTGGTGTAGTGCACATAGGGTGCCAGCCACTCTAACCCATGGGGTACAGGGTTCTGTTGTTTCTGTGGTGGTCTGAGTGTAGATTCTGTGGTAGCAAATGAGTGTGGATTCATGGTTTGTATTGAAAAATCTCATTTGCTACCAGAGAATCTACAATCAGAACACCTCAGAAACAACAGAACCCTGAACCCCATGGTTTAGAAACCCATGGGGGTAGCTGGCACACTCTGTTTACTACACCACCACTCACTCTGGGCCACCCCAGCACCCCCCAAGTGCAGTTATGGGGCTGCTGAATCCTACATGTTTTCCTATGGAAAACTTCAACACCAAAAATTAGCCCTTTGCCCAATTCCTCTCCAATTTGGGTGGTAGTCTCTACCCATTAGGCACTTAACTTAAACTGAGTAGTACCCCAATGCCTTGTAGGTGGGAGTGGGGTGTAGTTGGCACATGGCAGTTGACAATTGGCACTGTCTAAAAGACAGTCAAAATGAATAGAAGAAATGAAGGTGTGTAATGAATCCTCATAAGGATTCATTGAGTGAAAGTTATTATACACCAAAGAATCTGAACACTTGAAAAATAGTGACCACACATTTTGCTCCATAACTCCACTTCTATAAGGGCTAGAGCTTAGCTTTCTTTTTTAAATGAAAGCTGGGAATCTGGGGAAATTAATAGGACAGATTCAAATCGCAAATCAATTCGAATTGAATCAGCCGCGATTCGATTTGTACCCGAATCTAGCCAATGGACCACAGGGGTTATCCATTTTGTCTCCGAATCACCCGAATCAGCTAGATTTGGGTACAAATCAATTTGTATCTGAATCGATTCACACATCCCTAATTGTTAGCAATGTATTGTATTTTACCAGTTACTTCAGCTGATTTTTAAAATCAGCCGTGATTCGATTTGTACCCGAATCTAGCCAATGGACCACAGGGGTGATTCGTTTTGTCTCCGAATTACCTTAATCAGCTAGATTCGGGTACAAATCGATTTGTATCTGAATCCATTCACACATCCCCAATTGTTAGCAATGTATTGTATTTTACCAGTTACTTCAGCTGATTTTTTTAAAAAAATTCTTCCAGATGTTTTATAATTTATTCTTAAATTATGAAGGTGATTTTATGGGACTTTTGACAACTTTCAAACCTGTTCTGACTGCTGGACCTGTGTCCAGCAAAATCAGTCGAGGAATGCTGAAGTATGAAGTACCCTTTAAAGTGTTCAGCAAAGTTCAGTTTACCTGGACCTGAGTAACCTCACACAGTTCCCACACATATCAGGTGGAAAGACTTCCAAGATGGATGTAAATAAATATGTGATTCTGTCATTTAAGGCTACAATTTCATGAGCATCTGATACTCAATTAAATTGTCCATTGTGGTACAAGCCCAGAGATTGCTGTTGTTGGTTTATAGTCCCCATCATCCCCAGCCTCCATTTGTTTGCATTAATTTTGCATTAATGAAGCACTGTGAAATCAGAAGGATGCACTTCAGCATTCTCCACACATTATGACAGAACCTAGAGTACATATCGGACCTTCCATACTACATTTAATTTTGGCAATTGCTGTATGCAGTATTGAAGCTGTTGGGAAGGGAGGAGATTCATTGAGTCCCTCCAGTCCCCTAAAGTAAAGTAAAATAAAGCCAGTTGGAGAAATTTCAGCTTTTTCTCAAAAAAAGTGGGGGGGCAAAAAAGAACAGTTGGTTAGATAGGGCTGTGGAATTACATGAATCACCTGTTTCCATGTGGTTTCCAGGCCTGTTCAGCTATGAGTATGCTGCTCATAGTATGAGTATGCTGCTATGAGTATGCTGCTATGAGTATGCTGCTCATGAAAACCTGCAACTGTGTGCTTGTTTACTCCAATAAACCATCATGCATTCATGGATTCATTTATATTTTATAGTGTCACATAGCAGTATGGATCTTTAGAAAGGGTTTTAGATGTGTTCTCTTCCCACATAAGTCATACCAAGGGAAAACAATGACTCCTTATTCTCCTCTTATCACCAACAGTTACTTCAGCAAGACATTTATGACTCTGAAAATTCAAGCCAGGATAAGGATCTGATGAAGAGAAAAACTCCTTACATTCTGAAACGGCAATTACATGTTAACAAAGCCAGACGACCGTACATACTGAAGAGAAGTTCATATTACTGACTCAGCCATTAAAGTAGTGTTTGTTTAGTTTTTAAGCAACTGTGCTTTATGATTACCTTATTTCAACCTTAATCATATTTGTGTGGAAAATATATTATGGAAAGTGATCAAGATGATAGCATAAATTGTCTTTTTTGCCACTGTTGTTTCTTAATTGTGATTTTTCCTACTTAAAATTAATTGGATTAATACATTTACAAATAAATCTAGTTTCTAAGCATGATGTCTTGTACACCCCTGAGAATTTTAAAGAAGTGGAAACCTTATAGTATACCATTTGCACTATATGCAATTTTACAGTACATATATATAGAATACCATTTGCACTATACTACACTATATTCTTTCAGCAAGTAGAACAACATGGTTGTGCAAAACCTCCAGAAGAATATTTCACAGTTCTTCCCTTGGAAGTATTATCTAGAGTTAATAAGAGTGTTGAGGTTGCAGGGGGGTCTGCAGAGGTTAAAATATAACCCCCCCCCATTTTTAACTTACCCTCTCCAGGGGCTTCTCTGAGGTGGTGAGGTGTCCACAGACATTCTCCTTCCCCCCACTGGCCTTCCTTTATACAAAACTCACTCAGTTTTGGTGGTCTTCAGCCCTTTCCAGGCCTATTCCCTGGCACGGGGGCCATTTTGGAGGCCGCCACACATACGCAGTGGGACCCTGCATGACCTGTGTCAATGACCCAGGCATGCAGGGTCACACTGCACATGTGCGGCAGCCTCCAAAATGACCACCACACTGGGGAATAGGCATGGAGAGGGTCAAAGGCCACCCAAACTGGGTGATTTTTGCATAAAGGAAGGCCGGTGGCAGAGAGGAGGAACCTCTGTGGATCCCCTGCCACCTCAGAGAAGCCCCCTGGAGGGTAAGTTTAAAAAAGCGGAAAAATATTTTTGAAAAAAATGGCTCAACAAACCCCCAAACGGGCTGAGGGTGGGTGTTCAGCTTGACCCTGAACCTTTGAACCAAACCAGTTTGATATCAAACTGGCACATATTTAAACCTGTTTGCACACCCCTATTCCAAATTACACTGACTCAGAAAATGATGGGCACAATCCATCATCATCCAGAAAATGTTATGTGACTTTGGGCTAATCATTTCAGCCAATCCTGAAAGACTGAGAAAGGGACAGTAGGTTGGGACAGAATCCAAGATTTGAATGAAGAAGGTCCCAGGCTCAAACCCCTGTATTTTCAGGTAGGAATGTGGAAGACTCCTGACTGAAATGCTGGCAAGCTGTAGCCAGCCAATGTATACAGTACTATTAGGGATGAACAGTATAATTCAGAATTAAGGCAGCTTTACATATGTTCAGCCTACCTCAAAAGTGCTTGAGAGGATATACAAGCTCCATCTATGTCTCCGTGGATGGACAGAATATAAATATAATAATCAAACTTTATATTTTATTACAGTACATTTCAATAAGCAAATTGAAGGCTTTATGAATTTCGTAAAAAGTAGCAAAAATTCATTGTGTTCTCTAAAATAGGCTTTAGATTGAGAATACAGAACTACCACGACTGCATAAGCCAGTGCAAAGGGAAACGTTTACTTCATTGAACTGATCAATCAAAAATTCAAAGCATATACAATGAAAAACTTTAAAATATATATTTACCACCTATTTTTCTTGCACACACTCCATGTTCCTGCTTGTATTTTGTTAAATATACATAGAGGAAGGAGAATGCTTAGGAGAAGAGAGAACTGTATTTTGAGGCCCAGTCCAACTGCCATTATGCTGAGGGCCAAATGAAGACCCTGTCCTTACCACTAAGCCTGACCCTGTCTCCCATTCACCACAATGACAGAATTTGTTTGAAGATTGTCCCCATGATTGTAAGTGCATGTGCTCCAATATTTGCAATCACAGGGAGCATCTCTTTCCAAGAGCTGTGCTTGTCTCCAGACCTTGTGAAGTCACAACATTGGCTCCTGCTAATGATGTTTCCAATTGGAAATAGCCATGGAGAGACCAGAAACATTGTGGAGCCTTTTTACTACAGTGCTGTGGAACCAACAATACTAGTCCCCCCAATGGACTAGTCCCCCCACAGGACTATCTAGCCAGGACAGAACTTGCTAATGACACCAGTCAGTGATGTGGGGTTGACAATTTTCTGTCCCACATTAGTGCTGACAACATGCAATCCCCGAATTCCAAAAAAATTATCAAAGTGTGAACAAGCCTCCAGTTATAACAAGTTGTGAAATTGCTCTTTCCTTTTCTCACAGGCCGCTGAGCTGCATTTCCTTGACATCAATTAATTTTTATTTTTAATCCCCCCCCCAAAATAATTAAAATTAATGTTTATTTTTAGTGGTTTTTAATGAATATATAGGTCAAACAACATGAAAATCAGATCACAATCTAGGGTGCTGGGACAATATGCAGAGTAAACCTTTTTGGAGAAGAATTTGTATGCAAATTTCATGTAGGATTTTATGCAAAATTCACATGTGGAAATTCTCCAGTTTAATTATTTAAATTTCCCAGAAAGACCACATCACTGGCACGAATGGCAACTTCCCTGCTAAGGGAATAGCATTATGTCAGTGTGAAGGGCTCAAAAAAAACCCTGAAAAGGGTTCCACTTTGCAGGGGCGGAGGCACATGCTCAAGGGCCAATGATGTGATTAACATCAAGTCTGGTTGTCAGTCAGTAGCTAGAGATGTGCACAGAATGGATTTTGTGTTCCGTTCAGAGCTTAGAACGGAATGCACAATCCCTGGAATGTTCTGGTGGAACAACTGGTCAAGCTGGTTGTTCCGATGGAACGTGCCCATTCCAACTCAGAATGTTCATTTTGAGTCATTTTGGAGCCATTTTGAGTCATTTTGGAGCCATTTTGGAGTCCAAATTCTCCTGACCTCTGAGCATGCATGGCAGGCATTTGTGTGGTGGTGCTGACCATGCAAATGGCTGTTGCACATGTGCAGAGGCCAGAAGAGTGCCATTTTGGAATCCAAATTGGTGCTCGGAACATTTCAAGTGTTTCGAGTTGGAATGGATTTGTTCTGCTCTGTTCCAAGCTCAGAACAGGCCCTTCATTTGAAGGGCATTCTATTCTGAGCTCAGAACATTCAAAACAGCTGGTTTTCCGACCGCAAACCAGTCTGCACATCCCTATCAGTAGCCCTGCTTAGTTGTTCTGAAATTGTGTTGCATACAGTGTACATAGTTACAAAGGTTACTGCCCCTGTCATGGCATATCACATAAACCCACCTTCTCATAGTCACCACAAGGAGAGACTCTCCTCAAGATTGCAAATGCTGCTCCAGTGTTTGCAATCCAGGGGAAATCTCTTCATTTCCATGAGAAGAAATCTCTTCCCATTTGCAGTGTTTGTTTCCAGACCTAGTTAATGGGGGTGGCAGGAGGCAGGCTTATAAGATATGACGCTGTGAAGGTGGTGTTTGTACATGGCTGAATGAGTGCAGGTCACAGCATCAGGCTTCTGATTATGGTACAGGCAGAGAGGGACATTAATCTTGTGCCATAGCTGGACTTGATCCCTGCCACATAAAGACACTATTAGGAGTATTGTGCTAGTTGTACTAGACCAGGTCTGCTCAACTTAGCCCCCCCCCCAGCTGTTTTTGGACTACAACTCCCATAATCCCCATCCACAGTGGTCAATAGCCAGGGATTATGGGAGTTGTAGGCCGACATCTGCAGGAGGGCCAAAGCTTAGCAGCCCTGTGCTAGACCTACACAACATACAATCTTAGCTTGACCCTTTGGCAAAGTATACCAAGGTATGTGTGCCCTTAAGAAGAATTTGTACACAAAGAGTTCTTTTGGCTATGGTTGCTGGCAGAATATTTCAAAATAGGCTTCCTAGCCTTTTATTTTAATAGTTTGTAACGATGTGTAGAGGCATAATGGATGCCTTCTTATGTATTCTGACCAAAGCTTTTTACATGCACTCGCTGGCTATAAAATCCAATGTAGATTAAAATAGCTACAATGTAGTACTTATGCAACTCCTCACTTATGCAGTTTCGTGCTTCTCTCTTGGAACATGTCTGGTACTTAATGGATAGAAAGAGTTCTCTGACTCACTTTCCTTAAAGTTTTTATGAAGAAACCTAAGTCAACAGTGGGAATTGTGCAACTAATGCACAACTCTGAACAATAGTGATGAAGTATGGTTCTGTTTGAAATGAGTGGAAGCTTCTGAGAAATAAGAATTTCACTTGTGTCACTTCCCCCAGGAAAGTAAACAACTATTTTTGCTGCATTTATATTGAAATGAGCTGTCTAAATCGTTCTTGCATACCAACTTGGGGGTTTGTTTTAAAGGTCAATATTATTTGTTGTAAACTGCACAGAGACAAAAATTTGAGGTGGTATACAAATTTGAAAAATAGGTAGGTAGGTGGATGAATGGATAGATAGATATGCCCTATTAGGGATATTACTGAATTCCTCTCTTGGCAAAATGCATGCCAGAATGCATGGCTCTGAAACCTTCAGCTCCCAAAAGGACTGGGTATTATAAAATACAGAAATATCTATGGATTCTATGCATTACATATGTATATTTGTGGGGAAATGAATAATTAAATGCATACCTCACAATGCATTATTGTGCCAGCTGTTTGAATAGGTGGCATGAGAAGTGTGCAAAAAACTGCTTTGGGCAGTTCAGTTCGAGCCCAAACGGGACTTGAACTGAGCTGCCCAGTCCATGTACTGGTTCTGCGGAACTGGTTCATGTCTCAGACTGGGGTGGGCTCTGGTTCTAGTGGTTCCAGTAAAAATTTCACTTTACAAGCAGCATGGGGGAACCCTATGGGGGTTTAAAAGGCCAGGTGGGGGTGGGCAGGAGGTTACCTTACCTGCTGTGACCATGATGTGGCTCTTCAGGGCAGCAGCAGCAGGGTGCCAATGACTCCTCTAGGCCCCACTGGTTCTCCTCCAACATCTAGGCTGGCAGAGGCCCAGTTCAGAGGTAGCACCGGCTGGACCCATATGATGGGGGGAGCACCGGGAGGGGCCTAGGGGGAACTGCCATTGGCCCTTACCCACTGTGGTGTGGCTTCTCGGGGGTAGCAGTGGGCCAATGGCAGCTGCCCTAGGCCTCACTGGTGCTCCTCCCATCATCTGGACTGGTGGGGGCCCAGTTAGGGAGCAGCAGTGGACCCAGATGATGGGGGGAGCACAGTTAGTGCCTAAGGGAGATGCCACTGGCCAAATACCACCCTGAGGAGCTGCACCTCTGCCATGGTGGGTTAGGTAACCTCCCACCCACCTAGCCTTTTTAACCCCCATAGGGTTCCCCCATGGTGCTTGCAAAGGAGAATCATTACCAGATTCCCTCTTACAAGCACTAGAACTGGTTTGTTAGAACCAGGGCCAGTTTGGCTCAAGCTTGGACTGCCTTCCCCTTTTTGGAGTGCTGGTCCAGTTCAAGCTCGAATCAGTCGAACCGGGCAGGTTCAGCTTGAATCCTAGTTCAAGTTGAACCAATTTGCACATCCCTAGCTGGCATAACAACAGCAGACTGTCCATGTGGAATTCGTAACATTTCTAAAAAGAAAATATTGTTCTGAAGGTCCTGGACCTTGCAGTCTTATCTAGCAACAACCTCATTGTTTTCTCCCAAGACCCCATGACTACATTTTCCATTGTTATTGGTGCTGTCACATTCACTGACTCTTCCTTTGCACTACCTGCTTATTTATAGAGTCCAGAATGTCCACAACCTTCACTCCAGGACAGGGAGTCAACATGCAGTCAACATGCTCATCACAATCTTAATATGTCCTTAATCCTCGTCCTCTAGGGCATAGCCGTAGTGTGAGAGGATATCAGTCCACCATTAAAAGGAGTGCCTTCTAAGGAATCTTTCCCCCTATTTCTTGATGTGATGCTTTCTTGACCTGAGACCCTCTGTGGCGAAAATGTCCTACTTTGGTCAGGTTTTTAATGTATGGTGGACTTAAGAATGCCATATTTCCAAGGCCTAAAACTCATTATGAACAGCCTGATTCAGTGTATGTGAGCTGGTTTAATTTCCTTTGTGGATTAGTGTCTGTCACTTGACAGCAGAAATCTCAACCCCTTCTATCATTCATCCGATTATGTATATGACACTAATTCGGTTTTGAGTGATCAGTGAGTGCTTTAGAGAAATTTCCTACTTCCTACCAGACTATGCTGTGGAGGCTGTGAAGTGTTTTTCCTCAGTCAGAGTAATTGTGTAACATTTAAGAGTTGCTTAGCTCAAAATTGCCTTCATTTGCATGAGTTTTGCAACTCCCCTTGCAGGCTCACTGAATTCATTTTTTCCCCCTTCTTGGAAGAAGGGGAAGGAATTGTGTCCCAAGGAGACAATTTCCTTCTCTGTCGTCATATTTGCTGAAAGGCTTTTAGCTGCTACTAAGATTTTGTCCCTATTGGTGGAATCTGCATATGTACATTGGAAGGAATTTTGGAAGAAAGTCATGTCCTTTTTTTTAAAAAAAGAGTAATATTTATCCTATTGGGAGGAATTATAGCTAGATGACTCTTCTGTACTCAGAGGCAGTACTGTTCTTTGATGTGTGTGTTTTTAAGGGGTGGATTTTTAATGAAATATTTTATGGTAGATCTTTGCGGGGAGTTGTTTTTAGTATAATTTGAATTGTGAGCTGCTTTGGGTGTTTTGGCTGAGAAATAGGATAAAAATTTAAGAATGAAATACAAAAACAACTTTCCTTCTTCTCCTCTTCCTCCTCCTCCCCTCCTCCTCTTCCTCCTCCACCTCCTCTTCCTCCTCTTCCTCCTCCACCTCCTCCTCTTCCTCCTCCGAACAATTGGTAGGCTTAGAAACAGAATGCAGGACTGCATAGATGTTGTGTCTGATCCACTTCTTATATTCTTATGTTCCTTGCTCAGTTGTCCTTCTTGCTTGCCAGTCACTGATACTGCTCATATTGTAGCAGTATGCAACTGACTGCTTCATCTTCTTGGGGTCTTTCTGTTAACTGGCTTACTCACTTCTGCATCTCTCCATTACTCACGGTGCTGTCTCTCCAGCACCATCCTTACTCACTCTGTCTCCTCCATTCAAACATCCCTCAGAAGAGCTTTTCCTTAAAGGGAAAATGAAGCCTAGGGAGCTGTAAGCAAAGGCTTCTGTGGACCATTTGCATGGAGGGGACAAAGTGCGGAAGTGTGGTATGGGGGAGACAGTTCAGCAAGCAACACAGTGACAGACAAGCAAGCAAGCCGGTCAGTCAACAGACCCCAAGCAGGTCAAGCAGCTGGATCTGCATGACTATAGTAAGAGTAGTGGAGTCAGATGGGTGGGGACGCTTACATGGGGAAAGAGCTGGAAGAGGGGCAGAGCCTATGAACTGCAGGACAAGGAAAGAAAAGAGCTGGAAAGAATTCTGGTAGCAGCAGGCCCAGAACAGACAGGTGGAGTAACAGCCATGGAAGGTGGTGCTGAAAAGTGCCATACTTGTCACCTCACAGCGCAGACACCAGCAGAGACCGTCACCTCAGTTTGCCTAAGGATAGGAGTGTCCCTGACCTTGCCGCATCACGACTACATCACCATGCCACACTAGATGTGATATACTGATAAAACACACTCTTCTCAAAACACCTGTTATCTGTGTGCTATTAGTAGGTCACTTTCAGTCCAATGTGATGAGCTCAGTTGAACAGATGTGCTGTTCAGAACAGAACAAATACTTGGTGGCGTCAGTTCTAACAGACACAGAAGTGGTGGTAAAAGGAAGAGTTATGAATTTCAGGAAACTAAGGACATATCCAGCTGAAGTTATGCACCTTCCAGCACCAACAATCTTGTGTTCACTTATACATCCAGGCATCACTTATATTTCTAATTCTTCATTAATTTTTAACCCACCTTTTCTGCCAAGATTTGAATGTTGCACTATGGTTTTGGTGCTATGTATATTAGGAACAGACATGCTCAGTGATTGCCAGATCAGAACCAGATGGTGGCCAAAGTAGGCCACCCACCATCTTAGAAGCCATAAGCAGCTGTTGACTTGAGGAGGCTGCCAGTAGGAGGTGAGGTCATGCAGCCCTTAAGAATGCACGTGGAAAGGACTTTGGGAGGGAGGGGAGAGATGAGAAAATTGCTCCCCCGTTCTCCACCACATCTGGTCTGCAGCACAAGAAGCCATCAGCACAGGGATGATGAAGGCTCTTTGTGGACATGTAGCCTTTCTTCTGTTACCACCAGAACAGCATCTGTTTCCAAAGCAGCCACCAGGGATTGGGAAAGGGCCTGTGGGTTCGTGGAGGCCCACAATTACAAGGACCTTTAGAAAAAGAAAGGTTTTTTTAAGAGGTTGTCTGCCTTTGCTAATATTTTCCGGTCCCTATAATATTTATTTGAGTTCAGCAATGAGTAAACAAGAGTTGCAAGAAAGATACAACACAACACAACACAATACAATACAATACAATACATTTATATACCACTTTTCAACAGAAGTCCCTGAAGCGTTTTACACAGATATAAATAAATAAAATGGCTCTCTGTCCTCAAAGGGCTCACAATCTAAAAAAAGGAACATAAAATAGACACTAGCAACAGCCACTGGAGGAATGCTGCGATGGATAGGGCCAGTTGCTCTCCCTCTGTTCAATAAAGAACATCACCACTTTTAAAAGGTGCCTCTTTGCTCAGTTAGCAGGGGACATCAAGGAGCACAAGATATCAGTTAGCCCAAGATCAGGGCCAAGCTGTGATGGAAATGTGAGGAAAAAATGTGCAAGATCTGGCTTTAACACGATTAAGGATTAAGAAGCAGCAGGGTTTGGAACAAGAGTCATCAGGTGTGGGATTAGAGAGGATCATGATACAACATAGCAGACGGAGGTCTGGCCATGAATGTGAGAAAAGTTATTAGGTGGAGCCGATGGTGGGTTACCGGAGAGGCAGAGGAGGTGTCTGCCCACAGTGGCAAAATCGATGGCCGTGGCAGCTGTGGCAACTGCAGCAAGGGTAGGGATGAGGAGAAAGTCCACCTCATGGTGTTTTGTTGAAAAAATGCTGCTCCTGTAGTTGCAGGGAGGGGAGCAAGGAGGAGAGAGTTTCCCCTTAGCAAATCCTGTACCTTTGGGGAAGGTGGGATGAGGTGTGCCTCTGGTGGCGGAGGTGAGGTACGGAGAGTTCCCCTTTTACTGGGATGGGAGGCGGGGAGCTCCTTCCAGCTGCCCTCCCTCCTCTCCACTGACTACGAGGGCCTCTCGCCTCTCTGCAGAGCAGCCCATTTTTTCCGGGTTTCCTCCACGTGGAGGAAGCAGAGAGGCGGGACTCAGGAGGCCTGTGCAGTCCGTTGGGAGGAGGGAGGGAAGCTGGAAGGAGATCGCCACCTCCCATCCCAGTAAAATGAGAACTCTCCATTCCTCTCGCCCCTCTCTGCAGTCTCCACCTCTAGCCCTGTGCCCCATCCCTCCCTCTCCAAAGGTACAGGATTTGCTAAGGAGAACTCTCCCCTCCTCTCCCCACTCCCCACAGATACTGCTGCCGCTACATAGCAACAGCTTTTAAAAAACACACCGGGGGGGGGGACTTTCTCCTCTCCCCACCCCCACCCTTGCTGCAGCCTCTGCTGCTGTGCCCCGGGCAAAAGGGGAAAGTTTCCCCTCAATCCCCCCTTCCCGCAGCCTACTGCTGCTGCCACACAATGGCATTTTTTGGCAACTTTTTTTTTTTTTTGCCTATGAGTGGCAAAAAGGCTAACCTGCCCCTGGGTGGAGCAAATGTAGTCAAAGATGGCTCAGGTTCAGATGCTGCTATAGCGGATGACACCTGCAAATTGTTGTTTTTATATCTTAAACCTGAAGATGATTTCCTGAGTGAGAAGAAGTCTGATCCAGGCACTTGTACTAATTCTATGGAGACAGCTTTTCAAATTGGTCATGACTGATACAGATTTATGTAGGTAACCTCTGCTGAGAACATGCTGAAAAATACAACACTGACATTTGTATTGTTTGCATTGTGTTTCCTTCTTTGGCGTAGAGTGATAACTTACAGCTCCTGCCTTCAAGAACAGTTCAGTATTGTAAGTGGGCAGATTCCAGGAAATGCAACTCGTTTGTTGCACTGGAGCAAACTGAGCTGGGGCACTCAATTTGGGATTTAGTAAATGCCTTTAATGTCCATAGGACCCATATAAGTGAGGACACATCGTGCAACAAGGCACCTGAGAACTTCTGTTCTTTTAATGATGTGGGAGCACATAGGCCGGAACCAGGTCATTGCTGGCCTGCACTGCTGGGGTGGAGTGTCCGTGGGGTTCAGACTGAGGACGCACTGCCGTGCTGCTGCCATCAAAGCTAGTAAGGTGCCCTTTTGCCACCCCCACCCCCCAAGCTGCCCTCAGAACCCTTTTAGAGGCAAGATTCTCCTTTGCTTGTAAAGGGGAAATCCTCCAGCAGAGCCCCTCGAACTGGGTCAAACCGTTCTGAATTGGACTGCGCCTGGTCCATTTGCACTCGGACCGGCTTCTTTTTTCCAGGCCTGTCTGGTTTGAGTCAAACCCAGTTCAGATTGAACCAGTTACAAATTTCACATGCTATTTGTAATAATCAGTGATAATCACATGAAAATTTGGTTGTGTGAACCTCCAAGAATGTTTGAGCATTTAGTTGGTTAAAGCTAACTAAAAGTTTTGGACTCCAGAATCAACGATTTCAAGAAAGCTGTGGTACAGTATTAGCAACTGATGGTGGGTGGAAGACACGAAGTACCTGGCAGAGAAATCACCATAGCCTTCATAATACTAGGAGCCATCGATATTACATTCTGCAATGTGGAAAAAGAATATGCCATACACTGAAGACAAGAGCACACTTGTTTGGAAGTTTAGTCAGCAGATTATTAGGCACAGCTACAATACACTAGGCTATTGTTTGAGGATTTGCAATATTCTAAGGTACAGATGCCAGTGCTATATTTAGTGAGAACTGCTGTTATTTCTGTCAGTCACAGGACTGTGCGCCAATTCTTGTACATAAATTTTCACATCAATAATAACAAGAAGAAGAAGAAGAAGAAGAAGAAGAAGAAGAAGAAGAAGAAGAAGAAGAAGAAGAAGAAGAAGAAGAAGAAGAAGAAGAAGCATGTCTATTCTTCCAAGGCCTAAGATGAATTTAGTGCAACTCATTGTGCAAGCACAGTGTTAATTGACCACTGTTAGAACTGATGGCTGGAAAGAAGAGGAGAGGAGGGCTGGTCTTGTGGTATAAGCATGACTTGTCCCCTTAGCTAAGCAGGGTCTGTCCTGGTTGTACATGAATGAGAGACTTGATGGGTGAGCAGCACTGTAAGATATTCCCCGTAGGGGATGGAGCCGCTCTGGGAAGAGCATCTAGGTTCCAAGTTCTCTCCCTGGCATCTCCAAGATAAGGCTGAGAGAGGTTCATGCCTTCAACCTTGGAGAAGCCACTGCCAGTCTGGGTAGACAATACTGAGCTAGATGGACCTATGATCTGACTAGACCTATGATCTGATGGACCTATGATCTGAGCTAGATGGACCTATGATCTGAGTATATGTCAGCTTCCTATGTTCCTATGTACCTAAGAAGGATTGGCCTGTCTAGCCTCTTGCCATTTGACTGGTGGAAATGACAGCCAATGTACATGTTACCAGTCCAGCAGTGGTGTAGCCAGCAGAAGGATGGCCTGTGTCCCTCCCACTGGTGGCCCCTGGGTTTGACATCCATGCATGTGATGTCACACCAAGGGGGCATGGCCCTATCGTCCCCTTATGTATGTCCATGCATGTGACATCATGCTCAAAGGCGGCATGGCCCGATAGCTTGAGGGTGACATCACATGCAAAGGGGGAGTGACCCAATAGCTGGAAGGTGATGTCACATGCAAAGGGGGTATGGCCCAGGCTTAGGTAAGCCGTGTGGGCTCTCCCGAGCTCATTTCCTCTATTTCCCTTTCTCTCCTGCCAGTGAGGGAGAGAAAAGGAAATAAGTGCATCCAGTAGGGACGTACACAAAACAGGAAAATCTGGTTTGGCTCAAATCAAACTGGACTCAAGCCGAACTGGGTCTGGGTCTGTTTGTGCACAGTTGAGTGAAGCCCAGGTTGGTTTGAATCCAAACCAGTTTAGGCCCGGCTTAAAAAAGGCTGAGGGCCCAGACAGCTGCAGGGTGTGTGTGTGTGTGCTGTGGCGGCCACGGGAAGTCTCTGGTAGCCCTCCGACCCTTGCTGCCCCCAAGTTTCCCTGGGCGGGTTCAAACCATTTGGGGTGGTTTCAGCCCGTTTCATCCTTCTGTGCATGTGCGGTGGCCACTTTGGGGGCTGCCACGCATGTGCATTGGCCATTTGTGTGACCCAAAATGGCCACCGCACACACTCAGAGGGCCAGCAAAATGGCCACCAAGTGCACAGAGAGGGCCAAAACAGGCCCAGGGTAGCTCGGGGGAGGCCAGTGGGGGTGGGGAAGCCACCGGAGACCTCCATGGCCACCCTAGCACCCCCTGAGGCCACCAGAATCTTCAGCAGAGGTAAATTTATATGATTTTAAAATGAATTTACTGCCCCCTAGACCCCTCAAGCCAGGTGACTCAGCTTCACCTCAACCTGAACTAGGCCCGGTTCAGCTCGGGGGTGAGCCTTCAAGCCAAGCCAGTTTGAGGTTGAGCCAGCTCGACCTCAAACCGGCCTGCACATACCTATCATGCAACCGGGAGGGCTTGGGAGGGCCCTATGGCTCTTGGGTCATGCCCTGTGTTCCCTCTAACAGGCATTCCCAGATGTTGTTGACTACAGCTCCCATAACCCCCAAGCAAAAGCCATTGCAGCTGGGGATTCTGGGAGTTGTAGTCAACAACATATGGGAATCCGTGTTAGAGGGAACACTGGTCATGCCCCCTTTGCATGTGATGTCACATGCAAGGAGGGCACCGGCAGCCCTTTTCATTGGCAGTCTGGATTCTTGGAACCCTACCACACCATGTTGGGTCCACCCGTGCAATCCAGCCTCAGAACTAATTTGTACCATACTACTACTACCTCCCCTTCCACCTAATGGCACAATGGGAAAACGACTTGACTAGCAAGCCAGAGGTTGCCAGTTCGAATCCCCGGTGGTTGGGCAGCAGCGATATAGGAAGATGCTGAAAGGCATCATCACTGTGCAGGAGATGGCAATGGTAAACCCCTCTTGTATTCTACCAAAGACAACCACAAGGCTCTGTGGTTGCCAGACTCAATGGCACACTTTACCTTTACTACCACCTCGGAATTAATTTCTACCATGCCCTGGTGAGAGCTGGAAAGAAGAATCACATGGTATAGTGTACTAATTCTCATTGATCTTCCCTGGAGCTCAGCAGTGCCACAATGATAACCTATGAATCATACCTAAATGGGCTGAAAAAGGATAAAGGGATGCCTGGGAACATGAAGGATCCAGCATCCTGTTGATCTGCTACCTACTTTCAGCAGAGGTCAGTGCACCTTTTTAACTTGTATTCCAAAAATCTGTGGCAAATTTGCTGGCTGAAAGGGAAAACTCTGTGAACTTTCATTGTATTAAATATATAGATTTGAATGTCTATTTCATTGTTCCCACAGAATGATGAAAGTGTGTATGTTTTTACTGTATGTCTTATCCTTTGCAGAACTCTGGTCTGGAATTCCAGTCCTATTAAGCTCAGTTTTATAGCAACTTGGGTTTAATAATAACTTAGTATGTTTTTTAAAAAAGGTTACTGCTGTGATGGCAAATAAGAGACTATTCTTTTGCCTTTGGAATGAATTTTAAGAGGCCAAATTGAACTATTTATTTGTAGTCATGACATTATTTGTGTTTTACCACCATCTGGTGGATATAATAGGAACATTTTTTTAAAAAAATGGCTGATTAACCAGTGTGGTGTACAGGTAAATCAGGGTTTATGACAGAATGTTTTGGGGTTTTTAAAAAATCATTTTTTATATCCTGCTCTTCCTCCAAGGAGCCCAGAGCGGTGTACTACATACTTGAGTTTCTCCTCACAACAACTCTGTGAAGTAGGTTAGGCTGAGAGAGAAGTGACTGGCCCAGAGTCACCCAGCAGGTATCATGGCTGAATGGGGATTTGAACTCGGGTCTTCCTGGTCCTAGTCCAGCACTCTAACCACTACACCATAGTCCTCATCTTAACTATATTGGTATGAGTGTGCCAGTATAATGTACAGTTAATTATATAATAAACCGGCTCTGATGTTTCATTTCAGCAAAGGATGAATGACTATGATTTTCTTTTAGGATTCTTGTCAACCCGCTGGTTTTAATAAAATCTAATCAACTCATAGATAGGGATGAAAGTAAATGCCAGAAATTAAGTAAATGGGTTATTGTGCTTGGTGCATAGAAAAGATGGCTGAATAAAAACTGCCCTTGAGATTTTAGACAGGTGATCACAATCCAAAGCTCTGTTGAAGGCCAATGTGTTCATTCTTTTCAATGTTAGGCTAGATTCAGATGTGATCAATGAATATATTGTTAGTCTTCAATGGGTGTATCATTTCTGGCAGGAGGTGGGTTAACTGATGTTTTAATATATACGCTTTCGTGGGTTATAAACCACTTCTTCAGATGCAGAGGGAAGGCAAGGTTAATCCGGTAAGCATGTGTGAGAGATTGCTTTTTTGGTTTTTAATATCATATCATTTAATTTTCTTGCTGAATCACCTGTGTAGCCTGAAGGTATCTGCTGCACATACACCTTTCTATGATGTGTCAGGACTAAACATTTGTAAGATTTCACCACCAGACTTAGTTTAAAACAAAGTAAAACACAGGTGGACAGTTCAAGCAACATATCTGTATCCAATCAATGACTGAAGGAAGGAAGGAAGCAGGTTTGTGTCTGCCTCACTGACCTCCAAGATGGTCTGTATGGAACTTTCAGATGTACAAAGATGCTGAGTAGAGATTCAGCTTGTCTGTAATCCAAAGCATTCAGGCAATTCAGGGAGGTCAGGGCCAATAGGTGCTTTTCCATTCTCTCCCATCAGATCTTGGCTGCTGCACGTATCCTGCTTTTTAAATTAATACACCAAGCTGAAGGGGAACATGCTCCTTTTAGCTTATGAAGAAGAAGAATTTTATTGTGTCATCTATATTTATAAATAGATAATATTATCAAGCATAATCTTATAAGGGACAGAAAGATGATAACACTTTCTTGCCATGTTGTGCTGCTCTAGAAACAGTTGTGGCACTGGTATTCTGGGTGCATTGGACAATGTCAGACTATTTATATACTCCTGCAGTGACCAGGTGAGTCTGCAGGACCCCATCTAGGTACCTCACAGGATGAGCAGAAGCAACACTGCAATGGGGACCCTGATGAGGAATACGTTACTACAAGATAAAAGCCTAACATTCAGGGGCAGAGTCATAATTGGGTGGACACGTGCAAAGAACATGCTCTGCCCTTCTTCTGGGACTGCCTTGCTCACCTCGCCTCCCCCTCCCCTGCCCACTCCTGCTGCTGCCACTCACTCACCACTCACTCACCAAGAAAGATTCTGGCTCAGCCCATTCCCTGCTATGTTCATTTCTAGTTGCAGAGAGGAGTTTTTTTCTGTACATAGTGTTACACGTCCCCCACTTTCAAGTGGTACAGTACAATCTCTCCTACCATCTCAGAATATGGCCATCTAATTCTCATCTTTCTCCTGCATGTGGAGGCCAGACCCCATATGACATAAATCCAAATAACTCTTCCTCTTCCTAGTAGCTATTAACTTCAGTAAATGTCATTTAAAAAAAAACAGAAAAGAAAAACAACCTCAGAAATGAATTTGTGCAGACTTTAATTCCAGAAAGTCATGGCTTTTGAAGTGCACTGTGATTTGATTCCAGGTGCATTCAAGTATGAGGGCAGGTAACCAAGTCAAGCAAAACCAATGACTGGATCATTTCTGCAAGAAGCAATGATCCTAGTGACCACTAGATGCTACCCCTACTCCAAACATCATGTGGAAAACTGCAAATACAAGCTCAGAAACCCTTTCTTCTTGTTCTTTTGAAATGTGTTTTCATTTGCTAAAAAGTTATGAATTCTCTTGTATTTGTCCCATCAAGTCGAGAACTTTGTCTTTTGACACTGCAGGACTTCCCAAAACATCAAAGTTCGTATGGATGTGTGAATCGGCTCAACCTCAAACCGGTTTGACATTGAGCCAGACATTGGGCCCAGTTCGGCTCAAGATTGAGTCGTACCCTCCTGGACAGGCTCATGACCTGGACACACAAATGGCCAGTACGCATGCCTCCAAAATGACCACTGCCAGCACAGAAAGGGCCAAAAAGGCCCCCAAATGGGCCAAAACAGCCCTTTTAAAACCAGAGGGAGGCCAGCAAGGGGAGGGGGAACTTCTGGAGACCCACCCCCCATGGCTGAAGCAGCACCCCTGGAGGCCACCAGAGGCAGTAAATGTTTTTTTAAAATAATAATAATAATAAATCCACTGCTCATGACAGGTCTGAACCAGTTCAGACTTGAGATGGACTGGAGCCCAGCTCGACGTGCACAAAACTGTAATGGTCCTGATTTGCTTGAAGTCCAGTTCAACTCAAACCAAACTAGGTTTTCCGGTTTTGTGCACACCCCTAAAAAAATGTATTTGATAGCCTATCAACATTGACAGCTATAACTGTGTTTCTATAGTTCTCCATAGAGCAAACAAAGAATCATGGGATTCCTTAAGGTCAATTCACCTTACCTTTGGGCACACTATGGACAGCCTGTATTGTTTCCAGGCTGGCATATTTGTGAGCATGGATTTCTATGTGTTTGTGGCAAAGTAGTCACTCACTGGGAGATGGCTGATGCTGGCTGATTCTTCCAACCACTGCTAGAAGGAAGTGATGGGTGGTGCTACTTGTTAATATCCATAGGAAGAGTACGTCACCATGATGGAGTGTTTCCCATGGTCTCTCTGCACTTCATATTGGTTACATGCCTTATATCTTTCCTAAGCTGCACTACAGCTCGAGAATAAATTCCTTGGGTAGTGCACAGAAATTATGTCTTCTAGTAAATGCTTAGTTTATGAATTATTATACACAGATATATATATATAAAGCAACTAGGAATATCAATCCATGATAAACCAATTAGCTGAATAATAAAACAGTTAAAATGAAGATGATTAAACAATTCAATTAGAATACACTCATACAAAAACTCAATATTGGTGCCTTTTTGAGATATTAAAAACCATATTCGCTTTTCTTTCCCTCTTTTTATCAATGGCTTTGAGAACTTTTTTGAAATGCAAAAATGACTCTGCAGCTGCTACTACTACTATGTTTACATTAATTAATTATTATTGTTTATTAAGATTACTTAACATATTTATATCCTGCCCCTCCAGTGAAATGCTGCTTGGGGTGGCTCACAACAGTAAAACAAAAAATGCTTCATATTTACACCTCATATTGTCCAACCAATCACAGAGCAGGGTTCTGTCTGATTCTAAGCCATGTGCCTGCCTGCTGTTATGAAGCTTGGAGAGCCTCCATGGCAAGTAACACACACTCTCCATGGAGACACACTCTCCATGTGTCAGAGCTGAAGCCATGTTCTCCCATTAGAAATAATGGGAGAGGCTTCACTTCAGTGCTGATGCAATTCTTAGAGGTCACAGAGCATCTGAGGTTGGTAACAGCATAGACATGGCTTTGAATTGGATGGAACAAGCACAGGCACCCCATTCTTGGATCGGCACAGCACTTTGCAGTATGTAACCCACTGAATGAAGTATGAGATAAACAACAGCTTAATAAAGAAAAGCTACTCCTAAGAAGGAAAAGTCATCTTTAAAGTTTCTGTACCCAAGAGTAACATGCCAGAATCAAAATAGCCTCAAAAGGTAGTGGGTGTCTGGCATCCTCACTAATGGCGCGAAAGCACAGCATGCAAAGTGGCCTTGTAGCATGTAGTAATGTAGAGTTACATTGCATATGTCAGGGAGTCATTTTCCACTCCTCTCCCCTGCCCCAGAAGCATACCCAGAAATAGGTCCCTGAGGGCTGCATGACCCTCAAGGACTTCCTTCCATGTCACAGGGAGCACTTCTGGGGTGTGGGGTGATTCCTGAAAACTATTTCCCCCACATGCACAGCACAGCTCTGCATTACTAAGTCCTGCAGAGGCACTTTATATGCTCCATCTCCTCACCATTAGTGAAGATGTCAGCCAGTGCACTTTAACATCTCAGCCTTGTTGAATATTTGTTTTGTTGTGTTTGGTTTTTGCATTTATATCCCACTGTTCCTCTGAGAAGTTGAGTGGTGTACATGGTTTTTATTTATGGTTTATTTCTTGTTAAATTTGTATATTTTTATATTTTATTTGTATATAGATTTATATTTTATGTTTATCCTCTCAACAACCCTGCAAGGTAGGTTAGACTGAGAGAGAAGTGACTGGCCCAGAGTCACCCAGTGAGTTTCATGAAAGAATGGGGATTTGAACTTGGATCTCCCAGATCCTAGTCCAATGCTCTGACCATTACACTATGCAGGCCTCAATATTGTCCTCCCTGAACAAAATTGGACACCACCAATTAATCATTTGAAGCTTTAACTGATTTACCTAACAATTAAATTTAACAGTTGACATGACGGGCATGCTAATGGGCCTATAAGGCTGCAGCAAAGCTGGAAGAGAACCGTGATGCTTTTAAAAATCAGCGGCTACACAAGCAGTGTTACCATATTTATCTCCGAGGTCATGAATGAAGAGAATAGCATCACAACTTTATTTTCACAGTGCTTAGCAGGCACACAGCAGTTCCACCCCCACAAGCTTCACAGAAGTGCTCTACAAGGAGTGTGGTGTGCCTCTGTTGGGATTGGTGGATCCCTGCACAGTGTGGGAGTCATCATATGGACTGGGCTAGTGTTAAGCTGCAAGCCAGTGACCTCCAAAAAGAAAGAAAGCATGTTGCTTTGTAATCTCTGGGGAGATAAACCATTCTGAATCTACTGCCCATTGTACCATTTCCCCCCAGAAGAGTTGTAATAATGAACAAAAAGGGAGGAAAGGGAAGGAAAAAACCCAACCCCGGACTGTTTCAAAACCGAAATGGAAATCAAAGACAACAAGATCTAAACAAATGTCCTGCCCTTATCTGGCTTCGGTAACACTCAAGGAGAAATGGAACTATGACAGATTCTGATAGTTTGAGATACAAAGAGAGCTTTTGAAAGAAACGGTCGTGCTCAGAGGTGGGGGTGGAAATGCATTAGCAGTTTGGAAGCTGCTGCAGTACATCACACTTTTCAGGGCAGAGCTCTCTGCCATATGGGAGGACAGATCTGTTTTCCAACATAACAGACTAAATATATATACAGCTACTTAGGGCTGAAAACAATTTTACTGATTGTTTCCTTTGTCTCTGAAGTGGGCAGCAGCCATAGCTCTGCAGACAAGCATGTGCCAGATTCATTCTGCGTAAGTCTTATAATCTGTGACCCTCAATCTCTTCAAAGATCCTCTTGGCCTTCAGAGATGTAGAAGCTGGCCAGCCCTGATCCAAATGATATTCTCTTATGATATATCACATAACAGTCCCCAAACCCACTTTACTAGTTACAGTTTGGGAAAGGACTTCTTAAAAAGGGCCATGTTTGGTCTATCTGTCTGAACTTACACCAGTCCGCAAACCATGGTTTACATTGGACAGTCAAATTGTAATCTTACAAAGGTTGGGAGTTGGTTGGTTGTCCTAACCATGCTGTTGTGTGATAGCTGAGCCAACAATCTTGTTTTAATTGTGGATTGCTTCAGTGCTTCCTTCCTTACATAGAGAGGCTCTACACAAGATCTGTGTGCAGAGCATTACTGGTTCTGTGGGGAGAGCGGGCTTAGCCCACACAGCTACCGGCTCTGTCACGGAGACAGTAGGGGCAGCAGGGATCAGGGGCCACCTGGCCCCTTGAAGTACCAGCATGCCCCTCACGAGTGTGGGGGGCATGCTGGGGAGACCCCCCCATGCCGGGAGGCTTGTTGTAACCTCCCGGTCGAGGGGTCTACTTGTGAGTCACCATGGTGTGGCGCTGCACCGTGGTGATTCACGATAAGATAAATGGGGTTAGCCAAGCGCTTACTCCACCAACCTCATTTAAGGGTAGGAGTACTTTGTGCAATTTGCGGCCAGGAGCTGTGTGGCTAGCATTGCTGCACACAACCGCAGGAAATCTGGCTAGGCTCCCTTAGCCCACTTTCCTGCGGTTGTGAGAATCGCCTCAGAGAGATGCAAATCTAGATCATGGGAAGTTAAGCTGATGGGCTGTGTCAGATGCAACATGGACCCAAGTTTGATTTTAACTAAGCTTCTAAAAATAAGCAGGGATTTTGCTCCACAGACGATCAACAACAAGATGATTAGTTTTTGCTACCAAAGGGTTCTTCAACCCTCCCTTCACTCAGTCCTCCCAAATGCAATCCCAGAGTTCCCAGCCTGCCTGACTCCTGGCAATGTTTCACCCCATCACTCCCTCCCCTACCATTGGTTGCCAGCTTGGCATGGATGCAGAAAAGCTACACAAGCTGCTTTGGTTCTTTCTGATCATCCCTGGCTGCTTTGGTCTTGTGAGAGCCTATCCCCAGTGTGGCTATGCAAAGAAGGCAGCCTGGAGTATCTTCGGAATAATTTCACAGAGACTATATGCTGCAATCCATGTGATCGGCCCAATCAAAATGGCTGCAACTGCCCAGAAAGGGAGGGGGTTAATTTTTCTTGTCCCCTGCATTCAATAACTTAGTCCTGGCAGAAGAAGGGGCCAATCCTCTTTCATAATAGAGATGGAGGGAGCATGACCTGAGCCATTTTTGGAAGGTATATACTGTTAATTAATTAATTAATTAATTGATGACATTCTGAAAACAGTTCCCACCACCTCCACCAGCTGCTCCCCCTTTGCAGTGAAGGGAGCTAATTGCTTGCCTAACCACTCACCTCCCTTCAGGCTCCTCAGCCCACCTCAAATTGCTTTGCAGCAGATTAGAGGGAAAGGAGGATGCTTCCTAACAAAGCCCTAACCCCAAAAGCTGTTCACTGCTTGTTTTTGGCTCCTGTTGCCATCCTTCTCTTTCCTTGCTGCCTTTTGGGTCCCATCATCAATCTCTTGGTCAAGTATGTTGCCCAGCAACACATGTGAGACTGTTGCTTTAAGAGAGCAGCTGTTGTGGAGCGGAGATGGGTGCAGTTATGTCAGTAGTTGCTAGGCAGGCTTCGTCCAAGCGTTCTTTCGGAGAAGAAACCATGGAGAGGCATTGGCCATCTAGAGTGGTTGTGTTTCTCAGCTGTTTTCCGTCTGCTCTATGCCAGAGTCTCTGTGCATGGAGGTGGAGCTCCTGCAACAAGCCAAGAATAAGCCACCCGGGTCGGTTCAGATGCAACACGATGGCGAACTGAATCATGGTTAAAACAAAGTTTGAAGTCAACTTCAAGTCTTGGTCGTAAAGGTCAGTTTGTTGGGCCAAACTGAACCTCAGTTGAATCTGAATGAGGTTGGATGAAAAAACAAATTGGAAAGGCTGAAATTCAGCCGAGGTTCCACATTGTGTCTGAATGTGCGCACTGTCTTTGCACCAATCCAGGGTAGTTAAATGAACCTTAGTTAAATACATCATGGTCCTGTGCGATGTCTGAACTGACCCACTGACCAGATATGCGAGTTCTGTGGGAGGAACTCAGACAGGTAGGAATAATGGAGAGGGGGAAAATGCCACTGAACTGCTGGTGTTTTCAGGGGCTGCCTATCATGTCCTCCCACCATGCCCACCTGACACAATTGCCTGTCACTGAGCATGGAGCCTGCCATCTCTGATTGTGTTTAAAAAGTAGGGATGTGCACAGATCGCATTTCAAAGTGTGATTGACAACACAACCCCAGCACCTTTAAAACAGAGGAGAGCAGGTCCATACCTGCTCCTCCTCTACTTGCCGCCACTCTCTGTATTGGCATTGCCTTCCCCAGGCATTATCGCATGCTGGTGGTGCTCTCCCCAGCTGCCCTTGTGTGACACTGACATGCACATGGCATCCATGGATGCTTGGCAGCCATATGTGTGGTCAGCATGTGTGACGGAGAGCAACCGAGTAGCAAGTATGCACCTGCTCTCCTCCATTTTACAGGTGCTGGGGATGTGTTGCGAATTGCACTTCGAATCACGATTTGTGCACATCCCTATTAAAAAAGACCCTCAAGACACACCCATTTTCTCAGTCTTTTTACTGAAATTAATTTTAAAGTGCTTAATTATTTTTATCCAGTGAACTTGCTTTAACTGTTTTTATTCTGTGAAATTGCTTCAATTGTTTTCACTTTGTTTTATATTTGTTTCAAATTATGTACACTGCCTAGAGATATACATATCAGGCGGATGTATAAATATGATAAATAAATAATGAAATAAAAAGGCAATTTAAGTCAGATAATCATCCCAGGGGCATAGGAATAGGGTGAAGGGGAGGGGGAGAGGGAGAGGGAGAGGGAAAGAGAGAGAGGAAGAGGGAAAGGCACTGACTGTAGAAGCTGCATTTCTGGATGTTTCCCCATTAGTGACAATGGGGAAAACTGGAAATGCTGCTTCCACAATTGCTGCTTCAAACTGGAAATGCAGCTTCTACAATCGCTGCTTTATTTGAAGTCTGCAGTGGACCCAGGGTAGACTGTTGTTATATAGGGCTGTGCATCATGTCAGCCAATGTTGTTAATATGGGGGATCTCTTAAAAGACACATATGCTAATTGCTCCAAGAATGATAAAGATGTGCATTTTGGAATATGCCAAGTCCTATTAAAGACTGCTGGCCAGATTCACCAGTATTCTGTAATCGAAAGCCTAAACTTGGTTTTGTTTGTTTGTTTAAAATGAGAGGTCTGTGTATTTTTAATTTGCTCTCAGACCTCAGTGACATGTTGGAATATCTCTCTTTGGGGGCAAAGACTTCAATTCTGTGGTTATTTTAGCTCTTCAAATATTTCTAAAAATATTTTGAATAATGACTGAAGTTCTGTGAAGTTTGCCTCCTCTTGCTGCAGACTTCTTGGTCAAATACAAGCTTTTAAAACTGTAAAACAACCCAAACCCAGGCATGTGTAGCTGAGAAGGCATAAAAAGCAGCAGCAATGGGGAGCTGGAGCAAGAACCACACGGCTCACACTGCCAGGTTTTTTTTAATGAAAGCAGGCAGAAATTTTCTCTTTGAAAATGAACTAGACTTCTAGAAAGAACCATTTTAAAGGGAATATTTGGGGAGGCGCAAAAACCATGGTATGTTCTTCACTGCCAGGAGAAAATTGCCAGCAAGACATTTTTGTAGGTCTGATACCAAAGCCAGGCATACATTTCTGGATCTGAGTTGAGACATAATTGCAGGTGACAGTGAATGCTGACCAAACTGGAAGTTATGACTCTTTTTTAAAATACAAGGAGGACATTCACACATTCAAGAATTGTGTTCTACCTGGGTTTGGGAGCTGTGTGTGCTCCCGGTTTCCAGTTCTGTGGAAAGTAAGAGGAAAACTTAAGTAGAAGTGATTGAGGCGCTATGCGCGACACGTGTGAAGTGCCTGACGGGATTCTGCGGGGAGAGCAGTTCCCTGCAGATGAGCAGACGCTCGTAGCTGGGTGGCCGGATCAGCTGTCCACACAGCTACTGACTCCATCATGGAGCTGGTGAGGGCTGCGGGGATTGGGGGCTACGCAGCCCCCAGAAGTTCCAGGATGCCCCACGCGAGTGCGCAGGGCATCTTGGAGAGACCCCCCCGAGCCCAGGAGGCTGCTTGCAGCCTCCCGGTCATGGGTCTACTCATGTGTCGCCCCATGCCATGGGTTTGCATGCCATGGCGACACACGAACAAAAAACCAAGGTAAACGGAGCGATTGCTACGTTAACCTCATTTAAGGGGAGGGGGATTTAATGAGGCTAGCTGCCAGGAGCCCCACGGCTCCCATTATAGCACACAATTGCCCCAAAGGGGGCTGGGCTCCCTTAGCCTGCTTCTGGGCAATCGTAGGAATAGCCTCATTGTGTGGAAGCAAGGAAAACTTGGAGGAAAACCTGGATAGAAGTGATAGAGGCTATTCACATGCATGTGCAAAACTGGGCTAAGGGAGTCCAGCCCAGTTTTGCATCCATATGTGAACCACCAGGATAGGGCCCGATCCCCGAGGCACCACGGCATCAAGCCCGCCTATGAAGCCTCCCCTCAAAATGGGGTTAGGAAAGTGAGCCTTTTGAGCGATCGTGGGTCAGCCTGAAGCTGGCAGACTCAGATAGGGGAGGGGGGATCCCCATAATGCACTGCACACTCACACACTGCATAATTGGAGCTTCAGGGGACGGGATGGCATGGGGCGGCACATTCTGGCACCCTGACATTCGGAGCTACCAGCAGGAGCCTCTCAAATGGGCAGGTGATCTGCCCACCCAAGCAAGGCAGCCTGCTCGTGTGTGGGGAGGTAAGCACTTCAGGCGTCCTCCCCTCAAACCACTGGTCTCATGACCAGTGAGAAAGGGCTGACTGGATAGAAGTGATTGTGTGGAAGCAAGGTAGGAGGAAAAGCTACCCAGGTTTTCCTCCTACCCTGCTTCCACACAACCCAAAATTGGGAGCACACACGGCTCCCAAATCCAGGTAGAAGACAGATTGTGATTGTGTGAATGACCTCAAGATGTGTCTACGTGCCTTCCCTTCCCTGTGTATGCAGGGTCTATAGTTACGGGCAGGGGGAATGTATTTATTTGCTATGCTGAGCATTATCCAGAATCTAAGAGAATAGGACAGCCCTGCTTGTAAAGAGCTCCATATGAATTTCAGAGTTTCCTAGCACTTTGGATTGTGGTCCCTGATTCCTGTCCCCGAGGGTTCACATATAGTGGTGGCAAGTAAGTGCGGGAGAGCCACCAGCTCCCATCAGGTGTATGCTCCCATCACTGTTTCCATGTTGTACAAACCTAGAAATGGCAGGTGGAAAATATCAATAGACAAACTCAGCCCAACGTTGTTAAGGCAACCTCAAAGCTGGTTAAGAATGTCAGACAATGAAGACAATCATGAAGACAATGACTGATATTCTCCACCTGACATTTCCAAGCCCACATCATGGAAGCAACAGCAGAAGTGGAAGCGCATGTTTGGTGGTAACCAGCAGCATACATGAGAACCCACCCATTGAAATAATTTATTTTGTCCTAGGCTACTGTTCTTGTGTCCATATGTTAAGCTAGAAGTAAGCTGTCCATGTCTTTGAGTAGAGTCCTGCTTATTTATTTATTTATTTATTTTGGTCACTGCTTAGGGAACTTGCAAATAGTCATGTGGGCTAATTCCCTGGCATGGATATTTTCTGATAACCTCAAAGCTGGCTTTGGTGGGATGGATTGGACAGTTTATTTTGCACTCCTAGAAGAGGTAATAGGTCAATTGCTTAGTTGTACTGGTATTTGTTCATTCACATTAGTTCAACTTCACTATTTCACATCAACCTGAAGTGGCCATATAGAATGATATGTTGGAAGAGAGCTGGTCTTGTGGTACTGAGCATGAATTGTACCCTTTGCTAAGCAGGACCCACCCTGGTTTGCATTTAAATGGGAGACTACATGTGTGAGCACTGTAAGACATTCCCCTTGGGGATGGGGCCTCTCTGGGAAGAGCATCTGAATGCTTGCATACAAAAGGTTCCAAGTTCCCTCCCTGTCAGCTCCAGTTAGAGCTGAGACTCCTGCCTGCAGCCTTGGAGAATCCACTGCCAGTCTGTGTGGACAATACTGAGTTAGATGGACCAGTGGTCTGACTCAGTAGAAGGCAGTTTCCTATGTTTCTATGTTCCGACCTTGGCAACTTAAAAAACAAACAAAGCCTAAGGTCATTCATACAATCAAAAACTGTGTTCTACCCAGGTTTGGGAACTGTGTGTGCTCCCAATTTTGGGTTGGGTGGAAGCAAGGTAGCAGGGTAGCTTTTCCTCCTACTTTGCTTCCACACAATCACTTCTACCCAAATTTTCCTCCTACCTTGCTTCCACACAACCGAAAATTGGGAGCACACACTATGGGTGTGTGAACAGGTTCAGAACCAAACCACTTCAACTTTGAGCCAGTTCCGTTAGACTGTTTGGGGTCAAGCCAAACTACACCCTGTTCGACTCGATCTCAAATCGTACCTCCCCCGGCCATTCCAGGGATTCACAGACCAAATGGTTAAATAGAACCAAATAGTTAATAGTTGGTCTACTTTGGTTAAATAGACCAAATAGTAATGACCCAGACAACGCAGGGGCCATTTGCACATGTGCCGCAGCCTCCAAAATGGCCACTGTGCTGGGAGAAGGGCCCAGAAAGGGCCAAAGACCCCCTGAAATGGGTGGTGGTTGCAATAACAGAGACCAGCGGTGGGGAGGGGAAACCCCCATGGACCCCTGCTACCACCTCAGAGAAGCCCCTCCATTAAAGTTGAAAAAATTATATATACACACACACAATTTGGTTCGCGAACCACCTCCACCCTGGACCGAACCGAACTGGCAGATTCAAGGGGGTACTGGACTGAACTGGCCCAGTCCAGTTTGGTTCGAACCAAACTGGTCCAGCCGGTTCCATGCACAGCCCTAGCACACCCAGCTCCCAAATCCGGGTCTAACACAGTTTTGGATTGCGTGAATGACCTCCCTGTATTTCTCCCAGACTTCTGGCATACAAGCCAGGTGTCATTCATTGAACTGACTTAGGGTTGCCAACCCTGCAGGACAGCCCTGGTCTAGTCTCCAGGAATTGGCAGTAATCATCAAGTGAAGATTGAAAGCAATTTTCAATAGCTTGATATTGTGAAAAGCACTGGATGAAAAGAAACCTCCAGGAACAACTCCAATCAGAATTAGCTGCATGACTCAGCCTCACTTTTTGAACCTACAGCTTTGTAAAACCGAACAAATTGTTATCATTAATACAGAAAGCAGAGGTCAAGGCCTCCATTCCTTCCTTAAAGAGATTAAGAATGCTTCTGGCAGAAAGGAGCATTGAACAGTCTGCTTTAAAACAATCAGTTAAAAGGCTCAGGTTGAGTTCTTCCAAGAATATATAGCTATCTGATCTAGTTATTCCTCCTGAACTTATTCTTCCTGGACTACTTCTATATGGGGTGGTGTTTTAAAGCCATTGGCTCATTTTTAATAAGTCTTATCATTAACTACAGAAAAAGTGTGAAGTGGAAGCGGACACTCTCTAATGTCGATATACTGGCAGCAGCACCCCTTGGGAGGATGCTAGTTGTGTTACCAGTGTTATGTATGAAGTATAAGCAACCACTCTTTTGTCTATGTCTATGTCTATGTCTATGTCTATGTAGGTTGGCATGATGTGCAGGCATAACATGATGTGAGGGTCTTGCGACAGGAACATAGTAGGAAGCAGCCTTCTACCAAATCAGACCATTGGTTCTTCTAGCTCAGTATTAAGAAATGCTGACAGCAGCTTCTCCAAGGCTGCAGGCAGGAGTCTTTCTCAGCCCTATCTAGGAGATTCCTGGGAGGGAAATTGGAACTTTCTCCATCCAAGCACACAGCTGCTCTTCCCAAAGTGGCCCCATCCTCTAAGGGGAAGATCTTACAGTGATCCCATTCAAATGCAAACCAGGGTGGACCCTGCTTAACAAAGGGTACAATGGATGCTTGCTACCACAAGATCAGCTCTCATCCCCAGTCTCCTCAACAGTCCTCTGCTATGGAATGTAAGGAGAAGCCATGCTTGGGAGGACACCAGTTGCCTATTTGGGTTTGCCATAGTTTCTCTCATTGTGGTGAGTGGGAGAAATGATGGTAAAGCTGGCAGTGCAACCAGCATCCTTCCTAGTTGTGCAGTTGTGGAATACCTTCCCATCCCTGCCAGTCTATGCATGATGCCAGCCACAGTCTCCTACTCTCTATGATCTATAGCAGCCAATTTTGCTTTTTAGGAACAGAGATTGCTGTGCATTATGGTGTCAGCATGGAAGACTTGCTTCCACACAATCACTACTCCTACCTTGATTCTGCACAACCAAAAATTGGGAGCACACAAAGACCCTAAACACAGGTAGAACACAGCTTTTGATTGTGTGAATGACACGTTGAGGCTCTCCACATGAGCAGTGTGGAGAACCTTACTGGGCTTAGCCCACTCTGCCACCCACATGACTACTGACTCCATGATGGAGCCGGTAGGGGCTGCAGGGATTGGGGGCCACCCAGCCCCCGTAAATCCCATGATCCCCGTGCGAGTATGTGGGGCATCTTGGGGAGACCCCCGAGACCAGGAGGCTTGTTTTAGCCTCCCTTCGGGGGTCTCTTTGCGACTCACAATCAGGAAAATGGGGTTAGCAGAGTGCTCGCTCCACTAACCTCATTTAAGGGGAAGGCTTCTTTGACAGGGTAGCCATCAGAGATCCACCGGGCTCACCTGGGCTCCTTTAGCCCGGTTTCCCCCCATCATGAGAATAGCCTCAACGTTAACACCCAAACAGAGGCTATTCTCACAATCTCCCCAAAGCAGGCTAAGGGAGCCCAGCCTGGTTTTGGGAGGTTGTGTGCTGCAATGGGAGCCACACAGCTCCCGGCAGCAAACCTCCCTAAATTCCCCCACCCTCAAATGAGTGCTCTGTTAACCCCATTTTCCTGATCATGAGTCGCCACAGTGAGGATCCGTACCACGGCGACTCACAAAGAGACCTCCGAGCAAGACTCTCCAACAAGCCTCCCAGCATCAGGGTGCACTTGCATGCGGCATGCTGGGACTTCCGGGGCTGGGTGGCCCCCTATCCCCCTATCCCTGCTACCCCTACCGGCTCAGTGACGGAGCCGGTAATCGTGTGGGTGGCTGATCTGGCCAACCAGAGCGCTCTGAGTGCTCGTGTGCAGGGAGAGCGAGTCAAGCCTGCTCTCCCCGTCTAACCCCAATCGGCTCTCCACACTGCTCATTAGGGATGTGCACGAACCGATCGGAAGGCCATGCAAGAGGCCTGCGAACCGGTTTGTGCTGGTGCTGGTTCGAACTTCGATGCTGGCGGGGTGTCTACCTTTAAGGGTGGGGGGTTGCACTTACCCCTCCTGCCACTTTTCGGGGGAAAGCAGCGGGCGGGGTAAGTGCAACCCCCCCCACCCTTAAAGGGAGACCCCCACCAGCATCGAATTGTGCATCCGTGGTTCCATGCACATCACTACTGCTCGTCTGGAAAGCCTCACTATAGATAAAACAAGAGTTACAGTGGATCAACATCTGCTGAGTTAATGTATTAGCAACCTGATTTTTGTTTTAACAACCCTATAAAAAACTTGTTTGGAAACAAAGGCAAGTAAACACTTTGCAGAGATTTCCTTCATTTCTACCTATACAGCAGAATATCTGATGTCGGGTATACATGCTTGTTAATTATGAGAATTCTTCATTTGCAGGGAATGGATTTCAACTTGTTCTCTCAAGACATCTGTAACAGTTAAGAAACATTCAAAATGTCTATCCATTCCTCTTTCAAGATGAAGAGGTTATACAGCAACATTGTAATTTGAGCTGCATTATTAATATTACAGGATTCTTGTTTTATTGTCTTTAAAAAAACCCAGCAATATTAATTCTGTTTCAAACAATTTCATACGGAGAATGGTAAATATATCATAGTAGAGCAGACAGATATAAACAATTATATAGCACCTTCCTCACAGCACATATATATGCTGTCTCACACAGAGAAAGACAAGGACTAAACAATATTGTAGTGTAGCAATCTGTTGCTTTCCCTTGGAAAATGATAAAAGTCCATTATGAAGCTCGGCAAATGCTCCTTTTTCTTCAGTCATGACAAGCAATATCCTCTATCTGGAACCACACTTTATTAATTTCAACTATCCCTTCAGAAAAGGAGTACTAGATATTAATTGAATAAGTGCATTTTACCTTGATGTACATATACTACCCCACATAAGAGGCATTTCATGGGTATATATTCAGTAAAGAAAA
The DNA here is from genome assembly GCF_027244095.1 of Hemicordylus capensis. Lineage (NCBI taxonomy): Eukaryota > Metazoa > Chordata > Lepidosauria > Squamata > Cordylidae > Hemicordylus > Hemicordylus capensis. The sequence continues at coordinate 200,185,947 of NC_069661.1, forward strand.
GGGGGAAATATCAATATCTAGCCTACCAACAATCTTTGTGAAAGGATTCTGTATTATTTCCCTTAGTATAAGAAAATCCTTGAATCCACAAACTGACTGATCCTGGATTCTACAAAGCTATAAAAAGAAATTCACAACTGTTCTGATTATTTATGTGCAAAGGTTCCAATGTGATCATGGAGGTCTTCTGCGAAATGACAAAGTGAGCAGTAGAGGTGCTCATGGAGATCTTCACTCATGGAGGTCTTCTGTTCATGTGCTATTCACTCATGTGCTCATGGAGGTCTTCTTTTCATGAGAAGGTGTACAGTGATATGGACTCTCTATTACAGTGAATGGGAAAGAATAGAAACTGCTTTTTGCCTTAACTTTGTTTTGGGGTGAATAGTGGGAAATGCTGGAAACACTCTCACCTGCATAGAGCTGTGTGAAAATTAGGGTAACTGAGAAACACTCATAGAAGTATATTTTAATATATTTGTTAGAAATCTGGGAAGCCTTTTTTGTAAGACTTGGCCTCAAAATATAAATTATATACATTTAAAAAGAAGAAGTCTGTTGTCTATTCCAAGGATAAAAACTTGGATTTGTAGAATGTGTTTTGCAAATCACCACCTAGTGATACTCATATCTGGTGGTATATAAATATGGCAGGAAGGAAGGAAGGAAGGAAGGAAGGAAGGAAGGAAGGAAGAAAGAAAGAAAGAAAGAAAGAAAGAAAGAAAGAAAGAAAGAAAGAAAGAAAGAAAGAAAGAAAGAAAGACTAACCTGTTTGGAAAATGTGTTTATCCCAAAAGATAAAAGGGAACCCCATGAAAAAATAAAACAAATATATGAAAAATCAGTGGAATTTCTTCAAAATGGAAATTAAAATATATTTGAAAATCCTATTCAGCTATTTGAAAAATCCTATTTAGCAAACTGTGTCCTTTACAGTTACTGTTTATTAATAAAATCACTGCAGTTTTGAGTCAGATATGGATGGATGTCTGAGTTCAAGCATTGTCTTCAAGCAGAACTTTCTCACTTGGCTACATTCCACTGAATAAAGGAAAGGATTTAAGCCCTGTTCAGGATTTAAGCCCTGTTATAAAAACTGAGGATGCTGTATTCATGAATAGCATCACCAAGAATGATCTTTGAAGTCCCACCCCCACACAGCCATGCTCAGAAGCCATGGCCAATGAGAGTGGCGCTTCTGACCACATCAGCACAGTGGCATGGCTTCAGAGTGAGCTTTTGAAAACACTGAGCCTCTTCTCATGAGCAGTGAGAAGGGCTCCAGAGCAGGCTGCAGAGAAGGCGGGTTAAACCTACCTTCCCCGCAGACGATCTGTCAGGCATTGCTGGGCATGCTACCTGCACACCCAGATGATCCCACATGCCCAGATGATTCCCCATGCACCCAGGCAGCAGGGAGGGCTGGGGGCCGGGATGTGTCACCCCAGCCCCTGGAAAAACCATGATGCAGTGCATGAGTGCACCGTGCATCATGTGGATTCGCCCTCCTGTTCCCAGGCTGCCAGACGATCCAAAAAATGGGGTTAAGGGAGCTCCCCTAGCCCGATTTTGGTGGACTGTGTGAATAGCCTCTGTATGGAAATACAGCATCCCCCAGCTGAACAGAGCTTTAGAAGCATCTATCAGGTGCTAACATCTTGGATCCTACTGTTTTACTCTGCAGGAGTTTTTGACAACCAAAATGAATCAATTTACATGATGCATCAATGTCGAGAGACTCTTTTGCACAAATTTGGATTCTATCCCATTTCACCCCACCCGTCCAATCTCTCAAAATCTCTCAAAAGATATAAAAACTGTTTCAGCATATTGCTGGGGGTAGCAAATATAGGAAATTATAGCCAGATTCCCCAGTGATATGATATGTTATTTTCAGCACAAGCTAACAAATAACTGCCATTTATTTTTGAAATGAACAAAACAGAATTGTTTTAAGCACAGAACATGTAGTTCACTCATCTAAGCCTTCTAAATTACACATTGCTTTGCTTACAGGGACATATTAAAACTTGGTATTTGTTGTACAGCTTGTGCTGATGCAAAATGTATCTTGGAAAACATAACAACTTATAATATATCCAGCAGACAATTTTTCAACACTATCTTTCCCTTATTTTCAAGATAAGCTTTCACTATTCAGTACTCTCTGTTCTAATTCCTTTGTCACTAATATTTAACAACCACAGAGACAAAAAAGAACTGAATGTATAAGAATTACGTTGGGCCATAACATTGGCTGGGTAATATAGAGCAGGGATTCTCAACCTTGGGTTCCTCAAAATGTGTTTGGACTACAACACAATGTGTCTGAAGATGATGGGAGCTGTAGTCCGACAACATCTGAGAACCCAAAGTTGGGAACCCATGACTTAGAAGATAAGTTTTAAAAGCTAGCTTTTTACGTATATTTAGAAATACTTTGGTTTAAGCATAGAAGGTATTTTTTAATTTAGACAGATTATGGAGCTGTTTGAATATCAGAAGTTATTTAAATATGTTGTTTCTACTGGGATTGAAGACATGGGCTCTTGTTAAAGAATAAGTGGGGAGTAAACAAAGCTTCTTCTCTTTGGGAAGGTGAAGCTTTTGTGGATGTTGCAGTGCTTCTCAGAGGATCATTGATGGAGTGCTGCTGCTTGGAATAGGCCTTTGCCAAACCACCATCTAAAGTTAGCAGGATTTATGAGTCAGGAAGGCAACTGGGCTGCGACTTCTTGCAGCCACATGTATAATCTAGCCTTCTGAAATAGCCTTGCTGGTACATACAGTACAGTATTCCACTTCATTTCCCATTGGCGCGTTTGGTCAGTACAGGCATTCTTTCTGTTTTTACTTCTTTTTTTGCCACTTTATGCAAATGTCACCGACATTTGCAATTACCAAGGACTGACCACAACATTCCTAAGTGTACTAGTACAAGAATCTATTGTGCTTCCTGTCATAAACTGAGGCTTGGGAAATGAAGCCTACTTAGAGTAAAACCTTCAAGTAGGGAGGGAGGAATGAAAGAAAGACAAGATAAGTCCCGGAGGCGCTTCACACAACACGTGTGAAGCGCCTGAGTGGGTTCTGTGGGGAGGGCGGGCTTAGCCCACTCTCCCCACAGACAAGCAGCCACCCGTAGCTGGGCAGCCAGATTGGCCACCCACATGGCTGCTGGCTCCATTACGGAGCCGGCAGAGGCTGTGGGGATCAGGGGCTGTGCAGCCCCCGGAAGTTCCAGGATGCCCCATGCGAGCGCTCAGGGCATCCTGGAGAACCCCAAACCCAGGAGGCTACTTGTAGATCTCCTGGTCAAGGGTCTACTTGTGTGTTGCTGTGCACCACAGCAAGACACAAGCAACAAAATGAGGTTAATGGCACGCCCGCTCCATTAACTTCATTTAAGGGGAGGATGCTTTAGGCAAGCTAGCTGCCTTGGGAGCACTGGGCTCTCCTGTGATCCCGGTGATTCCCACGACCACTGGAAAGCAGGCTATGCTCCCTTAACCTGTTTTCCAGTGATCGTGGGAATAGCTTTTCTGCCTTTGGCAATCTTTTATGCGATATGTAGGGTGAATTAATTCGGACGACATATAGGATGTACAGTATTCAGATGTTGCTTATTGGGAAGAAATCCAAAAAGTAGTCAAAACTACTCCCAGTGAGAATCCACAAGCTCTATTTCCTGGGCAAAAACTGTTACAGCTGCTCTGACCAATTAGAGCCATACTACACACTGATGTCGTTCACACAATCAAAAACTATGTTCTACCCAGGGTTGGGAATGGTGTGTGTTCCCAATTTTCCATTGTGTGGAAGCAAGGTAAGAAGAAGATCCCAGTAGAAGTGATTGTGGAAGCAAGGTAGGAAGAAAACCTGGGTAGCTTTTCCTCCATCCTTGCTTCCACGCAGTCACTTCTACCCAGGTTTTCCTCTTACCTTGCTTCCACACACCTGAAAATTAGGAGCACACACAGCCTGGGTAGAACATAGTTTTTGATTGTGGGAATGACTTCAGTTTCTATTAAAGTCATCCAGTCTGAGTGAAGAAAAACCCACTACTCCATGAGGCAAACCATTTCACTGTCTTCTAGACAGTAGGGGTGTGCATGGAACTGGCTGGTCCAGTTCAGTTTGAGTCCGAACTGGACCCAAATTGGGCCAGTTGGGTACATCACTCTCTCGAATCCCCTCCCCCCAGTTTGGTCCAGTTCGGGGGGGGCGGGTTTCATGTTTTAAAAATAAAATAAAATTTAATTTTGTATTTCCACTTACCCCCTCTGGGGGAGTTGTCCGAGGCAGCGGGGGAGGGGGGGTTGTCCATTAACAATAATAATAATAATTTGATTTCTATACCGCCCTTCCAAAAATGGCTCAGGGCGGTTTACAAAGAGAAATAACAAATAAATAAGATGGCTCCCTGTCCCCAAAGGGCTCACATTCTAAAAAGAAACATAAGACACACACCAGCAACAGTCACTGGAAGTACTCTGCTGGGGGTAGATAGGGCCAGTTACTCTCCCCCTCCTAAATAAAGAGAATCACCACGGTAAAAGCTGCCTCTTTGCCCAGTTAGCAGGGGTTGAGGTTACCCCTCCCCCTACCTGCCTCCCTTATTTAAGAAATCACTCTTCAGCCTTTCCCCCTCGGTGCGGTGGTCATTTTGGAGGCCACCGCACCTGCACAATAGGCCTCTCTGCATGGCCTAGGTCACAACCTTTTTGCCCATCCCTACCAGAAAGTCCTCCTCAGATATTTATCCTGTCCCCCATGCATAAAGTGAACATGTTTACAGCATGGGTGACAAGCTCTGTCCCCTGCATAGGCACATTCTTAGACAACCAGAGGGCAGTGCTGAATCTCTGGAGAAGGGTTAAGCCTTCTTGGATTCTTACAGCCCCCAAAGGACGAATCTTACCTACGCACCTAGGCACACAGTTCCATTTGTTGAAAAACTGAACACGCTTCTCATTTCATCGTCATATAAACAATGAAGGCTTAACTTTCAAGTAATGAAGACAGTCTTCCACACTGTCAGTTAAATCAATATTAGAATGGAAGTTATTTACTGTTGCTTCCATAGAGATTTATCACTGTTACTGTCACAATTGACATCACTTGTCACGATGAAGCCCACCTCCAGGATTAGGCTTAGGAATGTCAATTTCACAGTTCATGTACAATGACAACGGCTTCCAGCTCAATAAAATAAAATATCACTGCTGGCTTTCCCCCTTTTATTTCTTGTTCTCCTCCCTGCCCCCCCCCCCTCGCCCTTTGTTTTGTTTTAAAAAATGATATCAAATTATCTTCTGTGGGAAACAAAATTTGGAAACTGTTGGGCAAAGGTAGAAACTACTTTTCAAAAGGTGCCTTCCATCCATCTGGAATCCTGAACTGACATTCTGAAAAGAATTCCATTCACAGATCAGCTCTTCTAAAAGCTGGTGTTTGCCCATTCGGTCCAATAGCAGGAACAACTTCATTTGTGCAATGGTATGCAGAGTGGTTCCGTGTGTCAGAAGGAAAGCTAGAAGAAGAGAAGAGGAAAGCTAACAGCAATAAGGCAGAGAACAGGCAGACAAACTGCTGAAAAGCAGAATATAAATATTCGTCATATTCGTATTCATACTGCAGACAAGGCAAGATCCAGGGAGCCTGGATGCTGAGAACCAGTTCTGGGGAATAGTCAGAGCTCTACAGCAGAAAACAGAAACTGTTGACCAACTTACCATAGGCTTCTTTTTCCACTGGATGCTGGGAGGCTGGAGTCTAAGAAAACTTTGCGAGGGAGGGGGTATTGGTGTTGGAAGTGAAGGACTATGTGCTGTCTCTTGTCTCAAAGACAGTGAAGGACAGACTAGTGAGTCAGAGGGCTAGAGGGTCAAGACATTGGTCATCTCTTCTCTACTGCTCTGACACTATCCCTTTGGAACGTAGTTTGCTACTCTCAGGGGACTTCCTTCCAGCCAGCCACTTCCTTCCTCTCTCCCTTCTCTTCTTGTTCCTTCTACCTTGCAACATGCAAGCTCCTCTCCCCTGCACCATGTGTGCAGAGATGCAGAATCCATCTGCATCCAGCTAGATAGATAGATTAGAGATCCTAACTCCTCACTTTCCTGTCCAGAATGGAGTTCTTTAATAAATGCCATATATATTGATTTGAAACTATGAACTGGCTCCAAGTTACTTTACTCTCAGCATACATGCATGCCTAACCAAATTCCTCTGTGTTGTGCCTGTGTGCACTCTGCTATAATGAAAAAGGGATTCTCTTACCAGAGAGAATTCCCAACAATTGGAGGGTTAGAGAGTTCCTTCCCCAGTAGCAACCTCTATTTGGTCCAACAAACCCAGAAAACATATGATTAAGCCAAGTGAGGCATCCATTGTTGAAATCAGGAGCAGTAAGCATAGAAAGCCCTCTGAAGACTTAGCAGGCCTTTCTGCTTTGCACTGCCAACAGAATAGAAAACCTCATGATGTCAGTTGCTGCCCTCTGATTGCCCATGAAGGAACAGGCAGTGGACCCAGCCCTACTGCTGAAGCAGCTGTAGTTACAGGATCATAAAGTGTGCTTTGCAGAATGGCACATTCACGGATAGCAGCCCCTATAGGCACAGTTCTCTATTGTTTCCAGGCCTGCTAGTTTCCAGCAGCTGCTAGAAGCGATAGACCTGTCCTCATGGAGGACAGATCTATCATTGGCTACTACTGAGAGCTATAGACCACCTCCAGCCTCAGAGGCAAGATGGCTCTAAATACCAGTTGCAGAGGAGTAGCAGTAGGAAAGAGGGCATGCCCTCAGCTCTTGCCTGTGGGCTGCCCAGATTCCCAGAGGCATCTGGTGGGCCATTGTGTGAAGCAGGATGCTGGATTAGATGGGCCTTGGGACTGATCCAGCTGGGCTTTTCTTATGTTTTTATGTTCTTAAAAGGTAAATGGATCCACACAACCAGAAAAAACAAACAAAATAGGAGAGCTCTCCTCTCCTCCTATCTTGGTTAAGAGCAGGGAACAAAAGCTCGGTCACCCTGTTTTGAGCAATCTGGGTTGGAGAAATTTGCGTGGGTTCTCACAATCGTGCAAAACAGAGTAGCCAAGCACCTAACCTGATTTTAATGGTTGTGTGAATAGGCCTCCTGTGTAGCCATAACACAACACTTCACCAGCATCAGACTATTAGATATTAAGGTCATGCACATGACCATAATAAGGGCATGGTGGTGGGAGGCAAAAATGGGTCTATATTACCTCCAGGTGATCTCTCTTCTCCTCTTCAGTGTGTCATCATGTGCCCACATGATCCACACTGCTCCATGCAGCGTGGATCTCTGGAGTCTGGGACTCCCCCCACCCCAGCATCCAGGAATCCGGTACGCTGCCGCCCCGAAGGGCTTTGAAAAACATGGACACCGGCAGGATAAAAGTGACCGGAGGAGTAAGTGCACCCTCCTCTGCTCTTAAAGATAGACCCCCGCTGCCTTCGAGCCTGCCCAACACGGTTCCATGCACATCCCTACACTGCACCACGTGCATGGAACCGCGGTGGGCAGGCTCGAAGGCAGCGGGGATCTATCTTTAAGAGTGGAGGAGGGTGAACTTACCCCTCCTGTCACATTTATCCTGCCGGCATCCATGTTTTTCAAAGCCCATCGGGGTGGCAGCGTACCTTCCTGCCGCCCCATTGCCCTCGTCTTCCAGATATGACCGGAAGTCGCTGACGCACCTGCGCACAGATCTGTGCTGGTGTGCGCAGACGTGTTGGTGACTTCCAGTCATATCCAGACGAAGAGGCAACGGGGCGGCAGAGAGGTACGCTGCCACGCTAGTGGGCTTTGAAAAACATGGACGCCGGCGGGGGGGGGAGTGACGAGAGGGGTAAGTGCACCCTCCTCCACTCTTAAAGATAGAGTCCTGCCGCCTTTGAACCATCAGAGCTGCTGGTTCTTTGAACCAGTTGGAGGCCCATAAAGGGGGCCTCCAAAGTAGGGCCTTCACATCCCTACTGCAGTGCAGTGGGGGATTTCCCCCAGAAGTGTACAGATATCTATACACTCGTACAGCATAATGTCTGAATCAGGCTTTGGATGACAACTATACTAGAGTGACAAACTGTGACGAGGGCAGAAGATTTAAAAAGTGGCATAAAAGTGTGATGTCTGTAGGAATACCCCCTCTCAAACAAAAGCTGTTATATCTAGCATGACATTTCTGCTGTATTTTACACTAAGCAGGATCCCACCCCGCTCAGTTAATTCAACCACCTATGATTTAATCAACAACACCATCAGCATGCAAACTGAGAAAACAGCAGTGAAGGACTAGTTTCTCGGTAAGTGAAAGAAGCAACGGACCCAATGATCTGCATGATCTAGCAGAACAAATGACAGGAAACATTTCACATAGTGCTGCTGCAATTTGACATCCCCACAATATTGGTGTGTGAGAGTTTTTAGGATTTTGGAAGGAGAATTTTACTGGCGGAAGCGGCAGGGTTCCTCTCAGTGGTTCCCACCATTTCCCTCAAAGCCTGAGAAAGACATCATATGAAGATGTAGCGTGGCTCTGATGGGGACGTTGGCGGGGGGCGGGGGCATGGTGGTTGCCTGAGGGGAAAAAAGGTGGTCCCCAGTACTGGTGTTTGGAGCAGCCATTTCCCTTCAGAAGCAAATCTGAGGGGGGAGAGCTGATCTTGTGGAAGTGGGCATAAATTGTCTCCATTTACAAAAATATATTTTTAACATTTGTATTCTGCTCTACCTCCAAGGAGCCCAGAACAGTGTACATTGCTAAATTTCTCCTCTCAACAACCCTGAGAAGTAGGTTAGGCACAGAGAGAAGTGACTGGCCCAGACTCACCCAGCAAGTATCATGGCTGAATGGAGATTTGAACTCGGGTGTACCAGGTCCTAGTCCAGCACTCAAACCATGCTGGTTCCCATTGCTAAGCAGGGTTCACCTTGGTTTGCATATGCATGAACAGCTACTTGTGAGCACTGTCTTCTGTAAGTTAGTCCCCTTAGGGGATGAGACTGCAGCTCAGTGGTAGAGCATCTGCTTACATGCAGAAGATCCCAGGTGCAGTCCATGGCATCTCCAAGTAGGGCTGTGAGAGACTTTTGCCAGAAACCTTGGGAACCCACTGCCAGTCACTGTAGACCAGGCTTGCTCAACTTAGGCCCCCCAGCTGTTTTTGGACTAAAACTCCCATAATCCCCAGCCACAGTGGCCAATAGCCAGGGATTATGGGAGTTGTGGGCAAACATTTGCAGGAGGGCTGAAGTTGAGCAGCCCTGCTGTAGACAATACTGAGCTAGAGCTAACGATGGGCTGACTCAGTATAAGGTAGTTCCCTATGTTCCTATGTAATGGTATGGCAGCACATAACATCATTCTCAAAGGCTTCTGGGTTGGGGTGAAGAACTGGTGGCCTCTAGCTCTCAGTCTTCAGGTGGAGTGCTACCATTACTTGTGAAAGTCAATAGTGGTAGAAGAAGTATGCTGGGTAACAGTATGTGCTGGGAAAACTACTGAAATCCAAGTCAGAATAAGTCCATTCCCCTACTAACTGAGCAAAGAGCAAAGGGTAGATTCTCTTTATTTAACAGGGGGGAGCAACTGGCCCTATCCATCCCCAGCACAGCATCCCTCCAGTGGCTGTTGCTGGTGTCGATCTTACATTTCTTTTTTAGATTGTGAGCCCTTTGGGGATGGGGAGACATATTTGTTTGTTTGTTTGTTTGTTTGTTTGTTTATATTCTCACTATAAACCGCTTTGGGAACTTTTGTTGAAAGGCAGTGTACTAATATTCACAATAGAAGTTTTCTGACACTTTCAGTTCAGCTCAGATTTCACACGGAAATAGTACTTAAATATTTGCTACTTTGAAGTGACTTGTTGTGGAGACATTGGGGGTATACACATGTACTATAAATAATAAATAATATAAAAATATTGCTGAGAAAAGAGATGCCTACTACAAACACCTCCATTGGTAGATCTTCCAGTGGCAACAAAATGGCACAATCCATTGGAACATTTTCCCCTGTAAGCATCATTACAATGAACCAGACACAAAAACCAGAGCCCAATGGCCACAGCTCAAAACCATTTGGGCACCCACTGTGAGCAGGTAGCTCACTTGGCCAGGGCCTGAGGTTCCCAGTTCTAACTCTGGTGGCCCTGTCCTTAGACACCATGAGAACTGGTCTTGTGGTAGCAAGCATAACTTGTCCCTTAGCTAAGCAGAGTTCACTCTGGTTGCATATGAAAGGGAGACTAGAAGTGTGAGCACTGTAAGATATTCCTCTTAGGGGATGGTGCCACTCTTGGAAGAGCATCTCAGCTCAAAGTTCCTTCCCTGGCATCTCCAAGATAGGGCTGAGAGAGATTCCTGCCTGTAACTTTGAAGAAGCCACTGCCAGTCTGTGTAGACAATACTGAGTGAGATGGACCTATGGTCTGACTCAGTATATGGCAGCTTCCTATGTTTCTATGACAGCATATCCTATTGGGAAAGGCTATAGCTTAGTGATAGAATGTATGTTTTTGTATGCAGAATATCCCAAATCACATCTATGGTGTCTCCAGGTTAATTGGACTTAGTACCAGTGCTGAGAAAAGTTTCTGCTTGAGTCCTTAGAGAGCCACTGTCATTGAAGTATGGACAAAGGAGACCAGTGGTCTGGCTCGGTTAAGGCAAATTCATATGTTATTCAGATGCTAGGGCCATGCTGCTCATATGGCCCTATCCAACCCTAGCACAGTGTCCCTCCAGTGGCTGTTGCTGGTGTCTCTCTTATGATTCTTTTTTAGATTGTGAGCCCTTTAGGGACAGGAAGCCATTTTATTTATTTATTTATATCTATGTAAATGGCTTTGGGAACTTCTGTTGAAAAGCGGTATATAAATATTTGTCATATTTGTATGATGCTAAACTATTATAATCACTACTCAAGAATCCGCCATATACATCCACTGCATGTACAAAGGATTCCTTGAACTGAAAAAAAATGGAGTCCCCTTCTAATGTGGAATTATCTATGCGCATTGCAACCTCACAGAGCTTTGAACTGTACCTGGAGTGCCAAAGTCCACAAGCATATCCATCCCACCAAAAGAACTCCATCATCACTTCATACCACCATAATTCTTCTGCTTCTGCAGCTCTGCTCTCATCATCACAGAACACCCCTTTCACATGATGGTGGCATAGAATAATGAAAGTTACTGCCTTCATAGGAAAGAATATTTCACTTAGAATTCATGGAGCCTCAGTGTGGGGAAATCTGATGACACGGGATTAGTGCATCATTTCAGGACTATGAGTCCTGGTAGAATGATAAATGTTCATTGAGATCAAGAACAGTGGAAACACTCACTGAGTTCTACAGAATGATCATTACAGATTTATAACAGTACATGTATTTTCATTTAAAATGGAAATTGGGTATCAACACAGCTTCCTTACAGTGCTCACAGTAGAGAATACTGACTGCATTAACAGGACTTTTCTTCAAAATCAAAGCAGCCTTCAGAACAAAACAAGCCACCCACCACTGTACAAACACAAACCACCATCACATTTTTAATTTATATGTGGACACGATGGAGTCAAATTCTTTTGACAATATACTGGCAAAGGCCTACAAAACCTTTAAATAATGAAACAGCATTTGCTTTGTTTAGTATGTTGGTTCTTCCCAAAGGGGAGATGAAACAACAGAGAAGTGGATTTGGAGATTGAGAGATGGACGAGATTGCACTTCCTATAAAATTCAAACATTCCAACAAACTAGTCATTTTATATTGCCTGACTGAACGAGTAAAAAATAGATTGCTTTTGTTTGTTTTGTGATTCCCTAGGTTGCCAATGTCAGTAGCAAAGGATCAGAAAAAAAGTCAGTCGTCTTAGGGAAAGGCACCATTTGGGATCCAAGTGATGGTGCTTACTTCTCTGTGAAGGAAGGGAAAACCTACTGCTGTAGATTTGCCTTATTGACTTGGCGGCTGTGAAGTCCATATGCTAATGCTCCTAATGATCAACCATTCCTTTTGACTTTTGGTAACAAGTATTCTCATACAGTTAATCTCAAAAAGAACTTTGTGCTCCACATCTGTAATTTCCAAGTTTCCATTTTTAAACTCCCCCAGTCGCAAGTATGTAGTACATTGTCTTCCTTTTTTTCCCCCAACAATTTTTCCCCCAACTTCTAGAGCCCCGTGATGCAGGATATCATTTTGTCTGTCTTCTGTCCCAGTGACAACTTTAATTCTATTAATTTTAACAGACTTTTCAAAGACAATCACATAGAAATCTCCAGTCGAGGGTGCTTTGCCCCAGAAGTATTCGTCAACGCTACTGTAAGCCTTGCTTGCCTCATAGTTTTCAAAGACATTCATGTTGGTGTGAAGGTTGGCAGGTGGATTGTCAGGGATGTCGAATGAATCCTCTTCAAAGTCATCATCTTTTAATTTATTTTCAGCTCCCTTATAAGATGAATAATATCCCATGTGCTGGAAGAGAGACGGTTTGAAACGTATCACATCCTTCTGAGCCAGGAGCCCACGGAAATGTATCAGCAGCCAATCACAAGGCATTTCCTGGTAGAACATCAGCAAAAAATGGGCCAGACGGGGGAGGTCATTAGAATGGTATAACTTCCCAATGTAGCCCAGTTTGGAAAATTCTAATGTCACCCAGTAGGTTCCTTCCCGTGAAGTTATTACCTTTTTAACAACTGTCAAGAAATTTTTTGCACACCGAACATCATCTTCTAACATCATGTAATAATCAGAAAGGTTAGCACAGAAGTTAAGCAAGAATGCGTAATCTACATTTTGCTTTGAGCGGAATTTGACCCGATCTTCTGGGTCATTATAATTTCTCTTAAGGCCATCCAATGCTGGGTAGTATTCTTCTGGTGTATGAATCACCATTAACCTGCCAGCAATTACATGGTGAGCAAATTTCTGTGAAATATCTTGAACCATCCCATCACACCAGGATGAATCAAATTCTGCCAGATGCACCACCACGGCAATTTCCTTCAGTTCTTCATAACTCGACTGCTCAAATATGGACTTGATTGTCTCCAGCAAATAATTTCCCTTTTTCCGTTTGACTGAGGATAGTCCAATGGTCAGATACCCTGTATCAGTGAAAAAAAATCAAGCTTTTTTAGGAGTTATGGCAATGACATGAAAAAAAGACTTATCATTTCATTCAAAGTAAACATATCTGAATGATTTTTAAAGGTGCCTTCTAGAGAAGGGATGCTCAACTTCGGCCTTCCTGCAGATGTTGGCCTACAACTCCCATGAGCCCCTGGAGGCGCAGTGGTAAAAACTGCCGCCCTGTAACCAGAAGGTTACAAGTTCGATTCTGACCAGGGGCTCAAGGTTGACTCAGCCTTCCATCCTTCCGAGGTCGGTAAAATGAGTACCCAGAATGTTGGGGGGCAATATGCTAAATCATTGTAAACCGCTTAGAGAGCTTCCAGCTATAGAGCGGTATATAAATGTAAGTGCTATTGCTATTGCTATTGCTATAACCCCTAGCTATTGGCCACTGTGGCTGGGGATTATGGGAGTTGTAGTCCAAAAACAGCTGGGGGGGCTAAGTTGAGCAGGCCTGGTCTAGAGGGCACTTATAGGCACAACCAAAGATTTGGATGTTCAGTAGGACTATTTTTCTTTGAATAGCAATCCTTCCCCATGCCACCCCACAAAATAAACATTTGAAATGATCCTGGTTTTGTGTTTGTGTTAAAGTGGGACAGTGAGAACTGCTGTTTTGGGTTTTTTTTTAAAAAAAATCATGTAGCTGCACAATGCATACTGCATCAATTTTTGGACTGCAGAATACATATTAACTAATCTGTATGGGGAAAGAGCAGGCTTTGTACCTTCTTTTTTTTTTAAAAAAAGATGTATTGGGAGCATATTGAAGCTATTGCATTAAACATCAGTTGTTAACTGCAAGAAGCAGTGTGAAATGGACTAAAAGCCAGGAGGGATGTGCACAAAGATGCCGGCAGGAAAAATATATTTAAAATATTAATGCTGTACAATCTGTCAGAGGAATGGGATTTTAAAGTTATGGCTCACAAATGGTTTACTCAGTCCATTAGGGAATAAAGTACAATGAGTCACCTCCTTTTGAAATATTTTTATTCTTTTGGAAAAAGGAATGGCATGATTCAGTCAAAGTTAAGAACTTTTAAGCTGTATTGATTTCAGTTGGAGGGCAAGCCCGTGCTTAATATTTTTTTCTCCCAAACCTATGGAGTTTAAATATGCTTAAACTGGCCTCAATTCTACCAAAGGGATATATTTTGAGCTGGCCTGAACAAATGGCTTGGATAAGACTGGCTGGCACCTCAAATCTTGATCATCAAAATTGCTAACAAAACAGATTGTCAGGTCTGCCGCTTTCTTCTCTGCTGTTCAATACTTGTCTCCACTTATTTTTAGGAACATAGGAAGTTGTTTTGAATGTTTAGGAACACAGGAAACTAATACTGAGTCAGATCATTGGTCCATCTTGCTCAGTAATGTTTACATTGAATGGTAGCAACTCTCCAGGATTTCAGGCAGGAATCTCTCCGAGCCTTACTTGGAGATGCCAAGGAGTGAACCTGGGGCTTTCTGTATGCAAGCAGATGCTCTACCACTGAGGTACGGCCTTATCCCCTAAGGGGATTATCTTAAAGCAGACAGCATTCACATATAGTTATCCATCCAATGCAAAACAGGGTGGAACCTGCTTAGCAAAGGGAGCAAATTCACTGCAGGGACAGCTCTCCTCCCTGCCCCACCCCAACTCACAATTTGTGTTGCTTGCCACTGGATGACACTGCCATCATAGGACCCCTGAGAGCCTAGAAATATTAGACACATATCTGGGGAAGGAACATAGCTCAGAAAAGCATCTGCTTTGTATGTGGAAGGTCCCAGGTTCAATCCCTGACATCTCCAGACAGGGCTGGGAAAAACTCATTTGAAACCCTGAAGAACCACTGCCAGTCAGTGCACATTAGGAATGTGTGAACCTGCTCAATCTTGAGCTGGTTCACGCTTGAACTGATTCGGTTCAAGGTTGAGCCAGATCCCCAGGCCAGTTCATGACCTGGGTCACACAAAGAGCCTGTGCGCATGTGTGGTGACCCCAAAATGGCCACCACGTGTGCAAACAGGGTCAAAACGCCTCTGAAACAGGCTGAAACGGCCCATGGGGAGATGTGGGGATGCCAGCGGGGGAGGAGGAGCCTCTGGAGACCTCTCCATGATTGCAGCAGCACCCATCTGAGAAGTCCTCAGAGGTCAACCTTCTTTAAAACCAAATGTATTGGCACTCGGCACACCTGAACCGGGCCTGAACTGGTTCAAATTCGAACCCAACTGGGGTCCCCATTCCAGGGTGCCAAAACCAAACATGCCTGGCCCAGTTCAAATCCAGTTTGGATTCGAACTGAACCAGGCAAACTGGTTTTGTGCACATCCCTATTGCACATGTCATTGAGTTAGCAGGCCTGCACAACATAAGGCCCAGGGGCCAGATTCGGCCCACAGGGACTATTTTACTGGGCCCCAGTATCCTGCAGCAACACAGGAGCTGAAAACTGCCTTATAGAGCCATCCTATGCATGGTTTCTCAGAAATATGTACCGTGGTGTACCCAGTGAGGCTTACTCCCATGTAAGCATGCCTAGGATTACAGCCTGAAAGTAATGACAATTTAGGGAGAGGAGAAGAGTTGGCATTTATTTGAGGCTGGCATGCACTCCAGGGGCCCCACTGACTGAGCAGGGACAGGACCTATTTTCTGGCCACTATTTCTTGGTTAAAACTATGGGTCTGTTGACAGGGGGAATAGATCCACAAGTAACTAATGATATTTTTAATGTGCTAAAAATTGACCTCGGCCCTTACACGCCAAGTTGTGTATGGTTCTGGCCCACTAGGGCATTTGAATTGTGTAGCCCTGAGTTAGATGTACTAAGAGTCTGATTTAGAATACGGCAGTGTCCTTATGTAACTAATTATGTCCTAGAATGCTTGCTAAAATCCAGATAGAATTAGAGATGATGATTGTGAGGCATTCTTCAGTGTCTATAACCCTTCGTGCACTGCCATTCATCAAGGGAATAACAGATATGTGTAACAGATATGTGGCCCCAAAGTTTTCCACCTGTAGCATACTAGAATACCTTTAACTGTGCCTAAATTCCATAGTATTTGAAGCAGCTTGCTCTCAGGTAAGTGTGCACTGTCCTCTGCCTATATGAAAAAACACTATAAGGATAGGCACATGAGCAGCCTAACCAGGGGCATAGCAAGGTTGGAGTGGGCCCAGAGACAAGATTTTAAAATGCCCCCCCCCCGAAGCTCAGCTCATGTAACTCCAGGTCTTAACACTCACATCCATTCCAGAGGATGAATACAACTGAAGGAAGCCTGGGTGGGTACGTGGCTGGGGGAGTCAGTCATGTGACTTGCCTCTGGGGGGCCCCCAAGGCAGTGGGCCCCCAGACAACTGTCTCCCCTTGCCCTATTATAGTTATGCCCCTGAGCCTAACCCAGGCTAGGTCAGCCCAGCCTGGGTTGGGCTGTTTGGGTGCAGCGCCAAGATTGACCAAGATCCTCGCTTTGCCCTGCCGCCTAATGCCACTTTTTATCCTGGCTGTTAGCCAGGGCTAGAGACATGAGCACACCCTTAACCCTGGTTCTGGGGTCATGTGGATGCTCAGGTTGCCCACAGCCCGAGCATGCATAGAATTGGGTGGCAAGAGGACCCAACTCTCAAGGGATTCCCCAGTGCACTGTGCTCATCACGTGGTGCGTGGGATTCCTGGAGGCCGGCACTTCTTGTCCTAGCCTCCAGTGATCCATGCTGTCCGGAGCAGTGTGGATGCACCTGCAGAGCACCAAAGAAATAACCACCAATTGTCTGGGATGAAGGTAAGCTGGATCTTGCCTCCCCCTCCTGCCCTCTCTGCTATTCACACATCCTTATGTGAATAGCCTTTATATCTTAAAGCAATGTTTCTTCCAGGCATCAGGCTTCTTAGGAAATTGTAGTACAAAACATTCACAGATGGGATTGCACCCCAAGTAGTACAACATTCCATCAACCCTGTTTATTGCAACCACATACATACCAGACTTGACTAGCCCAATGCTATGAACCTCTCTGTCATGGCTGTGGCTTCCAGAACCCTAACCACAACACAGCAGTTTCTTTCTTTGTTGCTGTAGATCTAGGGTTTGTGCGGGGCGGGGGGAGGAGTTGAATGGTTTTGATTAAAATCTGAGCCTGTATCTGAGACTCCCATGATAAGCTCCTGAGTATTATATTTTGGATCCAACAGCATTGGATACATTGGTAATGATAATTACCACAGAACTACCATAAAACCTTTTATGGGTAGTTGTTTCTTCTGGTGCTTATGCTAGAATCACTAGAAATATTTTCCAGAAGGAAGCAATTTCCCTTTTTTTTCACATTTCTTGGGATTCAACCAGCCATTTTTTACACCAGCCATATATACATATAGTTCTCTTAAACATACCCATCACTAATCCCATGTGCGGCAGCTCTTGTGAGAGTTTGCGAGCGAGCTGCTGGGGGAAAGCGAATGGGCAGGCTAATGGCCAACAGGCCGAGAGAAAGTGGTGCTGGGGAAAGTGGTGGCTGGGGAAGCGTTAAAGTGGTGGTGGGGATGTGGGAAAGTGGCGGCAGGGCAGGAAAGCAGCAGGGGAGGTGGTAGGGGAATCAGGGAAGTGGTGGGGGTGAGAAAGTGGGGGGAGGTGGTCTCAATAGGGGAGGCATGAAAGTGGGAGGGGGAGGAAAGCGGCAGCTGAAATGGGCTGAGAATGGGGAAGAGCTGAGGGGAAGGGAAGGGGAGAGGATGGGGGAGGGCTGAGAACGAGGGAGGGGGCTGAGAATGGGGGAGACAAGAGGTCTGGGGGAGGGCCAAGAAAGATGGGGGGAAGGAGGGGGGAGAACTAGAGGGGCAGATTCTCTGTGCCTGGGCCAGCTAGTTTTTTCTAATAAGAGATGATGTAGGCTTTTCTTGGGAAGCAAGGTAGCCCTGATCAGCAGGAGCAGGGAACAATATACTACAGAACCTTTGTTCCTTGAAGTCCAGCAACATCACAAGTTATCTTCATTCTCGACTTGGTCTTAAGCCCTGGCATTCTGATATGCAGTGTGGTGCAGTAGCTTAGATGATGTGGGAACTGGCATGTTCAAACCCATACTTAGCTATTGGATGGTTTGGAGGCTTGTGGACAAAGAACCTCCTCTCCCTACTTCCCATGATTCATTTGAGGGGGAAATAAACTAGTCCTCTGTTTCAGTCCGCTTCTTGAAGGAAAGGTAAGAGGTTGTATGTTAAGTCTTTGCAAGGTAAAAAGAGAGAGAATAAAACCTTGGGATCTACTGTAAAGATTAGGACAATCAGTTATTCTAAAGTTGCTCTACATGAAGGTTGACTAATTTGCTACTTTTGATAGGTGAATTCCTAATCTAATTCCACCCAAGGAATGGTATACTGTCCCCCCCTTTTTTTGCACTGCATCAACCTGAATCCAAGACTAGTTTTCCCCCCCCAAGTACTTTGTCCACCTTAAGTGGCACAGCAGGGAAATGCTTGACCAACAAGCAGAAGGTGGCTGGTTCGAATCCCCACTGGTACTATATCGGGCAACAGTGTTAGAGGAAGATGCTGAAAGGCATCATCTCATACTGCACGGGAGGAGGCAATGGTAAACCCCTCCTGTATTCTACCAAAGAAAACTACAGGGCTCTGTCTGTGAGCACCAGGAGTCAAAATTGACTTGACAATGGGCGGGGGAGGGGGGCATCACAAATTCAGAGTCCTCTTACATTTGGGTAAATATATCCTCTATTTAACTTCTGTTTTTAAGGTGGGGGGGTCTCGTCTTAAATTCAGAGTTGTCATCTTTTCAGGTAAAGATGGCATTTCTATCCACATATTCAATCAATGGGCAGAGGCAAGCAGAATTGCAGCCACTCCTTTACCTTTGTGTATCTGCCAGCCTTGCCTCCCCCACACACTGGGCAGAAGAACAGGCCCCATTTGGATTCAAACCCAAATGTCTCCAAAGTAAAATTCAGATGTGAATGTCAGAGTTTTTCTGAGGAGAAACTGAAATATGAAGAGAATTTGAGGATTTTCCCCAAGGAGAAATCTTGGAGAATTTTCTGTTTTTCCACATCCCTGCCCTAGACACACAAGGCCTGTACATGCAGTCAGAAACCTTGACTTAGATACCATGCAGCCAGCGACTCACCCAAGAGGGATGCCGTCTCACTGGTTCTGTGGTTCTCAGCAGCTCGTCCACACTTCTCGGGCAGGCTCGGGAGGCTCCGTGGGCGTGATATGTTGTGTCACTTTTGTTATACCCAACTCCCAGCATTCTCAATGAGAAACGGTCACCACAGCAGTGGTGCAATGTGTCATTGCCATAAAGCCTCCCCTGCCTACGCCAGAAGCATGGATGAGCTGTTGAGAGACACAAAGCCAGCAAACCCTCTCGGATACACTGTTCACTCTGCGATATCTAAGGCCGTGACTTCTCAGTCAATTGTACAGTTTTATGTGTGTACATTTGCAGTATATTAGGGATGCGCTCAAACCTGTTTGGAGGCCCTTTTACGGGCCTCTGAACAGGTTCAAACACCGGGCGGCTCAAAGGGTTTGAAGGTTTGTGTGTGTGGGAGAAATAACTTTAAGGATGGGGGAGGGTGCACTTACCCCGCTGCCAGCACTCGCTTAAAAACCAGTCTGTACCTCCCTGCCAGCCTGTCCACTCCCCTGACCATAAGTGACTGGAAGTAGTGAGTGTGCATGTTGGGCATGTGCACGCACACATCGTGCTATTTCCAGTCCGAGGAGCAGACGGGGTGGCAGAGAGGTACGCTGCCACCCTGCCGGGTTGGTTTTTAAGCAAGCGCTGGTGGGGAAATGCGGTGTGTGTGTGGGGGGGGTACGTGCACCTTCCCCTGCTCTTAAAGTTATCCCCCCACCGCCTTCGAACCGGCCCCTGCCAATTCCATGCACATCCCTAATTCTTACATTTTGCTTAACATGTGGAGCGAAGGGCATGGCCAGGGGCATGATCCTGTTCACCTCCCTAAACTGCATGGACCTGTTCACCCCCTATACTGGTGTGGAGGAAAGTATGAGAAGAAAGTTACGGAAATGTTGGAGCCTCTTCCTTTGTTCTTGCTTTCTGTAAGGTCTGTGGAAAAGAAGAGCTGATTAATGTAATACTCAGTTAAATCTTCCACTGAGCTCTTTTTAAGAGCTCAGTGAGAAGTATATAGGATTTTAGGGTGCAATCCTGAAATCATTTGCTCACTATTATTTGTCATCATATCAATGGTAGTACTTGGCCAGATACTGATATCTGGGTTAGAGCCTTATCTTATTTTGGAAAACGTGGTAAATTTTTCTGTGCTTGCTACAATTAGAACAGACAAGAATCTTGCTTTGGTTAATTAAATTGAAACTTTCAGATACTTACTTTTTCTCAGCAAAGGTGTGCCAGCCAGATAGCGATAGGAAACATTTATTGATCCTGAGAAATTGGACAGATCTTTAAAAGTGTGAACATATCTCTCTGGGTTTAATTGATGAGTGGCTGTTTCTCTGATTAACTGTTTGTCTCCTTCCTAGCAGTTGGAAGAGAAAAGGAAAACATCACACACACACACACAAACACACACACACCAGCTGTTATTGTGAGGGCAGGGTAAAAATAGAGACACAACCACAGTCTTGCTTATCACAGATAATTTCCCTGCAGAAAGTGCTCACAGTTTGCTCTGTATGCTGTCCCCAATCCAGCTGCAGCTAATTCTAACAACTGGCAGTTCCAGATGCTGATCTGCATTCACATTTGCATTAAAAGAAATTGCCAGAAAATTCATCAGGGCTCGATAGGGATGGGTGTTTGCATCTCGAGGTGCACCTGAATCTACAACTAACACATTCCTTGTCCCCAGACCCCGACCCAAAAGAGACACAGAGACTTGTTTTCATGGGGAAAGGGCCACAACTTTATTAAGCAACACAAAAGGCATAGCGAACTGTAAACAGGGTGATAATCACCACCCAACCACAACAGTGCGGGCCTACTAAGGCCGGGTAAGGAAACCACTATCCTGTCCGCACCTTACAGGGCGACACACCCTGGCTCAGGAAACAGGCAGGTATAAAACCTGCCCCTCCCCCTCAAAGCCAACCCCCTTCCTTAAAAGGGGGCCTGCATACTTCTAGGCCTTTGCCCACCCCAGACCGCTCAGCCCAAGGGTTAGCGAAGTCCTGAAGCCGGTTTCCTGGCCAACCAATTCTCCCCGGGCCGCACAAACCACAGGGGAGCGATTGACCAGTCCACCTCTTAATTATCCAAAGGTGCTCACCGAAGGTACCCCCCCAGCCCGCACTGTTCCTGCCACACAGGGAGGTTAGCCTAGCTTGACCTCCCTGCCCCACACCCCTCCAAAAACTCAACAAGCCCCATCCGAATGTTCTGCAAATAGAGGTCACAACCAGCCTCTGATAAATGTACCCCATCAGGGCGAAAAAGCTGTGGAAAATGGGCAGAAATACCAGGTTGCCCCAGCACCACCCCACCATCGGCCACAACCAATCTGCCAATGGCAGCAGATGCCTTGCAGCGCGCCCTTTCTATGCCACCCACACACTGCACCCCTACCACTCTCTACGCTGCAGCTAGCTGACCCACACTATGCACAAGCCAGGAAGCAAACCCTTCAGGGTCGAAAAATCGGATGAGGCTTGTTGAACAAGCGAGAGGCCAGTTCGCTTGCCTAAATCATTCTCCCCCAGGTGAAGAAGAAGAACATCCGACCCAGGAAAACTACCTAAATGATCCCATATGGCTGGGAGCAACTGGCTCCACACCATACCCTGCAAACCCAACCAGTAAACTGAGACCCGTCTTCCCAAACCAAGTTGGGTGCCCCACTGGGAGGTGCTGGCTCTCTTGAATGCCCAAAAGACCAACGAATGGCCGCAGATCAGGACACGAACAGAAGCCGCCGCTCCACCAGCACCTGCCAAGAAATAAACTGGTCAGATACCAAGGCTCTGACCCCACCTAGCGCACATAGCGCCGTACTGCCTTGGACCTCCACCGGCCAATCCTCTGCACCTCTTCCTCCCTAAACCCCAAACGGCTAGCCGTGGTAGCCGCCCCAATACGAAAGGAATGTAACGTCAGCCCCAAGGTTGCAACACCAGCAGTTGCCAATGCCCTCTGCAACACTGCCAGGAACTGGTATTGGGTCAGGGAAGCCCCGCCCTCATGAACAAAAAGGGGGCCCCCTTCATAGGGGCCCATTCCAACAGACTGTTGCAAGGCCACCACAAGGCAAAGGGTAGAATCAACGGCTGCACAAAGCCTTACCATATGCCCCCTACCACGCTGGTCCATCTTGGAGAAGCGCAACAGAATGTGCGCCTCCCCATCTCCGAAGGACAGATCAGTGAAACGCAAGCACCGATCTGTGGCTGAAAACCTACTCCGAGGTAGCAACTCCCCAGGCCGAAAAGCCCCCCAAAAGGCCACCAGCACTGCCACTCAAAAAAGGCTAACCTCCCACTGAGACCCACAGCAACCTTGCAGCCGCCCACACAAAACAGTCAGCAGGTCCAAGGTGAATGGCTGCCTGCGATACTTTGCTGGAGGAAGTCCCCTAGACCAGCCCTCCAGCATCCTCTTAACCCTGGGGTCACCAGTACAATCTCCAACCCCCCGTGCCTGCGCCACAAAGGACAGAGCCGATACATAGCCACCAAAAGCGAACACGGCCCGACACGAACCCCGCAACTATACCTTTGGGGCCGAGTGTAGAGGGGCTGGGACAAATCGCCCTCCCCTCTGCACATGGCCAAGGGGAGGGGCATTCTTGCTGCAATGGAGCACAAATGTACTGGTTGTGAATTAGTCTCACAACTCATCTCCCCCTGTACAGAGCCTTCACATTACTCTGAGTAAGTTCCTCTGGTGTCAGTAGTACCCTCTGTCCTTCTCCTATTTCCATCTCCATGCCTTCAGTCATATTGCTTCTTCTGCATGAGCAGTCTCTGCTTCTCTGTTTATCTTCCTAGTCTGCTTCCTGTTCCTCCTTGCAGTTCAAAGTGATAGATTGCATGCTTGGGATGTGTGTGTGAGTGTAAGGGGGGGCTATTATATAAATTAGAATGGAGAGGTTATCAATAGGATTTTGGAGGAGGTAAATTTTGTTGTAAACATTAATTAAAATCCCATCTGATTAAGACGGTAGATAGACTTTTCTTGAGCCTAGAAGTCTGTTAAAAACTGGAGTTCCTTCTCAAAATACCTCAGAATTTTGATAATGTATTTCCTCAGAATACATTATCCCACCATATTGCTATCTTTATTGTTACAGTTTTTAAAAAAAGTTTTCTTCAGCATTCTGCAGAAAAAGTAGAGTCTACGGCTCACAAAAAGTGCCCAGTGTGATTCCACTAAAACAGGTTCTTGATATGCAAGCTGTATGGAAGCTGCCAAGATGTTTCATATGCACTTCCTTTGCAAGTGTCACCTTCAATACAACTCAAAACTATTCTTCATCTACCCGTATTGCAGTCATACTTCTCAGCTACTTTGCTGTAGTCTCTCAAATGAGATTCTGCTCTAAAATGGAGGTTTGTCTGCTTTTTTCCATGGCAGCCTCAAAGGCGTAAGCACTTTTCAGCATCTTTGATGAAGTCACAGTACTAAGATACATGCAACACATTATGAATATGACCAAGAATTCAATGGTTGACATCCTGACCAATACAGTGCTGGCACTAGAGGAAAGGAGTGTTTTTTTACTGCCATCCCTTCCCTCTAAAGCCCACTGTGCCTCCTGAAAATATGTCCCTGAGGGACATGAGACCCTAAGGGACATATTTTTGAGACACACAGTGGGCCTGGTTCGTGGGGCCTGGTTCAGTGGGTCTGGTGACACACAGTGGGCTTCAGAGGTAAGGGGAGATCAGCTAGAATTAGAATTAGGGGTGTGCACAGAACAAAACATGTGATTAAGTTCAAATCTGAATCAATTTGAACCAAACTGCATTGCTTCGAACCAGTTGGGTTGAACCAACCAGCCTGGTCTGGCTGGTTTGACGGAACCAGTTATAAGTCCAGGGGTGTGAGACTCTTTCATATGTAAGGGGCAACCAGGTGGGGGTGGCAAGAGAGGTAATAAGCTGCTTGCCCTCCTGGTGTGGCCCCAAGCACACTCCTCCCTCCTTTACCAAGCCGCTGCTTGGCGGCAGCTCGGTTTTGGCCTCTGCGCGTCTGCAGAGGCCAGAACCAAGCCACTGGCTTGGTAAAGGAGGGAGAAGTGTGCTTCGGGCCACGCCAAGAGGGTGAGTGGCAGTGAGCAGTGGTGCAAGCCACTTTGCTGGCCAGATAAGGTGCTTATTACCTCGCTTGCCACCTCTGCACAGGTGCCCCTTACCACCGCCAAATCACTTCGCCTCAACCAGGTCTGGTTCGGTTTGGTCCACGAATGAACTTCTGAATTAGGCTCAGTTTGAGGCAAATCAATCAATCAATCAATCGTTTCTGTCACAGTTCTAAAACCCAAATAGGACCCCACAAAATGACCAACAATGATCTAAAATACATAACCAATAAAACCATAAAACGCATCCATGAAATGACCATGGAATGATTTCACCCCTTCATGTAAGAGTTCTGAGAAAGACCATGAGATCATTCACACAATCAAAAACTGTGCTCTACTCTAGGTTTGAGTGTGTGCTCCTAATTTTTGGTTGTTTTGAAGCAAGGTAGGAGGTAGAACCTGGGTAGAAGTGAATTTTTATTTGTATAGAAGCAAGGTAGGAGGAAAACCTAGGTAGCTTTCCCTCCTACCTTGCTTCCAGACAATCTCTTCTACCCAGGTTTTCCTCTTACCTTGTTTCCACACAATTGAAAATTGGGAGCACACACAGCTCCCAAGCCAAAGTAGAACACAGTTTTTGATTGTGTGAATGACCTCCTTGTTTTCTGCATACTTGTATCTGTAAGTAAGGAAACCCTTAGAAAAAAAATGTTTATACCATTAATCTTCCTTGTAAGTGTGTGTGTGTGTGGGGGGGGGTCAGCCGGGCGGTGGGTGGGGAGTGTGTGAGGAAACAGACTCAATAACCTAAGCTACTGGATGGATCATAAAAGTCTCAGGAGAAGTACGTAAACAAATACTTAGACTCAGCGATGAAATATGCCACGTTTGTTTTGAGAGAAACAATGAAAAAAGAATCCTTTATTACAAAAAAGACAAATTAAACATAAGACATCATGCCATCTGGGAAGTTCACATAAAGATCTAAAAACAAGCCAAACAGAAACAGCATAAACAGCAATAAATAAAAAGGACTGAGATGTATCTGGGGAGATTTTGAAGCAATTAGCAAACCAAAGGAGGCATCAGTGAGAGTGACAGAAAATATGGCATAAGCCAGGTCAAATTTAATCACAAGCAAGGCGTTATGCATAAATAAAATCCCACACAAAACATGAATGCAAGCAGTGCCGCTAGAAGAAGGCATATCTCAAAAGCCAAACACAATGCAAAATGCGTTCCCAAAGTGACATTTTTGTTCTAGGGAAAGGTCTTGACTAAAACCTTGATGGTCAAGATGCACACCCAAAGATGAATGGTGGCATTTGGAGGGGGGGGAGGATTGCTTTAATGATTAGGACACTGTCTTTGGTTAAGTGAATTGCCCAGTTCTTCTAGGCTAAGGAAATTGCCACCTCAGAATTCTATGTTTAAGGCAAGAAGGGACTACTGAGGAATCCTGGGGAACCAGATGTGAATGACAAAGTAATGGGAGAAACCATTGGTTTCATGCTCTACTTGTGAATTTCAGAGACATTGGTTGGCTTACACTGGAAAGAAAATGCTGGACTGGATGGACCTGTGGTGTAAGCCAGAAAAGTAATTTTTATGTTCTTATGTTCCTGGCTCTCTTTTCCTAACTTGGGAACTGACTGAAGGCCACTGAATGACTTCAACTCTTGACAAATTAGAAGAGTCCACTTTTAATTCAGCATCCTAAAGTCCTTTTATTTCAACACTGCTTAGCTCCTGACATATGCCAACTTTTGTCACATTGGACATGTGCAGTCAGGGATATGCTCCAGAGCTCCACATGTGTTAAATAAATCATGGAGCAACGAAGAGAAGGTTCCAACAGTGACTGGTCTCTTTGCCCAGTCTGTTTCTTAGGCCATTAAAAAAAAAGGTCTATTTTCCTGGTGCGCAGAAGGTGGATAGAGAGCAGTTTCTCTCCCTTTTAGTATCATCAAATTGATTGGCACTAGATTTAAGACAGCCAAAAGAAAGGAAGAAAGTATTCCTTTACACAATACATGGCAAATTCATAAACTTTGCTGCCACAAAATGTTGAAGTTTTTCACACCCAGCTTTTAGTTCGCATCTCCTCCTAAATGGAGGAGTGCATTCACATTTTGGCCAAATTTACCCCAAAGTCCAAGCGAGCTATCGGGGAGTACATCACACACAATTCGGGGTTTTCATCAAGCGTTCATCAAGAGTGCAGCCCAATTTATATCCAAGGTTTTTAAAAAGAATCTATTGTTTGCGTCGGTTTTGGGGTGGCAAATTCAAACTCACAGTAAAGCCTTACAGAAAGCCCTCAGTAAAGCCTGCTGTCTGGGAATGCTCGTGGTAATGGCCACTAGCTTAGATGATTTCGAAAGGGGATTTGGTCAGATTCATAGAGGGTGGATCTACCAGCAGCTCCCAACCATGGTAGCTTAATGCAGAGTTCCTCAACCTTGGGCCCCCAGATGTTGTTGGACTACAACTCCCAGAATCCCCAGCCACAAAGGCCATGTCTGGGGATTCTGGGAGATGTAGTCCAACAACATCTGGGGGCCCGAGGTTGAGGAACCCTGGCTTAATGGACCCTCCAGTTTCAGAGGTAGTATGTGCTCAATACCAGTTCCTGGGAAGCAATTGTGAAGCAGAGCTCTTGGCTTCATGCCCTGCTTGTGGACTTTCCCAAGGCATATGGTTGGCCATTATGGGAAGCAGAGCTCTCTTCACAGCTTCACAGATAGAAGTGATTGCTAGGAGAATCTAGTTCTGCCTTTGGACAAGCCATCACACTGTTCTAAAAGTCTTACTAATCACAAGAAATGTGCAGTGCTCATCCTAACGGAAATCTGTTTGTTTGTTTTAAACCCTAATGGTATTTTTTTTTAATCCTATACTTTGAAGAACAGTTTATTTTATATATATATCCAACTTACCAAGACATAGCTATCTTCAATGTATACGTTCATGAACAACAAGCAAATGACAAGCACTCCTAGAAAGGATACAGCGGATCGCTTTCGTAAGCATCTCATTTTGTCCCAATACTTCAGTGTGAATAGCATATGGAGGAAGGCAAGCAACACCTCCTAGAGAAAAAAAAACAAAGGGACATTTGGTTTGGGGGTCTTGTTGGGAACATGTTTTAAGGTTACAGTTTTCAAAACGAGCAGATCTGCATTTGTTCTTTGCAGATGTTTAGTAGCTACTTCATGTCAGTGCAGGAAATTAACAGAAGCTAAATTGGTTAGAAGCTTGGTAAGGTATGAAACTGAAATTTGTAGAAATCTAACACTTTTGTACAGCAAAGCTACAGCAATACCTTGTAGGCTTTTTGCCTTAGGCAGGGATATCCACGACACCAACCGTAAAAGTTTCCTGATTTTTAAATCCTGTTAGCTTCACATCAAATTAGGCATTCTTTTCCAAGTTGCTGATCTGAAGCTGTGTGGTGGTGTTTTATCACCATGTGCTCAGCAATGAACTGCACAAAGCTAAAAAGAAGTGTAGCAACTGCCAGAAACTCACTGGGATAGAATGTAGCAAAAGCTGTGGGTAGAGCGATTATATGTAAAAACATAATTATCACACGCCATCGAAAAGTTCAGAGCTTTGCTGTTTTTTAAAAAATAAAATAAAATAAAATCTTGTTGTTACTTTGAAGAATTTTGAAAAGGTAATGTCATAGCTATGGTGCAACATACTATTACATGTCAGAAAATGTATTCATATTTTTATTACCACTAGATGGCAGTATGGACACATAGTTGCTCTTGCAGTACGTTATCTAAATACTCCACTTCACTTTTTCAGTTTAGCATACTTAGGGCTGAATCAGACCAATTATATTCCCTCCGTGGAGGAAGTTTGATGAAAACAGTTATTATCATAATTCAAAATCCATGTAGATTTTCCAGCAAGGCTTTGTACTACCTGCTTTGTGTTGCAAAACTACCTCCAACAGATGAGAAAAAGTGAGAGTTTGAGCCCAATTAATATTTATTTCTGTTGCTATAGACCATGTCATTCATTTGTAATGATGAACCATTTGCTACATAGGGCAAAGAAGATGTCTGTTATAAACAAAAATGAAAACTAAAAGCTGGGTGAGCAGTTTTAGCAAACCTGATTTTTTATTTTTTATTTTGCCTCTACACCATAGGATAAAGATATGAGACACTATAAATGACTCGGTTGAACTATCACATCCATATATTGTATTATGGATATTTTATTATTCATGGGCCTACAGCAGAATACACTATCAATAGGACTAATCTACCACCGAGGGCTACTTGCTTCTAAGATGGGAGAAAGTAGGATGAATAGGCAATTTCTGCCTCAGATTTAAACTGTGGGACCTTTTAAAACCTTGTTTTTAACCCCTGCTGCACACCGAGTCAACAGTTTCAACGAGCTGTCCACCACAATCCAAAGATCTCTCTCCTCTTATTCATCGACAGCTAAGATCCTAATAGCATATTTGTGGAGTTGGGTTTTTTTGCCCTGATATGCATCATTTTACACTTGCTTACATTGAACTGCATTTGCCATTTTGTTGCCCATTCCCCCAGTTTGGAGAGATCTTTTTGGAGTGCCTCACAATCTGTGTGTCCTATGCTTTTTCCTCCTCCCCATCGACACTAACACTGCCTATGGGGACCTTATGAAATCCTGCACTGCTTGAAAGTAAGGTGAATAGGCCATTTCTGCCTCAGATGGAAACTGTGGGGGAGAAGTGGCCACCTTAAATATGCCCATCTACATTGGCCTGAATGCCATGGGGCCGTTCTGGCCTCTATTCACCTTGCAGTGTTGTACTGCATTTCGCAAGCAGTCCCCTTCTCACACCAATTCACTGGACTATGGAGTATTGTCCTTAAGAGTGAAAATGGTAAAACATCCTAATATGGAGCTCTCATCTTTTACAAACTTTCTAAATTTAGGAGAGCTGCTTTCTTGCCCTCATGGTGACAAGCGTTTGGAAAGGTAATGCTGCTACAGTCTAAAAAGCCAAAAGACAAATAAGTACAAGACAACCTGAACTGGAACATGTGCGTTAAGGATGTCTCTTGATGTTCTTGGCTTGAGCTGGTAATAAAAAACCCTTGGCTTTTAAAGTGTTCCGGCTGGAATATATGAGCACAATGTGGCACTGATGTACACTCCTTTGGATGTCTATCACTACATTATGATGATTCAGTCTTATGCTATGCTTTGCTGAGATAATTGTATATAAGAGCCGATTCTCATTGCTCAAGTTTTTCTTTGCTCCAGTACTCAGATATAACTTAGCTATAGCGATGTGCCGAAACGTGATTCGGCTTCCAATTCGGCATGGTTGCTGACCATGCGATTCGGCCACACGATTCGCGATTCGGCTGGCACATGTGCAGAAGCCATGTGCATGTTGGTGTCATGCAGGCGCAGCTGGGAGACACCCTGCCAGTGCGCGAGCATTGCTGGGGGGGGAGCACTGGGATGATGGCAATGGTGGTGAGCAAAAGAGGAGCAGGCATGGACCTGCTCTCCTCCACTTTAAAGGGGCTGTGTAAGCCCTCAGTTTTAAAGGGATGTAACCCGTGATTTGGAAGCCAAATCACATTTCAGCACATACCTGCTCAGCTATTGGAGGATCCACAGTCCTAAGTGCACCCAACCAGTGCTCCGCTCAAGTCCCTACATAGCCACTGGTGGTTAATGATAATTAGACTAGGCCTTCCTGTGTCAAATACAAACAATGAGAATTTAGACTTATGCGTGGTAACTCAGATAGAGCTGGGGGCTGTGCCCTGGTTATCTCACGCAGGATGCCACATTGAATGTATCAAGGGTCCCCCCCCCACCTTAATTAGGAAATCTAGCCAAGAACTAATCTAGCCAAGAGAGCCAGTGTGGTGTAGTGGTTAGAGTATTGGACTAGGACCAGGGAGACCTGAGTTCATATCCCCATTCAGCCATGGAACTCATTGGGTGACTCTGGCCAGTTATGTGTATCTCAGTCTAACCTACTTCACAGGGTAGTTACGAGGATAAATAACCATGTACACCACTCTGGGCTCCTTTGACGAAAAGCGGGATATACATGTTAAAAAATAATAATAACTTGGGATGCATTGTAGTACATTGGAAAAAAGTAGCTTTTGCTTCCGAATGTTTTCCCCCTCAAGATACAGTGGCTAACATGATGCACAGCCTCTAGCGGGAGAGGAGTGACTTGCAGCACTGCTGCTGTAGACCTGGAAGCAGCAGCATCATAATGGAGAACAGTGGTTGGTGTTGCAAGCATCATCGTCGCTGATGATGCTTGTAACACCAGCAATGGTGTTAGAAGCATCAAAAACAAACAAAAAACAGCAATGCTTGTCGTGCAACCACAAGATCCTTTACAGTGGAGTCACAAATTCTGAGTCCACAGCAGTGGCACTCCCGAGAGTAGGGGTGGGCAAACTTGGCCCTTCAGTTGTTGTTGAAGTACATTGATTGTGGCTGGAGAAGTTGGGAGCTGTAATCCTAGAAGCTGTGCATCATGCCAGCCAGTGAGTTGTTTTCTGAGAAGTTTTTGGTTCACTCCAGTTTGCAATCACTAGCATAGCACATTTTGGGCTGTCATCCTAAGTATACTTACTCAGAGTAAATCCCATTAAAATCAAGGAGATTACTTGGGAGTAAACATGGCCAGGACTTGGCTGTAAACATGTTTAAAAGATATAAAATGTAACTAAACTATTAAAAGGATGAAAAGCACAACAAACACACCATCATCGAATCTCAGGACAAATATGAGTCTAACAGCATCAGTTCCACCTACAACATCATTGGTAGGTTATTTAATCCCTTGTGAACTTGATTACAGTGTCCTAATCATACTCTCTCTGCACTCTGCGTCCTGAAATAGTATCAATCTATTGCACATTTAGTTGATAGGATTGCCTTTCTTCATGCTTGTCCAATTTATGTTGCCGCTTTTGCTCTTAAAAGGCTGAACATGATGCCCTCAGGGTTATGTGCTATCGCCTTCATCCGCTGAGAACTCCAGACAGAGGAAATATCTTTCAAAATACCAGGCAGGATCTTTTATTAGATTGTACATGAAGTTGTCTGCTATCAGCATGTGTCATACTTTTCCATAGCTATATGACCCATTTCTGATCCATTTCTGATACATAGCTATATGTTACGTTTCCAAAATTATTATGCAGATTTGCAGGTTATTGTTGGTACTGAAGTGGATCATTAGTGAATTGGAAATGGTCCATGACCTCCTGCAGATATACAGTAAAGTTACCCATGCCTCATGGGAAAAACTTGTACGATAATACGATAGAATATTGGTGAGGGACATTTGTTGCCTATGGCAGAAGAGAAAGGAAATATTATTGAGGACCTGACAGGACACACTGTTGGGAATGATGCCAGAAAGTGTAACTGCTAGCATTAGAGCAGAATTCTGCCCCACCAGAGTCCACACTAGAAGCACAGTTTCCAGCAAGAGAAGAAGCTTGCCAGAATAAGGCTACAACCCACTCCAGAAATGAAAGATGGCCTCCAAATCAGGTCAATGAAAGCTTCTTCTCCTCCTTACCTTGCAGGCTTTGGGGCATGCATGTCAGGAGGTTAGAATAGTCCCTTGATCCTTACTTTGCTACTGCATTAAACAGGATCTTAAAACAGATATGCCTCTGGTTCGAGGAGCCTTGTAACGTGATTTACAGGGTGTCTGATTTGATGTTAAGTATTCATGGACCTTAGAAAACTACATTTCCCAAGGGTTCCTGGTTTTCAGAACAATGGCACTTCCATATGTTAGTGAGGGAGTAAGGAATGCTCTTGTGCTGATATTTAGTCTCAGAAATACAAATTTATAGGCTTGAGAATAGATGGACATAATGCTGGTTTTTTTTTATGTTTTACCTTTAATTTCAAGGTAACTGTTACCATCTTAGCCAGATGGTTGATTAAGATATCCCAAATATGATAGATTTGGTTTCTGTTTTCTTTATGTAGATTTCTGTACATACTTTAAAAATATTTCTAACATGGGTTGGGTTTTTTAAAATGTTTTTTACATACACTCATTTCAGCATGACACACACTGCTTTTTCTATGGATTCTAATACTTCACCCATCTTGAAGCTTTATTTGTATAAGTCCTTTTGCTTTGCAGCCCCTAAATTGATGTTGCGTGCATGTTTTTATCTGACACTTTAATTGATTTGCCTCTAATTGATTGCCATGTGCATGTGTCAGCTTCTATTCTATCCTTCTTTTAAGGGCATAGAGCATTTAACATATCATCCCTAAAAATGAATCATTCTGAAATGCATGCTCAAAAACACTTGTCAACCTTCTTGGAAATGTTAAAAAGTTGCTCTTCAAGCTTTTAAAGTGTCAGCTATTAAGAACATAAGAACAGCCCTGCTGGATCAGGCCCAAGGCCCATCTAGTCCAGTATCCTGTTTCACACAGTGGCCCACCAGATGCTGCTGGAAGCCACA
This sequence comes from Hemicordylus capensis, assembly GCF_027244095.1. Taxonomy (NCBI): domain Eukaryota; kingdom Metazoa; phylum Chordata; class Lepidosauria; order Squamata; family Cordylidae; genus Hemicordylus; species Hemicordylus capensis. The sequence continues at coordinate 200,218,879 of NC_069661.1, forward strand.
GGCAGGAGTTGAGGGTGTGCCCTCTCTCCTGCCATTACTCCCCTGCAACTGGTACTCAGAGGCATCCTGCCTTTGAGGCTGGAGGTGGCCCATAGCCCTCCGACTAGTAGCCATTGATAGACCTCTCCTCCATGAAGTTATCCAAACCCCTCTTAAAGCCGTCCAGGTTGTTGGCTGTCACCACATCTTGTGGCAGAGTTCTACATGTAGATCACACGTTGTGTGAAAAAGTACTTCCATTTGTTGGTCCTAGACCTCCTGGCAATCAATTTCATGGAGTGACCCCTGGTTCTAGTGTTGTGTGAGAGGGAGAAGAATTTCTCTCTCTCCACTTTCTCCACACCATGCATGATTTTATAGACCTCTATCATGTCTCCCCGCAGTCATCTTTTTTCTAAACGAAAAAGCCCCAGGTGTTGTAGTCTTGCCTCATAAGCCATCCTTGGTGATTCTCTCCCTGCATGTATGCTGAATTTGATGGCACTATGGTCACTGTTCCCTAAAGGGTTGATGACACTGACATCACGCACCAGGTCCTGGGTGCCACTCAGAATTAGGTCCAAGGTCGTCTTCTCTCTGGTTGGTTCCAAGATCAACTGTTTTAGGGCATAGTCATTTAGTGTATATAGAGATTTGACCTCTTTGTCCTGACCTGACTGTGAATTTACCCAGTCTATGTGTGGGTAATTGAAGTCACCCATTATTATGGCCCTGCCTCTCCTTGACACCTCCGTGGTTTCCTGCTGCAACTCCCAGTCACTGTCGGCGTTTTGATCTGGAGGGCGATAGCATGTCCCCAGTAGCACGTTCCCTTTCAGGCCTTGTATTGTCTTTCACAGGGTTTCTGTGGAGGACTCCAGTCCATCTAGGTTTTCTAGCTTGTTAGATTCTATCCCTTCTTTAACATACTGTGCTACCGCTCCTCCAAGGCGCCCCTCCCTGTCCTTTCTATAGAGTTTATATCCAGGGATAACAGTGTTCCACTGGTTCTCACTGTTCCACCATGTTTCTGTTATGCCCACTATATCTATTTCTGCATTAGAAACCAAGCACTCCAGCTCACCCATCTTGGCTCGGAGGCTTCTGGCAATGGCATATAAGCACCTATACACTGAATCTCTCCCCTGATGTATGCTAATCTTTTGACTCTTTGACCTGCTGACACAGGCTCCTGTCTGCTCTTTATGTGGCTCTGCTCTGTCCTCTTCTGTTTTATCTGAATTCTTTGCACCCTCACACTTTAAAGGATGGCTTTTGCCAAACGGGATACTGCCCAGCTCCCATCGGCTGTTTCCCAGGCGTAATTTTAAAAGCTGCTCTGCAACCTTTTTGATTTTAAGCGCCAGCAGTCTGGTTCCATCTTGGTTCAAGTGCAGCCCGTCCCTTTTGTACAGGCCTTACTTTCCCCAAGATGTATCCCAGTGCCTAACAAATCTAAAACTCTCCTCCCGGCACCAACGTCTCATCCATACATTGAAACCCCTCAGCTCTGCCTGTCTCACTGCACCTGCGCATGAAACAGGAAGCATTTCTGAGAATGCTAGCTTGGGGATCCTGGACTTCAATACACTACCTATCTGCCTAAATTTGGCTTCCAGGACCTCCTGACTACATTTCCCCACATGGTTGGTGCCAACATGCAACACAACAGCTGTCTCTTCCCCAGAACTGCCTAGGAGCCTGTCTAGACTCTGTGTGATGTCCGCAACCTTCACACCAGGCAGGCACGTCACCGTGCGATCACCACATGGGTCACAAATCCATCTCTCTAATGATCGAATCACCCACTAAAAGGAGGCCCCCACCCCCCAGAGGAGTATCCCCTGTGCGAGAGGATATGGGCTCATCATCCATGGAAGGGGTCCCTTCTAAAGGAGCATTTCCCTCTTCCTCAGACTGATGTCCTCCTTGCCCAAGACCTTCATTCTTCCTGACAGCAGAGGAGCTACCAGCCCTGGAGTGGGATGCCTCTATCACATCCCTGAAGGTCTTGTCCACATGGCTCTCTGTCTCTCTGAGCTTCTCCAGATCCGCCACCTTGGTCTCAAGGAACGGATTTGTTCCCTGAGGACCAGGAGCTCCTTGCACTGAGCACACACTCATGACTTCTGCCCATGGGGCAAATCGTCATACATGTGGCACTCTGTGCAATACACTGGGAAGTGCCCCTTCCCCTGCTGACTTTCTATCTTCATACTGTTTTTGTTAGCTGTTTACAGTATTTAGAGATAGTTTATTAGAAGCAGTTTATTGTCTGTTTATTAGATAGTTTATTAGAAGGATAGGTCTCAGTTGTAATGGTCAGCTATTTATCTGTCCAAACAGCCTTTCCCAAGAATATGGGGGATATAAGGGAGGGATTTGTACTTACGTTCTCTTCTCCACCAGGCTCCTTGTGATCACAGGGGCTTATTCCAGGCTCCCCCGCACACTTCCCGCTAAACTCCGGCAAAACTACTACATCCTATTTGCTATCCCTGTTGCCTATGCTCTGTTTTCTATGCTCTCGGGCCTTCAACTCTTATGAAGATTAGCCTTCCAACTGAGACACAGGATGTGAGTCAAAGGAATGTGGGGCCTCTCCCAGCCCTAGATGACTCCACCCCCTCCAGGCAGGAGCAAAGTAAACACTGGAGTTTGGAAGCCCTAGCAAATCCTAGCCCTGGGAAATTCTAACCCTAGCAAATAACAGAGAGAGAGAGAGAGAGAGAGACAAAGACCTACCCCTTGAAGAGAAACATCCCCTGAAAATCTCCCCTCTTCCTGTTAGTTTATTTGAAGGGGAAAAGGGTAGATGTTTAGGAAAGCTTGATCACCTTCTCAGCTGTGTCTGATCTTCACAGAGTAGCCTTCCAACTGAGACACAAGATTATATCCCACATTGGGCCATTTGAAGACTGCCATGGAATTCTGTTCCACCATTACACAGAATAATACAGAATAAGAGTGAATATGCAGAACAAGAGTATATTTTCTGTGTACATGGATTGATTTAAAGTTGTTTTTATCCATCAGTTTCAGTATGTGCTGTACATATATACATCTAAGAGCCACAGGCAATGTCACTTCTCTACATATTGTACAGATCAGGGTTTCTCAGTGTTGGGTTCCCAGATGTTATTGGACTTCAACTCCCATAATCCCCAGCCAAAGGCCACTGAGGCAGGGGATTATGGGAGCTGAAGTCCAATAACATTTGGAGATCCAACATTGAGAACCCCTGGTATAGCTAGCTCCCTGAAGCCTCTTTAGGTGTGATGGTGCATAATGTATATGTACATTTGGTACACATTCTTAATCAGTAACATATGAAGCAATTCTTTATATAAGCTCTGAAAGTTTTTCTTTGGTGTCTAAGAACTGTTAGCCTTTCTAAATAATCTCACCATTTTATCTATGCCCTGAGAGCTTGCTTCTCTGGATTAGCTGCCTTATACTGATTCAGAAAATTGGTCCATCTAGCTACAATGACTGATGCAACTCAATTTGTTATGGGGCGTCTAACAAAGATGATGATGATGATGATGATGATGATGATGATGATCTCCAAGGTTTCAGGAGATGCCAAGGATGATCTCCATAGTTCAGAAAGAAGTTCTGAAACTGCAGCCATCATGATCCTAGACTATTAACTCCGATTTAATCATTTGAATTTTCCCTCCAAGATGTCCTGTTTGCATTTCTTGATGGTTGTATCAGAGAAACCTGAGAGTAGTTCAGCATTTTCTCCAGGGTTGCATTATTGCCCACACTAGGCACGATTATGATGCATTAAAAAACACAGCACAATTTTAAGTCCTGCTCTTTGATGGGATTGGAAGACTCAACTGCAAACAAAACAGGGGGAAAAACCTATCAGAAATAAAAAGCTCCACACGTTTGTGTGTCTATTTCTCTATAGTAAAACTGAATTAAACATACACTTGAGGCAATGAAATCAATTTTAAAATTGTACTCCCTGTCCATACAGGGAACTAGACTTTGCCATTGTGCTGTCTGATTGTGCATTAGACAACCAAGTGGCATCCATTCAATTGTTTAATATTTATTGGTGTAATAAGTCTGGTGTAGAGGACCTATTATTTTTAAAGAGACATCACCAGAATAAATTTGGTATGTATTGCGCTATGGAGAATTGAATATATTCTGCATTACACACATATGCAATAGAGTCAGCACTTTAAAGGTGATTTATATACCATTGTGTGGCTTGAATTCATGGAAACCCATTGCCAATAGGTTTTCTTGGGAGAATAAACTAATTTTTAAATGTATATTAACCTAGAGCCAATTGCCAGCTCCATGCACATCATTTTCCAAGTCCTTTTTTTGGAATGAATTCCTTTATTGATCAGGAAGTCTCTGTCTGAGTGCTCAATGAGAGGCCTTAATGAAAAACATATTTCAGAAAAAGATTAATAATATAGCCAGTGGAAACCAATTTTCTTGTGTTTAATCTCCTAATCTATTTTACATTATTTCCCAAGGGTGCCCTGGACTTCACAGATACATGGTTCTGTGGAAAGAATCAATTACACTAAAAGAAATACCGGAACATAGATGTAGGTCCCTGCCAACCTATCACGTTTCTACAAAGATATTTTTATTTGTCACTACCTTGACAAATTTTAGCCAATGACCAGGATTCCTAATCTGTAAGCGAATTGTGATGCCTCATAGGTGCAGTGCTTCTCTGTACACTTCAACTCCTGTACATTTTGTTTTACACTTATATCCCGCTTTTCCTCCCAGGAGCTCAGAGCATTTTTATCCTCACAACACCCTGTGAGGTAGGTTAGTTTGAGAGATACATGACTGGCCCAGTGTCACCCACTGCGGTTCATTTTTGTTTGTGTGTTGTTGTCAGGAGCTTCCCTTTACAGATGAGAGTAGAACCCCGTTCACACATACAATCATGATCTATTCAGACATTACATTTTGTTTGTGTACAGTGTCTGTCCACAAGTGCATATTATGTTTTGAATAAAAGTGAATCTGTGTACTGTCCTTCTCAAATGCAGTTTATAGATAGGAAGTATCCTATTGTGTTTGCACTGAACATAACGATAACACTAAATTGTACACACATACTTAACTATATGCATGTACTTGACATTCACACAGTATGTTCACCACACATACAGTACAGGAGTACCTCATTATCCGCGTGGGTTCTGTTCCCACAGATTACTGCAGGTAACGAAAGTGTGGATTATGAGTAATTGAGTCTATGGGACGATAATGACCTCCGAGGTCATTACCAGCCATCCCCAACCCATGTATATATGGAATTAACCCCTTTTTGGCAGTTTTTCCCCCATGTACACCAAGGTCAGGTGTCCATTACCCAGCCGCGGATATGCAAAACCAAGTCTGCAGATCGTGAGATAAGCCTGTAAGACAGTTCCTACCTATACTCTGAATCTGAGGGGAATTGTACCCATGATTATTTTTAGACTGAGCATATACAGTCGTTCACCCAAAAATGTGTACATGTGCATGGACACCTGTACAATGACAGACCAGGGCTACTGTAAAAAACAATTTCATTTAAAAAATGAACCTGGGTAGCCTCAAATGTCCAGTACAAAGTGTAGAACTGCAAGTATGTGGAGCATAATGGGTGCCTAGCTGTATGTGCAGACAGATCTGTCCGCACACATAGATTTGTATGTGTACACTGTACACAGATTATACATGCACTGAAATAGATAGACACATAGATAAATATTATTTAAAACAACACAAAAAAATAACAGATGAATATGGCTTAGGAGTCATCTCCATCTATAGGGCTTTTAACTGCTCAGAGGTTTCAAATCCAAATAGCTCTTACAGTCTGCACACAAGTGCCTTGTCACCAGTTCTACAATCAAGCAGCAAACAAGCATCAGCAATCTCTGATTTGTGTGTAGAATGCAACCTTGTACAGTTTGTATATGGAAGCACCAGCTCTCACTAGATCTGAGCCAATTCTACACAGGTTCCAACAATAATGTGGCAGCCATTGTTGCAGCTTCAGAGAATACGACAGGAGCACTTATGTCATTCCTTGGACTGCATGGTGGTGGAGGGGAGAAAAGCCATTATAAAAGTCAAACTGGAAGATGGCCGCTTGTTCTCTCATGAGGGTAGGGGCAAAGAAAAAGGCTTTTCTCCTGGCCCCTTCTGGTCTGGTAAGTAGTTGTAAGGATAAGTTTGGGGCAGATGGCAAAGCAAAGCTTTTAAGGAAGTTTGGCTTGAAGCAAAATCCCAAAATGGTCTTTAAAGCAAAGCAAGGGTGCGTAGCACAAACTGAGCAACCATAAGAGTAAACTGATCCAAAGAAGATATGAACTGCATTTGCCATTTTGTCTCCCACTCACATTGAAGCGCATTTGCTATTTTGTCATCCACTCATCATACTGAGTGAGTGGGTGGAAAAATGGCAAATGTGGTTCAATTTAAGCAAGTGTAAAGTGATGCATATTGGGACAAAAAACCCCACAACTTCACATATGCACTGAGGGGCTCTGAATTGTTTGTGACCAACCAGGAGAGAGATCCTGGGGTTGTGGTGGACCGCTAGTTGAAAGTATCGACTCAATGTGTGGCAGCTGTGAAAAGGCAAATTCCATGCTCGGACTCATTAGGAAGGAAGGAGATTGAATCACTGAAAATAAAAATGCTAATATTATAATGCCCTTATACAAATCCATGGTGCAGCCAGATTTAGAGTACTGTGTGCAGCTCTGGCCACCATACCTTAAGAAGGGCAATGTAGAACTGGAAAAGGTACAAAAGAGGGCAACCAAGATGATCAGGGGCCTGGAGCACCTTCCTTATAAGGCAAGTCTACAGTATCTGAGTGACTAAAGGGGACATGATAGAGGTGTATAAAATTATGCACGGAGCAGAGGAAGTGGGGAGAGAGACATTTTTCTATCTATCTCACAACACTAGAACCAGGGATCATTCCATTTCACTGACGGTCAGGAAATGTGACAAACAAGGAAGTACTTTTTCACACAGCACATAATTAATCCATGGAATTCTCTACCATGGGATGTGATGATGGCTACTAGCTTGGATGTCTTCAAAATGGGCTTGGACAAATTCATAGAGGATGGATCTAGAAATGGCAGCTAGTTTGGTGGCTACAGGCCACCTCCAAACTCAGAGGCAAGATGCCTCTAAATACCAGTTGCAGGGGAGCAACAGCAAGAGCGAGAGCATGCACTCGCCTGTTGCCTGTGGGCTTCTTGGAGGCATTTGGTGAGCCACTATGTGAAATAGGATGCTGGACTGCATGGGCCTTTGGCCTGATCCAGCATGGCTCTTCTTATGAAAAGCATAAGTATGGCTGGCTTGTGACTATTGTCAATCCCATTCTAACAGCCAAAACTTAGTTCACCCCATTAAGTCTCTCTGCCTGTGCAGAAGTATCTAGAATCTGTGTATATGAATGCTGCTCATGTTTTTCTGGGTACCAGTTCATTTGTGCCTAGGGATGTGCATGTGCCAGGGTGGGGACTCCCCACTGGGGAGTGGTTCCCTTAAAAAGCAGGTAAGGAGCTCCTTGCCTGCTCATCCTCACACCTTCACTTTCTGCCGGTGACTCTTGCTCTCCAAACGGCCAAACGGGGCTGTGGCACTGTTCCCTGCAACTTCCACATGGCATCACAATACACATGGTTGGCATGCATTTCTGTGGTCAGCAACACCATGCTGACCACACAAATAGCCATTTTTTCCTAAGACAAACCAGAAGAGCAGGGGACAGCTTATTACACTTCATAGGTGAGACAATCCAGTGCTCTGCCCCACGGGGGCTTTGGAGCATTTTGCTGCCCTGTGAGGGAATAATGTAAGGTGCCTTTTTGTTTATGTAAGGGGTGGCCCCTCTTGCAGTATCAGTTTTGGGCCGTAGTGCAGAAGGCACTTGGAGATGCTGAGGTGTCCACAGCTCACCTGTCATTACAATCCTTTCAGACTGGTGCTGCTTCCATCGCATTTAATCTGGGTTATCCTGGGATGGCCATTCAACGACTTGGCCGATGGCATTTTGGGTTGTACTGGAGGTACATGTGCTAGAGTGTTTGCGTGCAGTCATAGTGTCTTTCTTTTCCCTACTGGACCAGCATTGCCATCTGAGCAGGCTAGGGGCCTCTTAGGGCATACCTTCATGTTCTGGACCCACAAGTAAGCACGTGGTGCTGGACCTGGAACACAGCTGGGTCTTGGAGACTGGGCCTCAGTTATATGGCTTGACCAGCGGGGCATGCTGTTTGCCCAATTTTTGCCATTTTAATTTTAATTTGGGGGGGACAATCCACCACCGGATATTCTAATGGTCCATATAGGGGGGAACGACTTAGTGAGGCAGTCAGTGCTCTCCCTTATTTGTAAGGCATGAGTAGATGTAGGGGTGGTACAGACCTGGTTCCCGGACCTAATCACCATCTGGTCTGATGTGCTGCAGTGCAGAGTTTGGAGGGGAGCTGAGAAAGCAGGTGAGATTGACAGGGTGAGAAGGCAAGTCAACATGGCCTTAGCTCATTTTGTGGATACCATAATGGGAGGCTGTTTGGCACATCCCGATATAACATTCTCAGAGCCCGTCCTGAACAGGGTGCATCTTTCACCTAAAGGCACTAAGATTTTTGTTGAGGACCTACAGCTGGGATTGGTGGTGATTCTTCATGGTTGGTGGGCAGTGCGGGGTGTAGCTAGGCTAAGCCCCACTGTGGCAGGTGCAGTGCAGTGGGAAGTAACATCTAAGTCTTGGTGAGCACCTTAGATAAGGGTTTGGCTACAGGATGAGTGGTCAGATCCCTTGAGGCTTGGCACATCTGGGATGCTGACTTAGCCCACTCTACTCTGTCAGATGACATCCCTCTGAAAGACTTGGTGACGGGGGGGGGGGGGGCGGTGTTGCCAAGGACTCCTTAGGTCAGCCTCCACTCCAGAGCTACAGGGCTGCCTGGAGCCAAGGTGTTTTTTCCCATGTCAATCAGGCTAAGGTGCCTTTAGGAACCTCACTGAGGGGGTGGAGTGCCCATCCCAGTTCCGTTACAGTTCTGGTTCATTTTATTTAATAAAGTTGTGGCCCTTTCACCAAAATGCTGTGAAAGTCTCATGACTCCTTGGGGTGTGGGTGCAATATGGCTTTTCCAGGTGGTCTCCCATCCAGGCATTGGCCTGTCCCAGAACTGCTTACCTTCAGCAAAGCTGCTGCCTCACATAACTTCAGACCAGACTCTTGGACCAAACATTGCAGCTTTAAACACTGCTGTTGGTGCCTTCAGGGGCACCAGTTTTTCTTCAAAAAGAAAGGGAGAAGAAACATACTGTCCTGCTGTCAGGTAAGTTCCCCTAAATGCCCAAATCAAATCAATGCTGTTTGCACAATCAGATCGATTTGTCTGTGTGCATCATTGAATAGATGCACTTGACTGGGATTGGATCCAATCTGATCTGATCATTGGTTCTTATGCATAGCTCCAGTGAATTCCTTTGTCTTAGCCTGTGAGATGTAAATTCAGCTCAGTCGTCATAATCAGTTACAAATCTAGGCACAATACAGAACATGAACCAGCAAATGAACTATGCTCACAGGCTTCCATTATATGAAATAAAAGGGGAGGGGAGGGAGAAGGAAAAGGAGATTAGTATAAGCGATAAGTGACAGAAGATACTTAACAAGCCTACACCCTGGTGAGAATTTTGAATTTTGGACAATAGCATTATTGCTGTGTTTGCAAGCATGGAAGCATCCTTTTACTATTAGCAGATATTTCATTGTCAGCATGAGAACAGTACATGACACAGTGGTATGCACACATATCTTCTCAAGCCTGACCCAACTTGAACTGAATCAATAATAGTTCTTTCCCAAAAATCACTGGATTTTGTATCATGCTCTAGAGGAATACTCAAATAAAGAAACAAATAAACTGAGTGCAGCTAACTATCCCGTCCTAATAAAGCTGCACACTTAGAATCATATTCATATACTGTCCCATACAAAATGTCTGGACAGTTTACAATTAAAACCTGACAATAATTAAAATTTAGAATCATATAAAACAAATTAAAATAACCATCAATAAAACTTTACAACAGTATAAACTAAAAGCCCAATAAAATAGGTGCATTTTCAAAAGTCACTCAAAAACAGCGAGGGATGGGGCAGTTCTAATTCCATTTGGGAGTGTGTTTGAGAGCCCGGGGGCAATCCTAGAGAAGGCCCTTGTTTTGGGTCACCATCACACAAGCAGGTGGTAATTGCAACTGGACCTCTTCCACTGATCTTAATAGGTGGCAAAGTTCATGAAGAAGAAGGTGTTCTCTTTAATATCTTTCATTTTCTAAAGGAAAAAAATACTTCTGACAGCAAAATATGTTCATTCTGTTTTCACACAGAGCTTTTAGCTTTCATCTCCTCCAGAACGGAGGATGTGTGTTCACATGGTGGCCAGATTTACCCCAAAGTCCCTGAGACCTATCGTGGAGCACTTCACACACAATTTGGGTTTTTGATTGCATGTTAGAGTGTAGCCTGATTTATATCCAGTGTTAAAAGATCCACTTTTTGTGTTGGTTTTCTGGAGCAACTTTGAACTTGCAAAAAAGCCTTGCAGTAAACTCACAGTACAGCCTGCTGTGTGAAAAACGCCCAGGTACCTTTGTAGTTTCAGGATTCACAGCAAATTCTCTTTCCTATTAGATGCCCATGCTTTAATTCTGTCTTCAAATATATGAGTGTGGAGATTGTAAAATATCTATTCAGTCTCTTCCCCTCTCAATTTTACAACCATATATATTATTCACCGGGAGGAACAACCTATCAACCTAAACAACCATATATTATTATGAAATATAAAAAGCAGCTACAATAAATTGCACTAATTTATTGCAGTTTTGTTTGTTTGTTTATTTGAAGTATTTATGCCCCACCCCTCCAGTACACTACTGCTCAGGGTGGCTCACAACCATTTTGAGCACACCAAAGAGCAGACCTTTGAAGCTGTTTAATACTTAAATTACCAAGTTAAATCTTCAATTCAGTGTCTGATTCATTTTTATCTGTTTTCTGACTTGGGGTTAGATATCTGTAAAGTGCAAGCAGGGAGTGCAGAGCAGGGAATGCAGCCTGTTGATTCTGCTGGATGTCTTCTTAGCATTCAATATTATTTATTTTATTGTTGCATTTATATACCGCCTTTCATTAAAAACAATCCCAAGGCAGTTTACAAAAGTTTAAAAAAATACAATTAAAATGACAAAAAAAATATTAAGCTAAAAATACAAAACCAATCTAATTTAAAATCTATAAAATACAAACATAAAAATGATACGTGAGTAAAACACATAGAAGCAGAGATAAAACAATCATGTAAAGGCCTGGATAAAAAGCCAAGATTTAACAAGCTTTCTAAAAACTGTGATGGAGTCAGAGGAGCGAATGGCCACTGGGAGAGCATTCCAGAGTCTGGGGGCAGCAACACAGAAGGCCCTGTCCCAAGTGCACAGCAGCTGAGCCTCCCTCATTGTCGGCACCCGGAGCAGAGCCCCCTCAGATGACCTTGTCAAGCGGGCAGCAACCCTTGGGAGCAGGCGGTCCCTCAAATACCCTGGGCCCAAACCATTAAGGACTTTAAAGGTCAAAACCATCACCTTGAATTGGACCCAGAAACGAACTGACAGCCAGTGCAACTCTTTCAAAATGGGTGTGATGTGCTGCCACCAGGCAGCTCCAGACAAAACCCTAGCTGCCACGTTTTGCACTAGCTGCAGTTTCCAGATATGATTCAAGGGCAGCCCCACGTAGAGTGCGTTACAGTAATCCAGCCATGATGTGACATGGGTAACCGTGGCCAGAACTGCCTTCTCAAGAAAGGGACACAGCTGGCACACTAGCTGAAGCTGTGCAAAGGCACCCCTGGCCATTGCCTCCACCTGAGCTTCCAAAAGCAGAGCCGGGTCCAGTAGTACCCCCAAGCTGCGTACTCGCTCCTTCAAGGGGAGTGCAACCCCATCCAGAACCGGTAAAATCTGCTCATCCCGATTGGCTCTCCTACTGACCAACAGTATCTCTGTCTTGTCTGGATTCAGTCTCAGTTTATTAGCCCACATCCAACCCATCACGGCCTCCAGCCCCCGATTCAGGACAACCATTGCTTCCCTAGGATCTGGTGACAAGGAGAGATAGATCTAAGTGTCATTTGCATATTTCTGACAACTCAGGCCAAGTCCCCGGATGACCTCTCCCAGCGGTTTCATGTAGATGTTAAACAGCATGGGGGACAAGACCAAACCCTGCAGGACCCCACAGGCCAATGGCCACGTGGCCGAGCCGTAGTCCCCCAGCACCACCTTCTGGACCCTCCCCCCAAGAAAGGACCAGAAACACTGCAATGCAGTACCTCCGATTCCCATACTCGAGAGGCAGCCCAGAAGGATACCATGGTCAATGTTATTGAAAGCCGCTGAGAGGTCCAGCAGAACGAACAGGGACGCACTCCCCGTCTAGTTCCCGGCGTAGGTCATCCACTAGAGCGACCAAGGCAGTCTCAGTCCCATATCTGGGGTGGAAGCCAGATTGAAAAGGGTTTAGATAATCCATATCATCCAAGACCCTCTGCAGCTGGGACGCCACCACACGCTGTATCACCTTGCCCAAAAAGGGAAGCTTAGATACAGGTCTATAGTTGTCCAGGTTGGAGGGATCAACCCTCCAACCTCCTTATTGACCGTGGCATCCTCCTGGATGCTTTTCATTGAAATGATGCAATTCTTACCTGGAAGGAAGATTCCAGAAAATGGTGCTGGGAAACAACTTGTTTTTACTCCATGACATCTGTGGTGGATAGTTCAGTCATTCATTCTATGAAACCACAGGGGTTATTGTTTGGGAATACCTGTATACCGATGTATACTTTATATTATTATTTTTCTTTTCATCAGATCTAGATAACCTGATGAGAAACTCTGTACATGTGTCTGAGGTCAGTACTCAGTAGTGGTCTAGGTGAAGGTTAAAAAACTGGAGGCTCAGTATAGACAAGATGGATATGGTGAACCATGAAGGTAGTGGTTACTGTGTCCCCAATGAGGTCACATCCTCCTAAAATATCAGCTAGCTTGGAGCTGCTACGGAACATGGCTCACACTTGGATATACAGGTGGTACCCATTGCTTGGGGTGGTTTCCAACCATTCTGGTCAGTTTACCAGCTACACCTCCTTCTGGAATGAGATTATCTGCACATTGTAATCTATGCCTTAATAATGTCCAGTTAGACCATTCAATGAGTTCTATAAAGGAATATATCAGAAACAACTGGATCAGAAAGCAATGATCAGACTTTTGATCACTCCCCTGAACATATTACCTATGCTTAAGAATGCCTCCCTTTTTGATCCTATGCGCAATTCAAAGTTCTGATGTTGACATATAAAGCCTGAAACAGTCTGGGAACAAGTACCTTAAGGATTACTTTCTCCCATGTGTTATGGTCCTCATGGGGGCCTTGGTCCAAGTACCCTCACTTTAAGTGGTTACATGACCAGAGCAAGGGCCTTATCAGTAGCAGTAACCAGACTTTGGAATTCCTCCCAAGAGATATCTCTTCTCTCTTACCTTTTCTGCTGCCAGGATGGGTCTTTCCAATACCTCCTAAGGCAAACTTTTGAGGAAGTATGGTTATTTTTATGTTGTTGTTTTAAAATCATTGTGTTGCTACTGCTGTTTTCAGTTTTTGAGTTTTTGTAAATGCATTTTGTGGTGTATTTTGCATTTTGTTGTTGTCTTTATATTGTGTTCCTATTACTGTTTGTTAGGCATCTTCATTAATGTAGTAGAAAAGAAGGAGAAAATATCTTGAATATCCCCAAGGTCTTTGGACCTGTGAATCCCCCCGCCATACACACACACATACCCCATCACCACACACTGAAATGTCTTTGCCCTACTAATCTTTCTGTGGCATTGACAATTCTCCTTCTATATATGGATGGTTTCACCAGTTGCATATGCTCCAAAATCTGCTTCTGTGCCAGAGAATTTGAAACTTAATAGAAAGATCTATAACGTTGTCACACAACCAATGTTAGAGATTAATTAACCAATATAACAGATTAATTATGCAGAAAGAGAAATTATTTCACCGATGACTAAAAATATCCCTCTCATCTAACATTGTTAAAATCCCAAATAATCACGTCTATGGCACCCTTCACTACATGGGGCTTTTCATATACCATCAATTCATAACCTCTTCAGGGAGAGATGAAAACCATGTTCATGATATTTTAATTTGTACATAGTGGAACAGATTGATATTTCATTTGCAACAGTGTAATTGAGATAATAAACTATTCCAATAGGACAGAATATAAGATTTTCATATGCATGTCAGTTATAAAGATGGTGAAAGAAAGAAAAATTCAAATAGTGTTCATTTCTGAGAAATATCCCAAAGCTCAGACTGGCACCGAGCAGAAGATACCAACAGTAAATGCCAACAAACTAATGGCATTATATCACGATCCTGCCCAGATGCTCTGCTATAATTGTTTAGGATCAGATAGAGGGTGGGTACAAAATTTGTCTTCAAACGAACATGGAACCTTCTAGAATAAAGAATGTTATTGCATGGGTAGAAGAGGGGAAGGATAAGAATGGGTAGATAGTGTGGAATATTTCTCATTTACATACATTTCATATTATTTGTTTTTAATAAAATGTAGGATCTGTTGGTCATTTAAATAACCCATGGTTTCTATTCTCATGCAAAATATTAGAAAACATTATTCATTCAGTGCTGTTTCTTGCCAAAATCTTATATTTTAGGCTTTACATACAAATTATAACAATCAATTCTGTTCTGTTTCATAATCATCTGTGAACAAGAAAAATACCCATAAATATGTGCTCTTGTCCTCTGGCAATTCAAAATGCTGTCTAGCCTTTGGGTTGGTTGGCACCCATGGCTGCAAATTGTATGTCCACTTTCAATCAAGCTGAATACAGGTAAAATCATAGAATAGTTTATATACAGAGGCTAATTCACTCTTCATCAAATCCTGTGTATATTCTGAATCTGAAGAACTTGCAAATCAGAATCTATAAAGAGCAAAAGATTGTTCTCCAGATCAGCAGATTAATATTGCATGCTACAAAGTACTTTTTAAAAAGATATGGCATTGAAAAAATAAATATATTGCAGATGGATCACAATAATTTTTGTCTTCATATGATTAGTGTCATTACGTTACAGATTTCATCCAAATAATTACCTACTAATGAATTAAATTATGCCATTTTTCCATTTTGTTACAGGAGCCATATATGCAGCTAGTCTAGAAGGTAAGAATACTGTAAATGTGGCACAACTCCATGAAAGCAGGAAAATGAAAAGCATGTTTGTAGAGTAGATAACAAACTAGTAGATTACGGACAAAAAGTCCACATTTCAATCATCTTTCTTTGCTTTTCAGGGTGAATGAGCTGCAAAGATGTCCTTGGCCCAGTCAAGATCATGACTTTGTATTACTCTAAGTAGTAATTACTTAGTAAATTACTTAGTATTACTACTAAGCAGTAGTGCCACTCCCAGAAAAGTGGTGGGGTGCCAGTGGAGCAGATAGAGACCCACTTGCCTGCTTCTTAAGGGAACTGCTCCCTGTCCGTCCAAACCGGTTCGGCTTCAGATGCTCAAGCTGGTTCAGCCCTTCCCTAAGGAGGTGCCAAACCAATTCATGCACATCCCTACTACTACTGCTAATACTACTGCTCTTAAGAAAGTTAGAGAAGATTCACTCAATTTCCATTACACAGGATGCCTAGAGGTAAGGAGCAGCAGAAGCTGGGCTACCTGGGTGCATTTACCAATTAAATCTGTATTTGAGGACACTTAAACAGAGCAATTAAAGCTGAATATCTGAGTATCAGTTGAAAAAGCCCCAGTAACCTGGTGGGGTGGGGGAACAGATAAAATGGAATTTATGCATGTATGTATGGGTTGTGTATGCTACTGTACCTTGCCTATTACATCAGGGCAACTGAACAAGGGCAACAAAAGGTCTTGCTCATTATATTTCTGTTCATTCAACCAACAATAAATTCCTAATCTTCTTTTTGATTAACAGCATTGTTCTGGGATCCATATATTACTTGTATGGAATTCTGTTTGCAGCTTTAAAAATCCACCTCTCCCCCAATATAGTTATAGGCCTCATTCACATTTATACAGTTAAATGGGACAGAGGTTGGAATTCCTGTATGTCTGAATGTGAGAAACTGCAGTTTTGCGCCCAAGCGACCTGTGGTCTCCCTCGCCAACCTCCAATTTGAACCTTTGGTTTGTAGTGGTTTGGGGGTGGCAGTGTTATGTCTGAACACAGATGCCGCCATAACCACGGTTTTGTGCTGTTTCTGGAACCAAAATAATAGAGATGGCAGACCAGACCCACCCAGGGTCACACCCACTCCATGCCTGCCATGCTTCTCAAAGGCCACCTCTCCGAGCACTTGCCCCGCCCCATCTCCAAGGTACTGAAGCCATTGCCAAGCAACAGGGGCACCACCACCACGTCCCATCCCAAGCTTCTGAGCCTGTTAAATGGAAAAGTAACATTGGGGGATGCCCGCTTCCCACTGTGTCCCTTGTTCCTCCCTTTGGCAATCAGGGGATGGGATGGCAAGACAGGCACTATATGTTTTAAAGACAGGCACTATATGTTTTCCTCTCTGAAAATGAATCAATAAAGTAGTATGTTCACAGGCACATGCAGTCACGGTGGCACCATAAACTGCACAACCCCATTAGATCACTACAAAGACAACATATGGCAGTACAGCAATACCTGACTCAGGTTTAAAAGGCTGCTCCATCCAAGAATTATTGAATGGCTCAACTCTATTTTCTGTACAATAAAATTGGGGAAGGGGACCCCAGCCCCTTCCCCTTGAGAGTGAAAGGCCATGGAGACACCCATGCACTACATCCTGGGGTCTGCAAGGTCTGCCTACTCCAACAGGCAGAATTGTGAATAGTGTTTGACAATGTCCTTCTTCCAAGGACAGCTCTCAGAAGAGTCCAAGGCCATGGAGACACGCATGTAGGCCAGATGGCAGATACCACCCAGCCTGGTTGCTCTACACAAGCAAGGCATGGGGACGGGTACCCTGGCAACACCGCTCCTTGTCTTGGTGACTGCCATGATGAATCAATGTCTGCCAGTCCAACCACACATTGGAACATATCCATGTTTGTTTTTGCCCACAATGGCCACCTTACTCTCCTGGGATCGCTGATAACTGGGGCTCCCCACTCCCATAATTGCCCATGGCAGCTGATCTGCATACATTGCTGTCTTGGACAGCCAAGACAGCCTTGGTCAGCCTGACCTCTACCAGGGAATCGTCAGAGGGAGTGTGACTCTGATGGTTCTTGTGGATCTCTTGGCAGCATTCAATACCATCGACCATGGTAGCCTTCTGGATCCTTCCAGATCGCCTGGGGGAGTTGGGGTTAGGGGGCACGGCTTTGCAGTGGTTCCGCTTCTATCTCTGAAGTAGATTCCAGATGGTAGAGCTTGGCGACAGTTGCTCTTCAAAATGGGAGCTGTCACCAATGCTTTTTAATATCTACATGAAACCACTGGGTGAGGTCACCAGGAGATTTGGCTGATAACACCCAAATCTACTTCTCCTTTTCTTCTTCATCATCAGGAAATGGCGGTGTGGTGGTTAGAGTGCTGGACTAGGACCAGAGAGACCCAAGTTCAAATCCCCATTCAGCCATGATACTAGCTGGGTGACTCTGTGCCAATCACTTCTCTCTCAGCCTAACCTACTTCACAGGGTTGTTGTGAGGAGAAACTCAAGTATGTAGTACACCGCTCTGGGCTCCTTGGAGGAAGAGCGGGATATAAATGTAATAATAATAATAATAATAATAATAATAATAATAATAATAATAATAATAATAATAAAAAATAATAATGCTTGCCTACAGGCAGTAATGGGCGGGATGACAGATAACAAATTGAAGCTGAATCAAACAAGCAAGATGGAGATGCTCATTGTAGGGGCTCAGAATTTGTGGGATGAGTTACAGCTTCCTGCGCTGGATGGGATTGCACTCCTTTGGAATGAGCAGGTACACAGGTTAGGAGTACTCTTGGATCCAGGCCTCACCCTGCTATCTCAGGTGGAGGTTATGGCCAGGAGTGCTTTCTACCAGCTTTGGCTGATTTGACAGCTGCAACCATTCCATGAAGAGGACAACCTCAAATCAGTGGTGCATCAGCTGGTAACCTCCAGGCTTGACTATTGCAATGTGCTCTACATGGGGCTGCCTTGGTAAGTAGTTTAGAAACTTCAGTTAGTTTAAAACGCAGCAGCCAGACTGGAAACCCGGAGATACCATCTTGTGCCTTTTTTGAAACAGTTGCTCTGGCTGCCAGTATGTTTCCAGGCAAAATACACAGTGCTGGTTATTAACTTTAAAGCCTTGAATGGCTTAGGTCTGAGTTATCTAGAGAGTGCCTTCTTCTGCATGGTCCCCACCACATATTAAGGTTATCTGAGGAGGTCCCTCTTCAGTTACCACCAACAAGTCTTGTGGCAACTTAGAGGTGGGCCTTCTCTGTAGCTGCTCCTGGGCTGTAGAACGCACTCCCAGCAGAAATCCATAATCTGAGTTCATTATTGGCCTTCAGGAAGGTCCTTAAGAACCATTTGTTTGGCTTGGCCGTCCAGGGTTTTTAAACTGTTTTTAAAGTGTTTGGCCTGGTTTTCCAGGATTTAAAAAACTGTTTTAAATGTTTTAATAATGATTTTATGTTGTTTTTACAGTTTTTGATTTTAACAGTTAATTGATCTTAGTTTTATTTTAATTCAAACCGCCCTGAGCTATTTTTGGAAGGGTGTTATAGAAATCAAATAAGTAAATAATAAATAATAATAAATAAATAATGCATTGCAATGCTATCCAAACCCGGGAAATTTGAAAGAGACTGAAGATATATCCTTTTCCCAGTGTTTCTCTAATCTGCCCATCCAATACCATCTGGACACATGGAGCAGCAAATTCTCCTTTGGGTGCATGAAAGGGTGCCTCCTTTATTTGGATGGCCTACCTCATGAGAGTGCAGTCCAATGGAGAACCAAAGATCTTGGAGCCTCTGGTCCACCCCAGTGGACTGGCCCACTCATGAGAGGACTAATCCCTCCCTGGGCGGCACTTCCTCCATTGGCCACAGTCTCCACGGCGGCATGCCAAGTGCAATTGTGCCAAATTGAAATGAATCAACCACCCACCCTAAGCAGGAAAAGGACATTTAAATCCCTTTAAATGGCATCCAAGACCTTCTCCTGACAGCAATTGCACCACTGCCCTCGTAAGACAAAACAGTCTCTCACAAGCACAACTGCTGGCAATGGGGGGCAGGGGGTGCCCCTTGGCATCCCCCTGCCCCCTGTTGCCACTCCCTGTCTCCCATTGCCAGCCGTTGTGCTTGTGAGAGACTGTTGTGCTTGTAAGAGATTGTTTTGATCTGGGGTCTTATGAGGGTGGCGGTGCAATTGCTGTCAGCAGAAATGTCCTTTTCCTGCTGAGGGTGGGTGGTTGACTCATTTCAGTTTGGCACAATTGCACTTGACATGCCCGCTTGGAGATTGTGGCCAATGGCTGCTGTCCTGAAGATGTGCTGATGCCTTGCCCACAGTCTGGTGATGTGAGTGCTGTGGAGCTTGCTGGGATGCAGTCTTGCAGGACAAGGGAGGGGCTATTCTAGGCTTGCCAGGCTGCAGTTGAACAAACGTCTGCGATGAGATTCACAGTTGCAAAAATCAACTGTGCATTTGGCAAACTCTGGTTTCACATTATGTCCAAATGCAGAAGATATAGATATAGATATAGATATAGATATAGATATAGATATAGATATAGATATAGATATAGATATAGATCCCTTTGGTTTAATATGAGAGTAAGATGTTCACAACTTTTACATGTGTTCTAAAAAGCATGGAAATTGCAGTTAAAGTGGTCATCTTGATTTGGTCTTTCCTATTTTCTGAGAGCAGACAAATTCCTTCTCAGAGGCTTCAAGTCCTGCTTCTGTCATATGCTGCAAAGTGTGTCAAGACTTTTAATTTCCTATTAAAATAATAGGGATTTGGAAGACCAGTAACTAGAAAAATATGCAAAACCCCCATCATTTTTTAAACAAAAAACCATACTGCTCTAATGACGAGTTTTGAATACATTTGGTGGTGGTGGGGGGAGATATGTTATCTTTCCATTAAAAATGTTGCTTCTTCAGGTTGCTTCTACTTCATCAATTTTTAAAGTGATGTATGTCACGGGCAGCTCCGGTGGGGGGTGCAAGGAGGGTAAACATCCCCTCAGGACAGTACTTTGCCCCACACCTACACTCATTTCTGTTTCAGAAATCTAACACATGGGACACATCTCATCCACCCAGGAGTGTACTTTGCCACTTCTGTACCCATTGCCCCTATTTTTTCCCTGGTGCCACCATTGCTGTACATTAGTCATTTCTCCACAGGTCTGCAGGAAATTTGGAGAGGCAGTGGCCCTTGCCATCTGCTTACTATGTGCCAAATGTCAAATGGATTGGATGCCTGGATAAATTGAATTTTAGGACCATGGGAACGTGCAGAGCTTATAATGGCAGAATGCTATTTGGAGCGTCACCTATACAGGTGCCTTCATGCCTGTATATAGTTTTCAGTAACTATTAGAGATATGCAATTTGATTCAACCTTAAATCGATTCAGGTTGAATCAGGGGCAATCGGGGTTTGACCTCAAATCGAATCACTCTCAAAATAAAGGGCCTGATACGGGGTTGAGGAGAATCACCCCAAATTCAATTGAAATTGATTGGTAGATTCGGGGGCCATTTTGCGGTCCATTTTTCTGGGGAGAGCTGGTACACCAATTGGGGTTGGCAGGTAGACCAGCCCTCTGCTCTGGACTTGGCACATCTGCTCACCTTGGAGGACTGGTCTACTCGAGTAGACCAGTCCTCTGAGGCAGGCTGAGTCTGGAATGCTAAGTCCAGAGTGGAAGGCTAGTCTACTCAGTGCCCCCAATTGGTAGGCCAGTTCTCCTTGGAAAAGCAGCACCATTTTGATGCCCATTTTCCCAGCTCTCCCCAGAAAAACAGCCTCAAAATGGCACTCTAATCACTTGGATTGATTCAAGTGATTCGAGGTGGATTCATTGAGAAGGCCGGCTAAACCAGCTGTTTCTGATTAATCAATTTAAATGTTTGCAGTTCGATTCAAGCTCAAATTGTATTGCAAAATTTGATTTGTGCACACCTCTAATAAGTATCCTTGATGGAGACATTAGATGGAGGTTACAGGCAGTCAGGCTGAAAAACACCCCATCCTTGCAGAAAGCGGGGGAAATGAAGGGCTAACCCCTCCCCTGTTCCTGCACCATGTAGGATTTTTGCAGCCTTTTGCACCACAGGGCTGGCTGAACAGCACTCCTTCTCTAAGGGACTGGGGTTATACCACAACATTTTGTTGCAGATTCACCTTGTATTTCTACATTATTTCTACATTGGAAACATCTTTGGAGGTGCTAGGCTCTGAGATCCACTTGTTCATAAGACATGAATATTGAAGGGCTGAGTTTCTGAAGGCAGGTATTCTAAGCTTGGTACAAGCTGGCACTGATTCATACAAACACACCATGTTTTGTATGCAGTTTGTACTTGAGCACAGACATCTACTTATATAATGCATGCATAATGAATAAGTTGGGAGAAACTCAGGAACCCCCTCTAAAATACACAAAGTTCATTCTAAGTAGGCCTTTCCATGTCTTCTGTAGTTAAAATCAGCAACCAATGCACAAGTGAGCTCTTTAGAGCAGATGCTGGGCAACTAAAAGCAAAATTGCACATTACATGTTGGCACAGCTTAAGCATTAAAAACCAAAGTAGTAAACAATGCATATATAAGAAATTTATGCAAGATATGTTTCAATTTCAAGTGCACACTAGAATCAATTGCAGCTTCAAATGGGGGAAAAATTTAAATACCCCAAATACCACACAGCCTGAAATGAAGCATGAACTAAGGCTTCCATTTTGCCTTGTACCAGCTTGTTTCATGTAGCAATCTGAGTGAAAGAATAACCTCCTTTTTATTTGTGATCTGCTCCTTGTTAATGTTTGAACTGGAACAGGTGCAAGGCAATCTGCTTTCTATGGGTGCCTCGTGTTCATCTGTCGTGAGCAGTAAGTATCTTGCTTTCGATTTTTTGCCCCTTGTGTTTTCATCCTGTGTCCGTTTGATTTTCTGCAATGAGATTTTAGGGAGAGCATCTTGACTTTCAGAGCCTAAGTGCTGATCAAAAGGAACATGTGTGCACTCTGCAGGTGTTACTTCTTGCTCTACTTTACCGATCCCTTTTAGTGACTGGGGTGAAGAGCTGTCAATACTAAATGTATCAGCCATTGTTTTGAGAGTACCATTAACTTCCCAATTTATACAGGGTGTAATTATTGATTGAGTGATTCCCTTTTATCCTTGGACAATGCACATGCAGGAGTGCCTGTCAGTTTTACAAAGCTGCTCACTTATTAGATGTTCAGAGTTTACAGATGATTCTGTAATATAAGAGCATCTACAACTTCCAAAACATTTCTGTTGCTATTAGAAATCCACCAATAGGGTCCTTGTGTCTGCTGGCATTTGCAAATGCAGAGTGCGTTGATGCTCATTTGAATTATCCAGATGTGTCAATGAGGAAACATCTTCAGATTTATTTTAATCATGTTAATAATATACCATTGTGAACTGCTACTTTACAAACTAGGTAATTTGTTGCCTCAAGGAGCAGAGAGAGAGAGAGAGAGAGAGATCAGTATCAGTATTTCAGGTGATGTAATCTCCATCTCACCTAGTGAATCAACCTCATTTTTGTCTCTCCAAATTCAAGGAAAAGCACTAATTGATATGCAGTCCATTGCATAGCCTAATCCAATTATTTATGGGAAAAGGTTTATCATCACTTATACAAAGCAGTGTACTTCCATTTGTTACCGCTAAGTATTATTATTTCTTCCAAACTATAAGGAGATTGGAGAATGAGAGAATGAAGAAATTGAAAAGATGTTGAGATTTTACTTTTCTTACTCACTCTTAAACAGATTATAGAGGTTAATTACTACAGTGGCTAGAGCATCTTCTCCAAATTTGGGACCTCTGCTTCTATTGCAACACCTGAAAAAAACACCTGTCCAACAGAACTATCTAAAAACAAATTGACTCAAATGTTTATTATAAATATTCCTTTATTTGCAAAGTTTTGGGCTGCCACCTGTAAAATTACCAAGAGTAATATGAAAGGATAATAATAAGAAAGGATACAAATTAGTATTAGGATAATAATAAGAAAGGATCCAAATAAATAATAAGAAAGGATACAAATTAGTTATAGTCAAACTTCCCCACAGATTGGTTCAGAATTGGTCTCAGCAAACTTAGCTATTTCCCTCATACATCAAAAAATACCTATTTTTTCTCTGACAAATTCCAATTTCAGACTGTTTCATACTGGCAGTGCAACAAGAGCTGAACAACTAACCCTCTAATTCATCCGTCCCTCCATAAGCAATATCAGCAGCATCCAAAACACAAGGAGTCTTGGGACATGTAGTTTCCAAAGCTGCCTGAGATCCATACTCAGGCAACCTGGGTATATTCATTTCCAAGTATCTCTGCAGCCTGACACTGCCAGGGAGGGTAACAGTTAAAATGGTTGTGACTGCAATCCATGTAAGAGTACACTTTCTATAGAAAATTGTGTTTAATTCATAATACGGGGGAACATTCTCAGCAGAAAATATTCATTTACTAAGCCAAGTAATTATGAACTTTGGGACCATCACAAACACAAATATGCTACATTCAGTATTGCACATTGTATTGTGTATCGCTTCTGCTACATAAAATGTATTCACAAAATGTTATATGTTAATTCACACATTAATGACTACATGCAAAATACACCATTTATAAAACCTATCTAAAATAGAATCCATATTGGAATATAAATAGTAATTTAGGGGAAAGGGCGATTCTATGGTTGGCAGCAAAAAATCTTATTAAAGTTGACAAAAATAGCACATGCTTCACTCATACGTTTCTAGGAAGAGAACTGGTGCAAAATACAAGTTTTGTTTTGCTCTTGTCTGTATTTTTATAATTAAAAGAATAAAAACATATGAAAAATTCAAATGTGTAGTTCTTTGCATGATTGCAGGTATTTCAAATACAATATACCCTATAGTTGCCCTGATTTTATTCTGTTTCTGTTAGAGTGTTGCTAGCGCTGCTGTTCTGCGGGCTCCCAGAAGCTCTCTGCTTATGCTTGAGACCACTGGCTTGTGGATTCTCACTCTTGATATGCTCAGGAGCCTCATGGGATTGTGAACTCTCCATTTGTTGGCACATGGGAACCAATCACTTAGCAGACAGTGGGACAGTTACCCCCCAGATTTAGTAGCTACCAAAGCCAAATTGGAAGGGAACTAGCCTTGTGCCTTCCCTATGCTGGGATGTCTAAATAGGCTTCAGAGTTAACTCGCAAAAGTTAACTTTCCATTCATGGTCTATCTCTGCATGAACATTGATCCCCTCTTGGTCTACCTCCCCTCCATAGATGCCTCAAACAAGCTAAAAACCAATTACTTCAGCAGGAAAGTCAGATAAGGCTCTGCAATGCAACTCCCATCCTATCACAACAAAGCTAAGTGGGCGACAGAAACTCAGAGGTGTTTTCATTAAAATACTGATTAGTTTACTAGGTTCTTCCGACCTAAGAGATACCATGTTTGCATGTCCATTCACTCCATTTACATAACAGGATGCACTTGACCCATTCAAACACAGTGTTGTAGTGCAGCACAGCAAACACAAACAATGGAACCTTTTGAGATTCCCTGGCAAAAATGTTAAAAATATCCAAGTTAGGCTGTATTGCAAGATGCCTTTGATTCAGCATCTGCTGGGAATTTAACAAAACTGTAATTTTCTCATTAAGAACAGAGCTCCGTCTAAGATATTGTAAGTCCTTCCAATTTATAGTGCATCACCAATAGAGGCACATTAAGCACAAAGAAGATCATAATCAGAGGCAGATGGTCACTCTCTGGTCTATTAGGTATATCAAAAGTGCAAACCTGGGGAAGAAATACCAAGAGGTAATCAATAACACCAGCGCCTTTTGCGTTTAAAATGGTGAAATACCCAATTGAGCTATCATGGTCAATGCCCTGGAAACTGTAAAACCCAAATCTAGAGGCCAAATTCAAAAGGGAAACCTCTTTTTTGTTTAACACTTTATCCATAGAGGACCATGGCAAAAAAACACATAGCATACATGCACATTTTGAGATGTGCATTACTGCCCAAACCAATATGAGTTTTTATTTTCTGTGGAGAATCCTTGGATTGACACAACTATGTCTTCTTGCCAAAGGAGGCTTTGGCTTATGTTTCTGGAATGCCAGAATACAGTACTTTAAAAGGCAGCTTGTGATCACACTAAGGCATAGGTATTTCTTCTTCAAATGGAAAATGTCAAAAAAAATCCTACTGGGCACAGCCAAGCCCTTGGGTGTGCCTAAAGAAACGCTTTACATCCTGGATATTATCAAGAGACTTTGACCTACATCTAGAGAAGAATGACGAAACACATACACCCACACTTTCCCTCATGGGATACCTCTGTTAAAGTCAGAGGAAAATCTGCAGATGTTACTCCTCACTAGATGTTGGTGAATTTGCCTCTCCTTGCCTTGAATGGATTTGACAATGAACTAAGTTATTAAATGCGTGTGTGTGTGTGTTTTATATACAGTAACTTGGTTCAATTTCTGAGACAATCCAAGACTTTTAATAGAGTTTCTGTATTGCTTTGAAGAGGTCCCAAACCGTTACCTAAGGTCCCAAACCGTTACCCTTTTATGCCAAGAGTCCCTTGTCGGGGGCTTGGTATTTACCCCTTCCTCCAGTTTTCCTAGGGGCTCCTTTTCAATGAAGCTGGTGTTATCTTTGCATTATCAGGTGGCTGCCTTTTGTAACTTCTGCTAGGCAAACTGGGAGAGGGAAGAAAAAGCCCATGATCAACCCTTGGGATAAGAGGGTCTCCTCTGGAAATCGGCTTTTGCCTCTACTCAGTTTCCCCAGGTCTTCAAAGGCAGGTCTTCAAAGTACCCCCTAGCAAAGCAACTGAGAAACACTCTTGCTCCACGGGACTACTTTTTTAGAGATGCCCAGGAGGAAAAAATGCATTTCCCCCCATTTGGGGGTAAGAAGACCCCGTTTTCACCAGTTATTCAGGGGGCAGCTCTTCAATGGAGGAAAAGCTGATGATGGCGATGGGGGGGGGAGGGATCCTCTTACCCAAATATAGCCCAGGAGACATCTCTGAGCTAGAGAACAATTTAGGGTATTCCAATGCTTGCCTCTCTTTTAAGGCCATTATTAGCAAGCTGACGAAGTTTGTTGCTGGACCTCAGTCTGGTGGACTTTAGTGACATCTCTATCACTATCACGATACCTTAAGATGTGACTGAGTGCTAATGTCCCCCTCCACTTTTTGCTTTTTGGGGTAGTTAAAATTGGAAGGGATGTTCAGTTGTATCAGGGGGAGGGAAAGTACTCCACAGATTTACATCCATCAACATTTTCAGGGCACACAGGGTGGTGGTGGCGGCGACAGCCTGAGTGGCAGTGGTGACAGCAGCAATGTGTATCTTTTCTTTTCTAACAGAAAACATCATGCATTGGGGGGTGACAGCAGCTGAGGCATGTGGGGCTTTGTTGGAAATACCTCTGATGTCTCCTCAGATGAGGAGGATCCAGACTCTGAGAGGAGAAGAGGGACCTCAGAGACCCCTGTTCTAGACACTAACCCTGAGCCTCTGACCAGGGAAAAGCTGCAGATGAGGAGCACCCCAAGAGTTCCCCAAGGACACCCAGGAACAGGAAGATTGGGAAGAAGCCAGCAGGACCCAGAGACCCCTTCATCAATAGAGTCCCCAAAAGTAACCCCATTGAGGATGCATTGCCCAAGGAGATTTGTCCATCAGACTGTGAGGGAGTCTCTGCCAACCTTCCCCTGATGGATTCTTCCCCTTCGCCTCCAGAAGAACCCAAGAGATGATGGCACTGAGCCAGGCTCGAGCTGTAGCAACAGAGGAGGAGAGCCAGATTGGCTGCTCACCAGCTGAACTACAAAAAGTCTACTTTAGAGGAGGAATCTACTGAGGAGGAGGACTGATAATACAAGCCAGCTCTGTGAGATTAGCTCTGGGAGGACCCAGGAAGGGGGAAGACTCATAACTCTATTTAAGCCTTAGATTCCCTGGGGAAGGTGCTGGTTCAACAGCTCATCTACTGAAGGCCTTAACTCAGGCTCTTCCCCTGCATCCCAGATTCTTGCAATACCTGGCTCAGAGTTCTATGCTACCAGTGTGAGTACTCACACCTTGCGCATTCCAGACTGTGACCTACCTCACCAGCCACACAGGCCTCCTTGATGCTCACCTACTTCTCAGGGGTTTGCAGCTCCATTTCCCCAAGGCTGTGCCAACTGAGTAGGTAAGTGGACATGACAGGCTTGTCCTTGCTCCAGTTTCATTGGGTTCATCCAGGGGCGTAGCAAGGTTGTAGTGGGCCCAGAGACAAGATTTTAAAATGCCCCCCCCCCAAAGCTCAGCTCATGATGAAGTAAAGAAATCTTAAATGAGGGTGAATAGTGGTAACAAAAAGCATATATATGAATGATTTGTATACTGCCCTTCAAAAATGGCTCAGGGTGGTTTACAATTGAAACATACCACTAAAACAGTAAAGAGCTAAACAAAATAAAAAACAATATAACAATGTGTGGCTGGGGTAGTCAGTTATGTGACTTGCCTCTGGGGGGGGCAAGGCAGTGGGCCCCCAGACAATTGTCTTCCTTGCCCTATTATAGTTACGCCCCTGGGTTCATCCTGTCCCCATGGTGGTACTACTACTACAAATATTTATACACTGCATTTCAACAAAGGTTCTCAAAGCAGTTTACATAGAATAATAAATACATAAAATTTATCCCAAAAGTCCTGTTCTCACCCATCTTGACCAATCCCCAGCATCCTGAAATTCAACACTGAACAACCCTCAGCGCCTTGAAATTTGCAGGATATATATTCAGCTAATATATTTGGGAGGATGTGTGTGTTCCATTATACCTAATGAATGGTAAACTACTACCACAATCTAAATTCATTCAGATAAAACTTCTGTAGGCACTGTTTCTATTAAACTGTTATCTGTTTCTATTAAACACACATAATGTTACACACAGTGCACGGTCTCTCACTGTGCCACCAAACACTTATATATTAATGTAATAGAAATATTATTCATTGAATAATATTTTAAGAAATCTTTGATTATCAGAGTTCATTTAAATTGTTTTGGGATACTTGATAAGACATTGTGAAGTTATTCACATGGCCATTTGGTATGGGGTGGGCAGGAAGGCAATAGTGGGGGGAAGGCTGTGAAACTCCCCCCCACACTGCCGATGATCCCTCAAAGGTTTCTGGGAGTGCTCCCAGATGAGCAGCACTGCACCTGGCAATGTGGAGCTCTGGAGACTCGTATCCCACAATGCAAAGAAACTTATGAAGTTTCCTTATATTGAATCAGACTACTAATTCATCTAGCTCAGTATAGTCTATACACTGACTGGCAGTGAGTCTCCAAGGTTTCAGGCAGAAGCCTCATCCCTGGAGATGCCACGGAATGAACCTGGGACTTTCTGCATGCTAAACAGATGTTCTACCACTGAGCTAAAGGTAAAGTGTCCCGTCGAGTTGGTGTCGACTCCTGGCAACCACAGAGCCCAGTGGTTGTCTTTGGTAGAATATAGGAGGGATTTACCATTGCCATCTCCTGCAGTATGAGATGATGCCTTTCAGCATCTTCCTATATGGCTGTTCCATGATATAGGTGTTTCCCATAGTCTGGGAAACATACCAGCAGGGATATGAACCAGCAATGTCTGGCTTGCTAGTCAAGTCATTTCCCCGGTGCACCATTAGGTGGCTTACCACTGAACTATAGTAGTAATATTTGTAATTTAGAGAGAACAAAGCGGCTTCTCTTTGGACTATGGAAAGGAAGGGTGCAACACAGGAAACCAGTAAAACATGTTTGCCTAGAAAGAAAAGAAAGACAATGAGGATGTAGCTGTCACTTATCCAGCATGTACTATCATGAAAAGTAATAGCACATAAAGTTGGGTTGACATATTTTGGTCCCTGATAAGGGAATTGAATCAGTGTCTTCCATCCGGGTCTGGTGGGATCCCTTTGAAATCCTGTAGGCCTCTGTCCCTCCCTCTCTTGGGATCTCAGCGCATGCATTTCAAATAAACACCACCTTATAAAGAAAAGCTCTTTGTGTTGTAGTTGAAATTTTCTTTTGATTGTGTTTCAGTAGGATTTCTGTGAGCAGCCATATGTAAAAAACATATGACTTTCAACACTGAAGAAGTGCTAGACCTGAAGCAGGAAGCATATTGCCAGAGATATGTGTAATTCTCAAAGCTTTCATCGTTAATATTTTATGGGCCTCACGGATGTGCCCTTAAGTGGAAGCAAAAATTGATCTTCTATTTAAGCACAAGAGGGAAAGTAATAGGTTTCATCTCTAGACAGAGGAAGTGAAATGCAAAATGCAACCAAGATGTCAAGTAATTATCAATTCCCCTCCATCTTATTTGTGACAGGACTTCCCTGGAAAAGTTGACCATCTGAGCAGCAGAAACATTATTGATGTACCAAAGTTTACCTAAAATGGCCAGTAGACTGAAGGATGATTAATGCCATGTCTTGTGTTTATTAAGTCGCTGTTTAAACTCCATAGTTCAAAGTGCTCCAATAATCAATGCCCATCTCTTATCCAAATACTGAAGAAAGCAGCTTTTAGCTCCGGCAATCTGTCTACATGCTGGGTTTGTCTGCATTTTTAACAAAGAATATCAAAGGAAAATAATTCTAATCATGTATTTCTTGAGACATCTCAATAATGCGTTAAGAATAGTTTATGTGAGCAAAGTGAAAGATTTGTACAACCTTCATAACATTATTGTAGTATATTGGACTGGCCTGCACAAGAAGTGCAGTGAATGCTATATCCAATATGCCTATATTTGAATGTATAGGACAGCTAGCATCATAGGATGGCATTGATGGAGAATAGCCCAGGGCCCATTGCCCTAGTCCAGTGCCCCTTGGACTCTTCAGGGAAGTCTGGGTCCAGCCAGCAATCACTAGCCCAATTTGGTGGGCTCCTTCCATCCTCTTAGCTAGAGGCAAGTCTTCTGTACTGGAGGACTGGAAAGTAGCAAATATAACACTGATTTTCAAAAAGGGATCCAGGGGTGATCTGGGAAATTACAGGCCGGCTAGCTTAATGTCCGTTCAACACAAATTGATGGAAAGCATCCTCAAAGATAAAATTGTAAAGTACGTAGAAGAACAGGCCCTGCTGGGAGAGAACCAGCATGGCTTCTGCAAAGGGAAATCTTGCCTCACAAACCTTTTGGAGTTCTTTGAGAGTGTCAATAAGTGTGTGGATCAAGGTGATCCATTGATTTCCAAAAAGCTTTTGATAAAGTTCTTCATCAAAGACTCCTGAGAAAACTTATCAGTCATGGGATAAAGGGACAAGTACATGTGTGGATTGCTAACTAGTTGGAAGACAGGAAAGGTAGGTAAAAATGGAGAGTTTCCACAATGGAGGGAAGTAAGGTGTGGGGTAAGGTGTGGTCCCCCAGAGATCTGTACTCGGA